>NW_028270188.1:31208229-31511260 GCF_037043375.1 Chiloscyllium plagiosum | reverse complement strand
GGGCAGAGAGAGAGAGGAGGGCAGAGAGAGAGTGGGCAGAGAGAGGAGGCAGAAAGAGAGGATGACAGAGAGGGGGTCAGAGAGCGGGAGAGAGAGAGAGGGGACAGTGAGATGGGGATAGAGAGAGGGGGTCAGAGAGAGGGGACAGAGAGAGAGAGGGAGACAGAGGGGGGTCAAAGAGTAGGGAGAGAGAGAGGCGACAGAGAGAGGGGGACAGAGAGAGGGGAACAGAGAGAGAGGGGACAGAGAGAAGGGGGGCAGAGAGAGTGGGACAGAGAGAGTGGGACAGGGAGAGGGGCGACAGCGAGAGAGGGCAACAGAGAGAGGGGGACAGAGAGTGGGGAGATAGAGGCGGTCAGAGAGAGAGGGGGGACAGAGAGAGAGGGGGCAGAAAGAGGCAACAGAGAGAGGGGGACAGAGAGAGAGGGGGACAGAGAGAGAGGGGACAGAGAGAGGGGGAACATAGAAAGGTGGGACAGAGAGAAGGGGGGATAGATAGACGGTGACAGAGAGAGGGGGCAGAGAGAGGGAGACAGAGAGGGGGGACAGAGAGGGGGGACAGTGGGGCGGACAGACAGAGAGGGGGACAGAGAGAGGGAGGGACAAAGAGAGGGGGAACAGAGAAAGGTGGGACAGAGAGAAGGGGGGATAGTGAGACGGTGACAGAGAGAGGGGGCAGAGAGAGGGAGACAGAGAGGGTGGACAGAGAGGGGGGACAGAGAGAGGGGGCAGAAAGAGGGGGGCCAGAGAGAGAAGGGGCAGAGAGACGGTGACAGAGACGGGGCAGAGAGAGGCCAACAAAGAGAGGGGACAGTGAGGGGGGGACAGAGAGAGGGGTGGGCGAGCGGGACACAGAAGGGGGACAGAGAAACTGTGACAGAGAGGGAGCAGAGAGCGTGCGACAGAGAGGGGTGGACGGGGGGGGGGGGGAACAGAGAGACGGTGAATGAGAGGGGGCAGAGAGACGGTGACGGGGGGGACAGATAGAGGACGATAGAGATGGGGGAATAGAGAGCTCGGAACAGAGCGAGGCGGCAGAGAGAGGGGGTCAGAGAGAGAGAGAGGGATAGAGAGAGAGGGGGACAGAGAGAGAGGGGACAGAGAGAGAGCGGACAGAGAGGGGAGGGGGGCGGGACCAGAGTGGTGGTGCAAGAGAGGGGACAGAGCGAGAGGGAACAGAGGGAGAGGGGACAGAGAGATGGTGACAGAGAGGAGGGACAGAGAGAGGGGGACAGAGAGAGGGGGACAGAGAGAGGGGGGAACAGAGAGAGGGGGGACAGAGAGAGGGGGTACAGAGAGAGGAGGACAGAGAGAGGGGGACAGAGTGCGGGAGAGAGAGAGGGGACAGTGAGAAGGCGATAGAGAGAGGGGAACAGAGAGAGAGGGGGGGACAGAGAGACGGGGGACAGAGAGCGGGGGAGAGAGAGGGGACAGAGAGAGGGGGACAGAGAGAGGGGGGCAGAGAGAGAGGGGGCAGAGAGAGTGGGTGACAGAGAGGTGGTCAGAGAGCGGGAGAGAGAGGGGACTGTGAGAGGGGGACAGAGCGAGGGGGCAGTGAGAGAGGGGCAGAGAGAGAGGGGGCAGAGAGAGGGGGTGACAGAGAGGTGGTCAGAGAGCGGGAGAGAGAGGGGACTGTGAGAGAGGGACAGAGAGAGGGGACAGTGAGAGAGGGGGCAGAGAGAGAGGGCAACAGAGAGGGGGGTCAAAGATCGGGGAAGTAAGAGAGGGGAGAGAGAGGGGGGTAGAGAGAGGGAGACAGAGAGAAGGGGACAGAGAGAGGGCGACAGAGTGAGGGGGGACAGAGTGAGGGGGACAGAGAGAGGGGAACAGAGAGAGGGGAGCAGAGAGAGGGGGACAGAGAGAGAGGGGGACAGAGACGGGGACGGGGTTCAGACAGAGGGGGGCAGAGAGAGAGGGGGGGCAGAGAGAGAGGGGGCAGTGAGATGGGGACAGAGAGATGGAACAGAGAGAGAGGGGGCAGGGAGAGAGGGTGACAGAGAGGGGGTCAAAGAGCGGGGGAGAGAGAGAAGGGACAGAGAGAGGGGGATAGAGAGAGGGGAACAGAGAGAGAGAAGGGACAGAGAGAGGTGTCAGGGGGTCAGAGAGAGTGGACAGAGAGAGTGGGACAGAGAGAGGGGCGACAGCGAGAGAGGGGGACAGTGAGGTGGTCCAGGGAGAGGCGGGTGTTAGAGAGGGGGTCAGAGAGAGGGCGACAGCGAGAGAGGGCAACAGAGAGGGGGGACAGAGAGCGGGGAAGATAGAGGGGGTCAGAGAGAGAGGGGGTCAGAGAGAGAGAGGGGACAGAGAGAGGGGGTCAGAGAGAGAGGGGGGACAGAGAGAGGGGGGCTCAGAGAGAGAGGGGGTCAGAGAGAGGGGGACAGAGAGAGAGGGGGGTACTGAGAGAGTGGGGGTCAGAGAGAGGGCGACAGAGAGCGGGGGACAGAGAGTGGGGGAGATAGAAGGGGTCAGAGAGAGGGGGGGGTCAGAGAGAGGGGGGACAGAGAGAGTGGGGGTCAGAGAGAGGGGGGTTCAGAGAGCAGGAGAGAGAGAGGGGGCAGTGAGGGGGGATAGAGAGAGGGGTCAGAGAGAGGGGGGGCAGAGAGAGAGGGGGCAGAGAGAGAGGGCGACAGAGAGGGGGTCAAAGAGCGAGGGAGAGAGGGGGGACAGAGTGAGGGGGACAGGAGTGAGGGGGACAGAGAGATGGGAACAGAGAGAGGGGAACAGAGAGAGGGAAACAGAGAGAGGGGGACAGAGAGAGGGGTCGGGGGGGCAGAGAGAGGGCAACAGAGAGGGGGTCAGAGAGCGGGGGAGAGAGGGGGTCAGAGAGGGTGGGAGAGAGAGGGGACAGATAGAGGGGGACAGAGAGAGAGGGGAACGAGAGAGAGGGGGACTGAGAGACGGCAACAGAGAGAGGGGGACAGAGAGTGGGGGAGATAGAGGGGGTCAGAGAGAGAGGGGGTTAGTAAGAGAGGGGGGACAGAGAGAGAAGGGGGCAGAGAGAGGGGGACAGAGAGAGGGGGACAGTGAGAGGGGGGACAGAGAGAGGGGGACAGAGAGAGGGGCAGAGAGAGGGGTACAGAGAGAGAGGGGGACAGAGAGAGGGGGGCAGAGGGGGGTCAAAGAGCAGGGGAGAGAGAGAGGGGACAGAGAGAGGGGGATAGAGAGAGGGGAACAGAGAGAGAGGGGACAGAGAGAGGGGTCGGGGGGTCAGAGAGAGTGGGTCAGAGAGAGTGGGACGAAGAGAGGGCCGACAGCGAGAGAGGGCAGCAGAGAGAGGGTGACAGAGAGCGGCGGAGATAGAGGGGGTCAGAGAGAGAGGGGTGAAAGAGAGAGCGGGGCAGAAAGAGGCAACAGCGAGAGGGGGACAGAGAGAGAGGGGGACAGAGAGAGGGAGGGACAAAGAGAGGGGGAACAGAGAAAGGTGGGACAGAGAAAAGGGGGATAGAGAGACGGTGACAGAGAGAGGGGCAGAGAGCGGGCGACAGAGAGGAGTGGACGGGGGGGAACATAGAGAGGGTGACTGAGAGAGGGCAGAGAGACGGTGACAGAGAGGGGGCAGAGAGCGGGCGACAGAGAGGGGTGGACGGTGGGGGGAACAGAGAGATGGTGACTGAGAGGGGGCAGAGAGAGGGCTACAGAGAGGGGGGGACAGAGGTTTGGGACCGAGAGAGGGTGGACTGAGAGAGGGGGCAGAGAGACGGGGACAGAGAGGGGGCAGTGACGGGGGGACAGAGAGAGGGGAGGACGAGGGGGACAGAGAGAGGGGCTACAGAGAAACTGTGGCAGAGAGGGGGCAGAGTACGGGCGACAGAGAGGGGTGGACGGGGGTGGGCGAACAGAGAGACGGTGACCGAGAGGCGGCAGAGAGACGGGGACAGAGAGGGGGCAGAGAGAGGGCGATAGAGATGGGGGGACAGAGAGACGGTGACAGAGAGGGGGCAGAGAGAGTGGGACGGAGACAGAGAGGGTTAGAGAGAGAGGGTGACAGAGTGAGAGGGGACAGAGAGAGAGGACAGAGTGGGGAGGGGGGGCCAGAGTGGGGGTGGGGCAGAGTGAGGGGGACAGAGCGAGAGGGAACAGAGGGAGAGGGGAGAGAGAAATGGTGACAGAGTGGGGGCAGAGAGAGGAGGGACAGAGAGAGGGGGACAGAGAGAGGGGGACAGAGAGAGGGGGACAGAGAGAGGGGGACAGAGAGAGGGGGACAGAGAGGATTCAGAGCGAGAGAGTGAGAGATAGAGGAGACAGAGAGAGGGGGACAGAGAGGTTTCAGAGCGAGAGAGTGTGAGATAGAGGAGACAGAGAGAGGGGGACAGAGAGAGGGGGCAGAGAGAGGGGGACAGAGAGAGGGGATAGAGAGAGAGGGTGACAGAGAGAGGGGGGACAGAGAGAGAGGGGGCAGAAAGAGGCAACAGAGAGAGGGGGCCAGAGAGAGAGGGGGCCAAAGAGAGAGGAGGCCAGAGACAGGGGGGGCAGAGAGAGAGAGGCAGAGAGAGAGAGGGAACAGAGAGTGGGGGAGATAGAGAGAGAGGGGCAGAGAGCGATGGGGGCAGACAGAGGGGGGCAGAATGAGTGGGACAGAGTGAGTGGGCAGAGAGAGAGGGACAGAGAGAGGAGGACAGAGAGAGGGGGGCAGAGAGAGAGGGGAAAGAGAGAGCGGCAGAGAGAGTGTGACAGGGAGTTGGGGAGATATAGGGGGTCAGAGAGTGGGAAAAGAGAGAGGGGTACAGAGAGTGGGGGAATGGAGAGAGTGGGAGACAGAGAGAGGGCAGAGAGACAGGGAGAGATAGAGGGGGCAGAGAGAGGGGGACAGAGAAAGGGGGACAGAGAGAGAGGCGTGTGGGAGAGAGAGGGGGACAGAGATGGGGGAAGAGAGAGAGCGGGACTGAGAGAGAGGGGGAAAGAGAGAGAGGGGGACAGAGAGAGAGGGGGACAGAGAGGGGGGACAGAGAGAGGGGGGACAGAGAGAGGGGGGACAGAGAGAGTGGGGGACAAAGAGGAGGGATAGAGAGATGCGGGTGGGAGAGAGAGGGGACAGAGGGGGACAGAGAGTGGGGAGATGGAAAGAGTGGGGGACAGAGAGAGAGAGAGGGGGACAGAGAGAGAGAGAGGGGGACAGAGAGCGCGGGCGACAGAGAGGGGGACAGAGAGCGCGGGCGACAGAGAGGGGGTCAGAGAGCGGAGAGAGAGAGCGGACACAGGGAGAGGGGGACGGGAGTCAGAGAGAGGAGGGCAGAGAGAGAGGAGGGCAGAGAGAGAGGGGGGCAGAGAGAGAGGGGGCAGAGAGAGGAGACAGAAAGAGAGGATGACAGAGAGGGGTTCAGAGACCGGGAGAGAGAGAGAGGGGACAGTGAGATGGGGATAGAGAGAGGGGGTCAGAGAGAGGGGACAGAGAGAGAGAGGGAGACAGAGGGGGGTCAAAGAGTAGGGAGAGAGAGAGGCGACAGAGAGAGGGGGACAGAGAGAGGGGAACAGAGAGAGAGGGGACAGAGAGAAGGGTCGGGGGGCAGAGAGAGTGGGACAGAGAGAGTGGGACAGGGAGAGGGGCGACAGCAAGAGAGGGCAACAGAGAGAGGGGGACAGAGAGCGGGGAGATAGAGGGGGTCAGAGAGAGAGGGGGGACAGAGAGAGAGGGGGCAGAAAGAGGCAACAGAGAGAGGGGAACAGAGAGAGAGGGGGACCGAGAGAGGGAGGGACAAAGAGAGGGGGAACAGAGAAAGGTGGGAGAGAGAGAAGGGGGGATAGATAGAAGGTGACAGAGAGAGGGCGCAGAGAGAGAGGGGAAAGAGAGAGGGGCAGAGAGAGTGTGACAGGGAGTTGGGGAGATATAGGGGGTCAGAGAGTGGGAACAGAGAGAGGGGTACAGAGAGTGGGGGAATGGAGAGAGTGGGAGACAGAGAGAGGGCAGAGAGACAGGGAGAGATAGAGGGGAGAGAGAGTGGGGGACAGAGAAAGGGGGACAGAGAGAGAGGCGGGTGGGAGAGAGAGGGGGACAGAGATGGGGGAAGAGAGAGAGCGGGACTGAGAGAGAGGGGGACAGAGAGAGAGGGGGACAGAGAGACAGGGGGTCAGAGAGGGGGGACAAAGAGGAGGGAAAGAGAGATGCGGGTGGGAGAGAGAGGGAACAGAGGGGGACAGAGAGTGGGGAGATGGAAAGAGTGGGGGACAGAGAGAGAGAGAGAGATGCGGGTGGGAGAGAGAGGGGACAGAGGGGGACAGAGAGTGGGGAGATGGAAAGAGTGGGGGACAGAGAGAGAGAGAGAGGGGACAGAGAGAGAGAGAGGGGGGGACAGAGAGCGCGGGCGACAGAGAGGGGTCAGAGAGCGGAGAGAGAGAGCGGACACAGAGAGAGGGGGCCGGGGGTCAGAGAGAGGAGGGCAGAGAGAGAGGAGGGCAGAGAGAGAGGGGGGCAGAGAGAGAGGGGGCAGAGAGAGGAGGCAGAAAGAGAGGATGACAGAGAGGGGGTCAGAGAGTGGGAGAGAGAGAGAGGGGACAGTGAGATGGGGATAGAGAGAGGGGGTCAGAGAGAGGGGACAGAGAGAGAGAGGGAGACAGAGGGGGGTCAAAGAGTAGGGAGAGAGAGAGGCGACAGAGAGAGGGGGACAGAGAGAGGGGAACAGAGAGAGAGGGGACAGAGAGAAGGGTCGGGGGGCAGAGAGAGTGGGACAGAGAGAGTGGGACAGGGAGAGGGGCGACAGCGAGAGAGGGCAACAGAGAGAGGGGGACAGAGAGCGGGGAGATAGAGGGGGTCATAGAGAGGGGGGGGGACAGAGAGACGGTGAATGAGAGGGGGCAGAGAGACGGTGACAGGGGGATGAACAGAGAGAGGGCGATAGAGATGGGGGAACAGAGAGCGGGGAACAGAGCGAGGGGGCAGAGAGAGTGGGTCAGAGAGATTGGGACAGAGAGAGGGGCAATGGCGAGAGAGGGGGACAGTGAGGTGGAACAGGGAGAGGCGGGTGTGAGTGAGGGGGTCAGAGAGAGGGCGACAGAGAGAGGGCGACAGCGAGAGAGGGCAACAGAGAGAGGGGGGACAGGGAGCGGGGGAGATAGAGGTGGTCAGAGAGAAAGGGGGTCAGAGAGAGAGAGGGGACAGAGAGATTGGGGGCCAAAGAGAGAGGAGGCCAGAGACAGGGGGGCAGAGAAAGAGAGAGGCACAGAGAGAGAGGGAACAGAGAGTGGGGGAGATAGAGAGAGAGGGGCAGAGAGCGATGGGGGCAGACAGAGGGGGGCAGAATGAGTGGGACAGAGTGAGGGGGCAGAGAGAGAGGGACAGAGAGAGGAGGACAGAGAGAGGGGGGCAGAGAGAGAGTGGAAAGAGAGAGGGGCAGAGAGAGTGTGACAGGGAGTTGGGGAGATATAGGGGATCAGAGAGTGGGAACAGAGAGAGAGGTACAGAGAGTGGGGGAATGGAGAGAGTGGGAGACAGAGAGAGGGCAGAGAGACAGGGAGAGATAGAGGGGACAGAGAAAGGGGAACAGAGAGAGAGGCGGGTGGGAGAGAGAGGGGGGCAGAGATGGGGGAAGAGAGAGAGCGGGACTGAGAGAGAGGGGGACAGAGAGAGAGGGGGACAGAGAGAGAGGGGGACAGAGAGGGGCGACAGAGAGAGGGGGACAGAGAGAGCGGGGACAGAGAGAGAGGGGGACAAAGAGGAGGGATAGAGAGATGCGGGTGGGAGAGAGAGGGGACAGGGGGACAGAGAGTGGGGAGATGGAAAGAGTGGGGGACAGAGAGAGAGAGAGGGGGGGACAGAGAGAGAGAGAGGAGGACAGAGAGCGCGGGCGACAGAGAAGGGGACAGAGAGCGCAGGCGACAGAGAGGGGGTCAGAGAGCGGAGAGAGAGAGCGGACACAGGGAGAGGGGGACGGGGGTCAGAGAGAGGAGGGCAGAGAGAGAGGAGGGCAGAGAGAGAGGGGGGCAGAGAGAGAGGGGGCAGAGAGAGGAGGCAGAAAGAGAGGATGACAGAGAGGGGGTCAGAGAGTGGGAGAGAGAGAGAGGGGACAGTGAGATGGGGATAGAGAGAGGGGGTCAGAGAGAGGGGACAGAGAGAGAGAGGGAGACAGAGGGGGGTCAAAGAGTAGGGAGAGAGAGAGGCGACAGAGAGAGGGGGACAGAGAGAGGGGAACAGAGAGAGAGGGGACAGAGAGAAGGGTCGGGCGGCAGAGAGAGTGGGACAGAGAGAGTGGGACAGGGAGAGGGGCGACAGCGAGAGAGGGCAACAGAGAGAGGGGGACAGAGAGCGGGGAGATAGAGGGGGTCAGAGAGGGGGGGGACAGAGAGAGGGGGGCAGAAAGTTGGCAACAGAGAGGGGGACAGAGAGAGAGGGGGACAGAGAGAGGGAGGGACAAAGAGAGGGGGCACAGAGAAAGGTGGGACAGAGAGAAGGGGGGATAGAGAGACGGTGACAGAGAGAGGGGGCAGAGAGAGGGAGACAGAGAGGGGGGACAGAGAGGGGGACAGAGAGAGGGGGCAGAAAGAGGGGGCAGAGAGAGAAGGGGCAGAGATACGGTGACAGAGACGGGGCAGAGAGAGGCCAACAAAGAGAGGGGACAGTGAGGGGGGGACAGAGAGAGGGGGGGGGACGGGGGGGGGGGAACAGAGAGAGGGTGGACAGAGAAACTGTGACAGAGAGGGGGCAGAGAGGGGGGGCAGAGAGAGGGGGACAGAGAGAGGGGGAACAGAGAGAGGGGGAACAGAGAGAAGGGGGATAGAAAGACGGTGACAGAGAGGGGGTGCAGAGAGAGGGAGACAGAGAGAAGGGTACAGAGTGGGGGAGAGGGAGGGGTTCAGAGAGAGGGGACAGAGAGTGGGGGGGACAGAGAGGGGGCAGAGAGAGAGGAGGCAGTGATAGAGGGGGCAGAGAGAAAGGGTGACAGAGAGGGGGTCAGAAAGCGGGAGAGAGAGAGAGGGGGCAGTGAGAGGGGGATAGAGAGAGGGGGTCAGAGAGAGAGGGCAACAGAGAGAGGGGGGACAGGGAGCGCCGGAGATAGAGGGGGACAGAGAGAGAGGGGGTCAGAGAGAGAGGGGACAGAGAGAGTGGGGGTCAGAGAGGGGGCGACAGAGAGCAGGGGACAGTGAGTGGGGGAGATAGAGGGGGTCAGAGAGAGAGGGGGGACAGAGAGAGGGGGGACAGAGAGAGGGGGGACAGAGAGAGGGGGGGACAGAGAGAGGGGGACAGAGAGAGGGGGAACAGAGAAAGGGGGAACAGAGAGAAGGGGGATAGAAAGACGGTGAAGAGAGGGGGGCAGTGAGAGGGAGACAACGAGAGAGGGTGACAGTGACGTGGTACAGGGAGAGGCGGGTGTTAGAGAGGGGTCAGAGAGAGGGCGACAGAGAGAGGGCGATAGCGAGAGAGGGCAACAGAGAGAGGGGGGACAGGGAGCGGTGGAGATAGAGGGGGTCAGAGAGAGAGGGGGTCAGAGAGAGAGAGGGGGACAGAGAGAGTGGGGGGCAGAGAGAGGGAGACAGAGAGAGGGGTACAGAGTGGGGGAGAGAGAGGGGGTCAGAGAGAGGGGGAGAGAGAGTGGAGGGGACAGAGAGGGGGCAGAGAGAGTGGGGGCAGAGAGAGGGGGCAGAGAGAAAGGGTGACAGAGAGGGGGTCAGAGAGCGGGAGAGAGAGAGGGGGGGCAGTGAGAGAGGGATAGAGAGAGGGGGCAGAGAGAGGAGGGCAGAGAGAGAGGGGGCAGAGAGAGAGGGCAACAGAGAGGGGGTCAAAGAGCGGGGGAGAGAGAGGGGACAGAATGAGGGGGACAGGAGTGAGGGGAAAAGAGAGAGGGGGACAGAGAGAGGGGAACAGAGAGAGGGGAACAGAGAGAGGGAAACAGAGAGAGGGGGACAGAGAGAGGGGTCGGGGGGCAGAGAGAGCGGGAGCAGGGAGAGGGCAACAGAGAGGGGGTCAGAGAGCGGGGTAGAGAGGGGGTCAGAGAGGCTGGGAGAGAGAGGGTACAGATAGAGGGGGACAGAGTGAGAGGGGACAGAGAGAGAGGGGGACAGAGAGACGGCGACAGAGAGAGAGGGGGACAGAGAGTGGGGGGACAGAGAGAGAGGCGGACAGAGAGAAGGGGACAGAGAGAGGGGGACAGAGAGAGGGGGACAGAGCGAGAGGGAACAGAGGGAGAGGGGACAGAGAGATGGTGACAGAGTGGGGGCAGACAGAGGAGTGACAGAGAGAGGGAGAACAGAGAGAGAGGGGGACAGACAGAGGGGGGGCAGAGAGAGGGGGACAGAGAGAGAGGGGGACAGATAGAGGGGGACAGAGAGAGGGGGACAGAGAGAGGGGACAGAGAGAGAAGGGGACAGAGAGAGGGGGACAGAGAGAGGAGGGACAGAGAGAGGGGGACAGGGAGAGGGGGACAGAGAGAGGGGGGACAGAGAGAGGGGGACAGAGAGAGAGGACAGAGAGAGGAGGGACAAAAAGAGGGAGAACAGAGAGATAGGGGGTACAGAAAGAGAGGGGGACACAGAGAGGGGGGACAGAGAAAGGGGGACAGAGAGAGGGGGACAGTGAGGGGTGACATAGAGAGGAGGGACAGAGAGAGGGCGACAGAGAGAGAGAGGGACACAGAGAGGGGGGACAGAGAGAGGGGGACAGAGAGAGAGGCGGACAGAGAGAAGGGGACAGAGAGAGGGGGACAGAGAGAGGGGGACAGAGAGAGGAGGGACAGAGAGAGGGACAGAGAGAGAGGGGGGACAGAGAGAGAGGGGAACAGAGAGAGGGGGACAGAGAGAGAGGGGCAGAGAGAGGGGGGCAGAGAGTGGGGGGACAGAGAGAGGGGGGAACAGAGAGCGTGGAACAGAGTGAGGGGGCAGAGAGAGGGGGTCAGAGAGAGAGGGAACAGAGGGAAAGGGGACAGAGAGATGGTGACAGAGTGGGGGCAGACAGAGGAGTGACAGAGAGAGGGAGAACAGAGAGAGAGGGGGGCAGACAGAGGGGGACAGAGAGAGGGGGGTACAGAGAGAGGGGGACAGAGAGAGAGGGGGACAGATAGAGGGGGACAGAGAGAGGGGGTCAGAGAGAGAGAGGGATAGAGAGTGAGGGGGACTGAGAGAGAGGGGACAGAGAGAGAGAGGACAGAGGAGGAAAGGGGGGGACCAGAGTGGGGGTGCAGAGAGAGGGGGACAGAGCGAGAGGGAACAGAGGGAGAGGGGACAGAGAGATGGTGACAAAGTGGGGGCAGACAGAGGAGGGACAGAGAGAGGGAGAACAGAGAGAGAGGGGGACAGAGAGAGGGGGACAGAGAGAGGGGGGACAGAGAGAGGGGGTCAGAGAGAGAGGGGGACAGAGAGAGGGGGACAGAGAGAGGGGGACAGAGAGGGGGGGACAGAGAGAGGAGGGACAGAGAGAGAGGGGACAGAGAGAGAGGGGGACAGAGAGAGGGGGACAGAGAGAGGGGGGACAGAGAGAGGGGGACAGAGAGAGGGGACAGAGAGAGGAGGGACAGAGAGAGGGCGACAGAGATAGAGGCGGACAGAGAGAAGGGGACAGAGGGAGGGGGACAGAGAGGGGGGACAGAGAGAGGAGGGACAGAGAGAGGGGGACAGAGAGAAGGGGTACAGAGAGAGAGGGGACAGAGAGAGAGGGGACAGAGAGAGAGGGGGACAGAGAGAGGGGGACAGAGAGAGGGGGGACAGAGAGAGGGGGACAGAGAGAGGGGACAGAGAGAGGAGGGAAAGAGAGAGGGCGACAGAGATAGAGGCGGACAGAGAGAAGGGGACAGAGAGAGGGGGACAGAGAGAGGAGGGACAGAGAGAGGGGGACAGAGAGAAGGGGTACAGAGAGAGAGGGGACAGAGAGAGAGGGGACAGGGAGAGGAGGACAGAGAGAGGAGGGACTGAGAGAGGTGGACAGAGAGAGGGGGACAGAGAGAGGGGGGGACAGAGAGAGGGGGACAGAGAGAGGAGGGACAGAGAGAGGGACAGAGAGAGAGGGGGACAGAGAGAGGGGAACAGAGTGAGGGGGACAGAGAGATAGGGGGACAGAGAGAGAGGGGGTCAGAGAGAGGGAGGCAGAGAGAGGGGGGACAGAGAGAGGGGGAAACCGAGAGCGTGGAACAGAGTGAGAGGGCAGAGAGAGGGGGTCAGAGAGAGAGAGGGATAGAGAGTGAGGGGGACAGAGAGAGAGGGGACAGAGAGAGAGAGGAAAGAGGGGGAAAGGGGGGTACCAGAATGGGGGTGCAGAGAGAGGGGGACAGAGCGAGAGGGAACAGAGGGAGAGGGGACAGAGAGATGGTGACAGAGTGGGGGCAGATAGAGGAGGGACAGAGAGAGGGAGAACAGAGAGAGGGCGACAGAGAGAGAGGCGGACAGAGATAAGGGGACAGAGAGAGGGGGACAGAGAGAGGGGGACAGAGAGGGGGGACAGAGAGAGGAGGGACAGAGAGAGGGGGACAGAGAGAGGGGGTACAGAGAGAGGGGGACAGAGAGAGGAGGGACAGAGAGAGGGGAACAGAGAGAGGGGGACAGAGAGAGGGGGAGACAGTGAGAGGGGAACAGAGAGAGAGGGGGACAGAGAGAGGGGGACAGAGAGAGGGGGGACAGAGAGAGGGGGACAGAGAGAGAGGGGGACAGATAGAGAGGGACAGAGAGAGGGGGACAGAGAGAGGGGACAGAGAGAGGGGACAGAGAGAGAGGGGGACAGAGAGAGGGGAACAGAGAGAGAGGGGGACAGAGAGAGGGGACAGAGAGAGGAGGGACAGAGAGAGGGAGAACAGACAGAGAGTTGGATAGAGAGAGGGGGGACAGAAAGAGAGGGGGACGCAGAGAGGGGGGACAGAGAGAGGCGACAGAGAGAGAGGCGGACAGAGATAAGGGGACAGAGAGAGGGGGACAGAGAGGGGGGACAGAGAGAGGAGGGACAGAGAGAGGGGGACAGAGAGAGGGGGTACAGAGAGAGTGGGACAGAGAGAGGAGGGACAGAAAGAGGGGGACAGAGAGAGGGGGGGGCTGATAGAGGGGGACAGAGAGAGGGGACAGAGAGAGGAGGGACAGAGAGAGGGAGAAAAGAGAGATGGGGGGACAGAAAGAGAGGGGGACACAGAGAGGGGGGACCGAGAGAGGGGACAGAGAGAGGAGGGACAGAGAGAGGGTGACAGAGAGAGAGGCGGACAGAGATAAGGGGACAGAGAGAGGGGGACAGAGAGAGGGGGTACAGAGAGAGAGGGGGACAGAGAGAGGGGACAGAGAAAGGGGGACAGAGAGAGAGGGCGACAGAGAGAGAGGGGGACAGAGAGAGGGGGACAGAGAGAGGGGGACAGAGAGAGGGGGGGACAGATAGAGGGGGACAGAGAGAGGGGACAGAGAGAGGAGTGACAGAGAGAGGGGACGGAGAGAGGAGGGACAGAGAGAGGGCGACAGAGAGAGAGGCGGACAGAGAGAAGGGGACAGAGAGAGGGGGACAGAGAGAGGGGGACAGAGAGAGGTGGGATAGAGAGAGGGCGACAGAGAGAGAGGCGAACAGAGAGAAGGGGACCGAGAGAGGTGGACAGAGAGGGGGGACAGAGAGAGGGGGAAAGAGAGAGGGGTCAGAGAGAGGGGGACAGAAAGAGAGGGGATCAGACAGAGGGGGTAAGAGAGAGGGGGGAAACAGAGAGAGTGGGGGAAAGCGAGGGGGGGACAGAGAGAGGGCGACAGAGAGAGGGGGAAAGACCGAGTGAGTACAGAGAGATGGTGACCGAGAGGGGGCAGAGAGGGGGGGACAGAGAGAGAGGGGGTCAGAAAGAGGGCGACAGAGAGAGGCGGGACAGAGAGAGGGGGACAGAGAGAGGGGCAGAGAGTGGGGGGACAGAGAGGGGACAGTGGGGGGGGGGAAGAGAGGGGGGTACGAGGGGGACAGAGAGAGGGGGGACAGAGAAACTGTGACAGAAAGGGGCAGAGAGCGGGCGACAGAGAGGGGTGGACGGGGGGGGGGGGAACAGAGAGACGGTGACTGAGAGAGGGCAGAGAGACGGAGACAGAGAGGGGGGAACAGAGAGACGGTGACAAAGAGGAGGCAGAGGGAGGGCGATGGAGATGGGGGAACAGAGAGCGGGGAACAGAGCGAGGGGGCAGAGAGAGGGGGTCAGAGACAGAGAGGGTTAGAGAGAGAGGGGGACAGAGAGAGAGGGGTGACAAAGAGAGAGAGGACAGAGGGGGGACGGAGGGCCCAGAGTGCGGGGGCAGAGAGAGGAGGACAGAGCGAGAGGGAACAGACGGAGAGGGGTCAGAGAGATGGTGACAGAGTGGGGGCAGAGAGAGGAGGGACAGAGAGAGGGGGATAGAGAGAGGGGGACAGAGAGAGGGGGACAGAGAGAGGGGGTACAGAGAGAGAGGGGGGACAGAGAGAGGTGGACAGAGAGAGAGAGGCGGGCAAAGGGGGGGTGGTCAGAGAGAGGGGGACAGAGAGAGGCGGGGACAGAGAGATGGGGGAAGAGGGGGGGCAGAGAGAGAGGGGAACATAGAGAGAGGGGTACAGAGAGAGGGGGACAGAGAGTGGGGGACAGAGAGAGGGGGACAGAGAGAGGGGGACAGAGAGAGGAGGGTTAGAGAGACGGGGACAGAGAGAGGGGGACAGAGAGAGGGGGTACAGAGAGAGAGGGGGGCAGAGAGAGGTGGACAGAGAGAGAGAGGTGGCCAAAGGGGGGGACAGAGAGAGGGTTACAGAGTCGGGGAAAGAGAGGGTGTCAGAGAAAGTGGGGCAGAGAGAGGAGGACAGAGAGAGGCAGGTGGGACAGAGAGGGGGACAGAGAGAGAGGGACAGAGAGAGAGAGGGACGGGGACAGAGAGAGGGGGACAGAGAGAGGGGGACAGAGAGAGAGGGACAGAGAGTGAGAGGGACAGAGAGAGAGGGGGACAGAGAGAGGGGAACAGAGATGGGGACAGAGAGAGAGGGGGACAGAGAGGGGGACAGAGAGAGAGGGACAGAGAGAGAGAGGGACATAGAGAGAGGGGGACAGATAGGGGGGAGAGAGAGAGGGGGACAGAGTGGGTGGGACAGAGAGAGGGGGACAGAGAGAGATGGGGACAGAGAGAGAGGGGGACAGAGAGGGAGACAGAGAGAGGCGGAGAGGGAGAGGGGGCAGAGAGTTGGCGACAGAGAGAGGGCCACAGAGAGTGAGGGAGATAGAGGGGGTCAGAGAGAAAGGGGGCAGAGGGAGGGGGACAGAGGGAGGGAGGACAGAGAGATGGTGAGTGGGAGGGGACAGAGAGGGGGGACAGATAGAGACGGTGTCAGAAAGAGGGCGACAGAAAGGGGGGAACAGAGAGAGGGGGACAGAGAAGGGGGTCAGCAGGAGGGCGACAGAGAGAGGGGGACAGAGAGGGGGAGACAGAGAGGAAACACAGAGAGAGGGGGGACAGAGAGACTGTGACAGAGAGGGGGCAGAGAGCGGGCGACAGAGAGGCGTGGACGGGGGGAACAGAGAGATGGTGACTGAGAGGGGGCAGAAAGAGGGCTACAGAGAGGGGGGGACAGAGATTTGTGACAGAGAGGATGGACTGAGAGAGGGGGCAGAGAGACGTGGACAGAGAGAGGGGGGACAGAGAGACAGTGTCAGAGAGGGGGCAGAGAGAGGGCGGTAGAGATGGGGGGACAGAGAGCGGGGAACAGAGCGAGGGGGCAGAGAGGGGGGGTCAGAGAGAGAGAGGGACAGAGAGAGAGGGGGGTCAGAGAGAGAGGGGGTACAGAGAGAGAGGGGGACAGAGAGAGAGGGGGTACAGAGAGAGAGGGGGACAGAGAGAGAGGGGGTACAGAGAGAGAGGGGGACAGAGAGAGGAGGGTCAGAGAGAGAGGGTGTCAGAGAGAGAGGGGGTACATAGAGAGAGGGGGACAGAGAGAGAGGGTGTCAGAGAGAGAGGGGGTCAGAGAGAGAGGTGAACAGAGAGGGGGCGCAGAGGGGGGGGACCAGAGAGGGAACAGAGAGATGGGGATAGAGAGTGGGGGCAGAAAGAGTGGGGACACAGAGAGAGAGAGAGGGGACAGAGAGAGAGGGGGGCAGAGAGAGAACGGGCAGAGAGACGGTGACAGAGCGGGGCAGAGTGAGGCCAACAAAGAGAGGGGACAGTGAGGGGGGGACAGAGAGAGGGGGGACAGAGAGGGGACAGTGGGGTGGGGGGAACAGAGAGAGGGGGGGACGAGGGGGACAGAGAGAGGGGGGGCAGAGAATCTGTGACAGAGAGGGGGCAGAGAGCGGGCGACAGAGAGGGGTGGACGGGGGGAAGGAACAGAGAGACGGTGACTGAGAGAGGGCAGAGCGACGGAGACAGAGAGACGGTGACAAAGAGGGGGCAGAGAGAGGGCGATGGAGATGGGGGAACAGAGAGCGGGGAACAGAGCGAGGGGGCAGAGAGAGGGGGTCAGAGACAGAGTGGGTTAGAGAGAGAGGGGGACAGAGAGAGGGGTGACAGAGAGAGAGGGAGCAGAGGGAGAGGGGTCAGAGAGATGGTGACAGAGTGGGGGCAGAGAGAGGAGGGACAGAGAGAGGGGGACAGAGAGAGAGGGACAGAGAGAGGGAGAACAGAGAGAGGGGGACAGAGAGACGGGGACAGAGAGAGGGGGACAGAGAGAGGGGGTACAGAGAGAGGGGGGGCTGAGACATAGAGGGTTTGAGAGAGAGAGGGACAGAGCGAGGGGTGACACAGAGAGAGAGGACAGAGGGGGGACGGGGGTGTACCAGAGTGGGGGGGCAGAGAGAGGGGGACAGAGCGAGAGGGAATAGAGGGAGAGGGACAGAGAGAGGGGGACAGAGAGAGGAGGCACAGAGAGACGGGGACAGAGAGAGGGGGACAGAGAGAGGGGGTACAGAGAGAGGGGGGGCAGAGAGAGGTGAACAGAGAGAGAGAGACGGCCAAAGTGGGGGGGGGGGGACAGAGAGAGGGGGACAAAGAGGGGGCAGAGAGAGGGCGATGGAGATGGCGGAACAGAGAGCTGGGAACAGAGCGAGGGGGCAGAGAGAGGGGGTCAGAGACAGAGAGGTTTAGAGAGAGGGGGGACAGAGAGAGGGGTGACACAGAGAGAGAGGACAGAGGGGGACGGGGGTGTACCAGAGTGGGGGGGCAGAGAGAGGGGGACAGAGCTAGAGGGAACAGCGGGAGAGGGGACAGAGAGACGGTGACGCGGGGGGTGGGGCGGGGACAGAGAGACGGTGACAAAGAAGGGGCAGAGAGAGGGCGATGGAGATGGGGGTACACAGAGCGGGGAACAGACCGAGGGGGCAGAGAGAGGGGGTCAGTGACAGACAGGGTTAGAGAGAGAAGGAGACAGAGAGAGGGGGGACAGAGAGAGAGAGGACAGAGGGGGGACGGAGGGCCCAGAGTGCGGGGGGCAGAGAGAGGAGGACAGAGCGAGAGGGAACAGAGGGAGAGGGGACAGAGAGATGGTGACAGAGTGGGGGCAGAGAGAGGAGGGACAGAGAGAGGGGGACAGAGAGAGAGGGGGACAGAGAGAGGGGGACAGAGAGAGGGGGACAGAGAGAGGAGGGACAGAGAGAGGGGGACAGAGAGAGGGGGACAGAGAGAGGAGGGACAGAGAGAGGGGGACAGAGAGAAGGGGACAGAGACAGGGGGACAGAGAGAGGGGGACAGAGAGAGGGGGACAGAGAGAGGAGGGACGGAGAGACTGGGACAGAGAGGGGCAGAGAGAGAGGGGGTACAGAGAGAGAGGTGAACAGAGAGGGGGCGCAGAGGGGGGGACCAGAGAGGGAACAGAGAGATGGGGATAGAGAGAGGGGGCAGAAAGAGTGGGGACAGAGAGAGAGAGGGGACAGAGAGAGAGGGGGGCAGAGAGAGAAGGAGCAGAGAGACGGTGACAGAGAGGGGCAGAGAGAGGCCAACAAAGAGAGGGGACAGTGAGGGGGGGACAGAGAGAGGGGGGACGGGGGGGCGAACAGAGAGACGGTGACTGAGAGGGGACAGCGGGGGGACAGAGAGGGGACAGTGAAGGGGGGAACAGAGAGAGGGGGGACAGAGAGGGGACAGTGAAGGGGGGAACAGAGAGAGGGGTGACAGAGAGGGGACAGTGAAGGGGGAACAGAGAGAGGGGGGACAGAGAGGGGACAGTGAAGGGGGGAACAGAGAGAGGGGGGACAGAGAGGGGACAGTGAAGGGGGGAACAGAGAGAGGGGGGGACGAGGGGGACAGAGAGAGGGGGAACAGAGAAACTGTGACAGAGAGGGGGCAGAGAGCGTGCGACAGAGAGGGGTGGACGGGGGGGCGAACAGAGGGACGGTGACTGAGAGAGGGCAGAGAGACGGAGACAGAGAGGGGGGAACAGAGAGACGGTGACAAAGAGGGGGCAGAGAGAGGGCGATGGAGATGGGGGAACAGAGAGCGGGGAACAGAGCGAGGGGGCAGAGAGAGGGGGGCAGAGACAGAGAGGGTTAGAGAGAGTAGGGTACAGAGAGAGGGGGGACAGAGAGAGAGAGGACAGAGTGGGGACGGAGGGGACCAGAGTGGGGGGGCAGAGAGAGGGGGACAGAGCGAGAGGGAACAGAGGGAGAGGGGACAGAGAGATGGTGACAGAGTGGGGGCAGAGAGAGGAGGGACAGAGAGAGGGGGACAGAGAGAGAGGGGTCAGAGAGAGAGGGGGACAGAGAGAGGGGGGGACTGAGAGAGGGGGACAGAGAGACAGGGGGACAGAGAGAGGGGACAGAGAGAGGGAGAACAGAGAGATAGGGGGTCAGAGAGAGAGGGGACAGAGAGAGGGGGACAGAGAGGGGACAGAGAGAGGGGGGCAGAGAGAGGGGGACAGAGAGAGAGGGGGACAGAGAAAGTGAGGAAGAGAGGGGGGGCAGAGAGACTGGGGACAGAGAGAGAGGGGGACAGAGAGAGGGGTACAGAGAGAGGGGGACAGAGAGTGGGGGAAAGAGAGAGGGGTACAGAGTGGGAGAGAGTGAGGGGGGCAGAGAGAGTTGGACAGAGAGTGGGCAGAGAGAGGGCAACAGAGAGAGGGGGACAGAGACCGGGGCAAAGAGAGGGGGCAGAGAGAGGGGGACAGAGAGAGAGAAGGGGACAGAGAGAGAGGGGGACAGAGAGGGGGGACAGAGAGAGGGGGACAGAGAGAGAAGGGGGACAGAGAGTGGGGGACAAAGAGCGAGGGACAGAGTGCTTGGGACAGAGAGTGGGGCACAGAGAGTGGGGAAGATAGTGGGGGTCAGAGGGAGTGGGGACAGAGAGAGGGTTACAGCGTGGGGGAAAGACAGCGTGTCAGAGAAAGGGGGGCAGAGAGAGTAGGACAGAGAGAGGCAGGTGGGAGAGAGAGGGGGACAGAGAAATGGGGGACAGAGAGGGGGACAGAGAGAGAGGGACAGCGAGGGGGACAGACAGAGAGGGACAGAGAGAGAGGGGGACAGAGAGAGAGGGCGACAGAGAGGGGGGACAGAGAGAGGGGGACAGAGAGAGGGGGGACAGAGAGAGAGAGGACAGAGTGGGGACGGGGGCGGACCAGAGTGGGGGGGCAGAGAGAGGGGGACAGAGAGAGAGAGGGGGACAGAGAGAGAGGGGGACAGAGAGGGGGGGACAGAGAGAGGGGGACAGAGAGAGAGGGGAACAGAGAGAGGGGGACAGAGAGTGGGGCACAGAGAGTGGGGAAGATAGAGGGTGTCAGAGGGAGTGGGGACAGAGAGAGGGTTACAGAGTGGGCGAAAGAGAGGGTGTCAGAGAAAGGGGGGCAGAGAGAGGAGGACAGAGAGAGGCAGGTGGGAGAGAGAGGGGGACAGAGAAATGGGGGACAGAGATGGGGATAGAGAGAGAGGGACAGCGAGGGGGACAGAGAGAGAGGGACAGAGAGAGAGAGGGACAGAGAGAGAGAGGGGGACAGAGAGAGAGGGGGACAGAGAGGGGGGACAGAGAGAGGGGGACAGAGTTGGTGGGACAGAGAGAAAGGGGGACAGAGAGAGATGGGGACAGAGAGAGAGGGGGACAGAGAGAGGGGGACAGAGAGAGAGGGGGACATAGAGGGGGACAGAGAGAGGCGGGGAGGGAGGGGGGTCAGAGAGTTGGCGACAGAGAGAGGGCCACAGAGAGTGAGTGAGATAGAAGGGGGTCAGAGAGAAGGGGGACAGAGAATGGGGGACAGAGAGAGGGGGGACAGAGAAACTGTGACAGAGAGGGCGCAGAGAGCGGGCGACAGAGAGGGGTGGACTGGGGGGGAACAGAGAGACGGTGACAGGGGGGGACAGAGAGAGGGTGATAGAGATGGGGGAACAGAGAGTGGGGAACAGAGCGAGGGGGCAGAGAGAGGGGGTCAGAGAGAAAGAGGGATAGAGAGAGGGGGACAGAGAGAGGGGACAGAGAGAGAGAGGACAGAGGGGGGAGGGAGGGAGCAGAGTGGGGGTGCAGAGAGAGGGGATCAGAGCGAGAGGAAACAGAGGGAGAGGGGACAGAGAGATGGTGACAGAGTGGGGGCAGAGAGAGGAGGGACAGAGAGAGGGAGAACAGAGAGAGAGGGGTCAGAGAGAGAGGGGGTCAGAGAGAGAGGGGGACAGAGAGAGGGGGACAGAGAAGGAGGGGGACAGAGAGAGAGGGGGACAGAGAGAGAGAGGGGGACAGAGAGAGGGGGGCAGAGAGAGGGGGACAGAGAGAGGGGACAGAGAGAGAGGGGGACAGAGAGAGGGGGAAGAGAGTGGGGGCAGAGAGACTGAGGACAGAGAGAGAGGGTACAGAGAGAGGGGGACAGAGAGTGGGGACAGAGAGAGGGATACAGAGTGGGAGAGAGTAAGGGGGGCAGAGAGAGTGGGACAGCGAGTGGGCAGAGAGAGGGCAACAGAGAGAGGGGGACAGAGACCGGGTAAGAGAGAGGGGGCAGAGAGAGGGGGACAGAGAGAGAGATGGGGACAGACAGAGGGGGACAGACAGAGAGCGGGACAGAGAGAGAGGGAGAAAGAGAGGGGGGACAGAGAGAGGGCGGGAAAGAGAGAGAGAGAGAGAGAGGGGACAGAGAGCGGGGGAGACAGACAGCTGGGGGACAGAGAGAGGGGGAAATAGAGAGAGGGAGCAGAGAGTGAGGGGGATAGAAAGAGAGGGGACAGAGAGAGAGAGGGGACAGAGAGGGGGACAGAGAGCGAGGGGGACAGAGAGAGAGGGGGACAGAGAGAGAGGGGGGGACAGAGAGAGAGGGGGACAGAGAGAGGGGGACAGAGAAAGAGCGGGACAGAGAGAGGATGGACAGAGAGACGGGGACAGAGAGAGGGGGACAGAGAGAGGGGGTACAGAGAGAGGGGGGCAGAAAGAGGTGGACAGAGAGAGAGAGGCGGCCAAAGCCGGGGGGACAGAGAGAGGGCGGGAAAGATAGAGAGGGAGGGGACAGAGAAATGGGGGACAGAGAGCGAGGGACAGAGAGCGCGGGACAGAGAGAGGGGAACAGAGTTTGGGGGACAGAGAGCGAGGGACAGAGAGCGCGGGACAGAGAGTGGGGCACAGAGAGTGGGTAAGATAGAGGGGGTCAGAGGGAGTGGGGACAGACAGAGGGTTACAGAGTGGGGGAAAGAGAGGGTGTCAGAGAAAGGGGGGCAGAGAGAGGAGGACAGAGAGAGGCAGGTGGGAGAGAGAGGGGGACAGAGAAATGGGGGACAGAGAGGGGGACAGAGAGAGAGGGACAGAGAGGGGGACAGAGAGAGAGGGACAGAGAGAGAGATGGACAGAGAGAGAGGGACAGAGAGTGGGGCACAGAGAGTGGGGAAGATAGAGGGGGTCAGAGGTAGTGGGGACGGAGAGAGGGTTACAGAGTTGGGGAAAGAGAGGGTGTCAGAGAAAGGGGGGCAGAGAGAGGAGGACAGAGAGAGGCAGGTGGGAGAGAGAGGGGGACAGAGAAATGGGGGACAGAGAGGGGGACAGAGAGAGAGGGACAGCGAGGGGGACAGAGAGAAGGGGGACAGAGAGAGAGGGACAGAGAGAGAGGGGGTCAGAGAGGGGGACAGAGAGAGAGGTTGACAGAGAGAGATGGGGACAGAGAGAGAGGGGAACAGAGAGGGAGACAGAGAGAGGCGGGGAGGGAGAGGGGGGCAGAGAGTTGGCGACAGAGAGAGGGCCACAGAGAGTGAGGGAGATAGAGGGGGTCAGAGAGAAGGGGGAAAGAGAGAGGAGGACAGAGAGAGGGCGATGGAGATGGGGGAACAGAGAGCGGGGAACAGAGCGAGGGGGCAGAGAGAGGGGGGCAGAGACAGAGAGGGGTAGAGAGAGAGGGGGACAGAGAGAGGGGGACAGAGAGAGAGAGGACAGAGTGGGGACGGGGGGGACAAGAGTGGGGGGGCAGAGAGAGGGGGACAGAGCGAGAGGGAACAGAGGGAGAGGGGACAGAGAGATGGTGAAAGAGTGGGGGCAGAGAGAGGAGGGACAGAGAGAGATGGAGAAAAGAGTGGGGGGCAGAGAGAGAGGGGGACAGAGAGAGGAGGGACAGAGAGAGGGAGAACAGAGAGAGGGGGGGACAGAGAGAGAGGGGGACAGAGAGAGAGGGATAGAGAGAGGGGGGGACAGAGAGAGGGGGACAGAGAGAGGGGGATAGAGAGAGAGAGGGATAGAGAGAGGGGGGGACAGAGAGAGGGGGACAGAGAGAGAGGGGGACAGAGAGAGAGGGGTACAGAGAGAGGGGTACAGAGTGGGGGAGAGAGAGGGGGCAGAGAGAGGGGGACAGAGAGTGGGCAGAGAGAGGGCAACAGAGAGAGGGGGACAGAGATCGGGTGGGAATTAGGGAGCAGAGAGAGGGTGACAGAGGGAGAGAGGGGATAGAGAGTGAGGGGGCGACAGAGAGGGCAGACAGAGAAAGGAGGACAGAAAGAGGGGGACACAGAGAGAGAGGGGGACAGAGAGAGAGGGGGACAGAGAGAAGGGGACAGAGGGGGGGACAGAGAGAGGGGCACAGAGAGTGGGGAAGATACAGGGGGTCAGAGAGAGTGGGGACAGAGAGAGGGTTACAGAGTGAGGGAGAGAGAGGGAGTCAGAGAAAGGGGGGCAGAGAGAGGGGGACAGACAGAGGGAGGACAGAGAGACGGTGACAGAAAGAGGGGGGCAGAGAGAGGGGGACAGAGAGAGGGGGATGGACTGAGTGGGGAACGGGGGGAGGGGTGGACGGGGAGGGAGTGAACAGAGAGGGGAGGGATAGAGAGGGGGGACAGAAAGAGATGCAGACAGAGAGAGCACCGGGACAGAGAGAGAGAGTGAACAGAGAGAGTGGGACAGAGAGAGGTGGACAGCGAGAAGGAGGGACAGAGAGAGATGGGGACAGAGAGAGAGGGGGACAGAGAGAGAGGGGGACAGAGAGAGGGGGGTCAGAGAGACAGACGGGGACAGAGAGAGAGGGGGACATAGAGAGGGGGGACAGAGAGAGGGGGACAGAGAGAGAGGGGGACAGAGAGAGAGGGGGACAGAGAGAGGGGGACAGAGAGAGAGGGGGGACAGAGAGAGAGGGGGACAGAGAGAGAGAGGGACAGTGAGAGAGGGGAACAGAGAGAGTGGGACAGAAAGAGGTGGACAGAGGGACGTGGGGACAGAGAGAGAGGGGGCAGAGAGTGGGTGACAGAGAGAGGGTCACAGAGAGTGAGGGAGTTAGAGGGGGTCAGAGAGAGGAGGGAACAGAGAGTGGGGGACAGAAATTGGGGGTTAGAGAGAGGGGGACAGAGAGTGGGGGACAGAGAGTGGTGGACAGAGAGTGGGGGTCAGAGAGAGGGGGACAGAGAGTGGGGGTCAGAGAGAGGGGGCAGAGAGAGAGAGACAGAGAGAGAGGGGGCAGAGAGAGAGGGGGACAGAGAAAGGGGGGACAGAGTGCGGGGACAGAGAGAGAGGGGGCAGAGAGAAGGTACAGAGAGAAAGGGGCACAGAGAGTTTGGGTGATAGATGGGGTCAGATAGAGGGGACGGAAAGAGGGGGAGGTAGAGGGGGACAGACAGAGCAGGACAGAGAGAGAGGGGGAGATACAGGGGGTCAGAGGGAGGGGCGACAGAGATTGGGGGACAGAGAGGGTTACAGTGTGGGAGGAGGGGGGCAGAGAGAGGGGGACAGAGAGAGGGGACAGAGAGAGTGGGACAGAAAGAGGGCGACAGAGAAAGTGGTACAGAAAGAGGGGGTCAGCGGGACGCGGGGACAGAGAGAATGGGACAGAATGAGTGGGGACAGAGAGAGATGGGGCAGAGAGAGGGGGTGCAGAGAGAGAGGGGGGCAGAGAGGTGGGGACAGGGTGGGGACAGAGAGAGAGGGACAGAGAGGGGGGACAGGGAGAGATGGGGCAGAGAGACGGGGGGCAGAGAGAGGGGGACAGGGGGGGGGACAGAGGGGGGGGACAGAGAGAGAGGGATAGAGAGGGGGGACAGAGAGGGGGGGACTGAGAGGGAGGAACAGAGACAAATGGGAACAGTGAGAGCGGTGGACAGAGAGAGAGCGACAGAGAAACGGTGACAGATATGACGACAGAGAGAGGGAGACAGAGAGAGGGGTCAGAGAGAGGGGTCAGAGAGAGGGGGACACAGAGAGGGGGTCAGAGAGAGGGGGGAACAGAGAGAGAGGGGGACAGAGAGAGGGGGGACAGAGAGGGGGGGACAGAGAGCGGAGAGAGAGAGGGGGACAGAGAGAGTGGGGACAGAAAGAGGGGGACAGAGTGAGCGGGGACAGAGAGGGGGGACAGAGAGATGGGGACAGAGAGATGGGAACAGAGAGAGAGGTGGACAGTGAGTGCGCGACAGAGAGACGGTGACAGATATGGCGACAGAGAGAGGGGGACAGAGAGATGGGACAGAGAGAGGGGTCAGAGAGAGGGGGTCAGACAGAGGGGGGAACAGAGAGAGTTAGGGACAGAGTGAGGGGGGACAGAGAGAGGGGCTACAGAGAGAGGGGGACAGATGGAGGGAGACAGAGAGAGAGACAGAGCGAGGGGGACAGAGGGAGGGGGGACAGAGGGAGGGGGACTGGGAGGGGGCAGAGAGAGGGGGACAGAGAGGGGGGGACAGAGAGAGGGGGACAGAGGGAGGGGGACAGACCGAGTGAGGACAGAGAGACGGTGACAGAGAGGGCGACAGAGAGAGGGGGACAGAGAGAGTGGGCAGAGAGAGGGGGGCAGAGAGGGGGGGGCAGAGAGAGTGGGACAGAAAGAGGGGGACAGAGGGACACGGGGACAGAGAGAGAGGGGGCAGAGAGTGGGCGACAGAGAGAGGGTCACAGAGAGTGAGGGAATTAGAGGGGGTCAGAGAGAGGAGGGGTCAGAGAGTGGGGGACAGAGAGAGGGGGACAGAGTGGGCAGAGAGAGGGCCACAGGGAGATTGGGACAGAGAGTGAGGGAGAGAGAGTGGGGGTCAGAGAGAGGGGGACAGAGTGGGCAGAGAGAGGGCCACAGGGAGATTGGGACAGAGAGTCGGGGAGAGAGAGGGGGCAGTGAGAGAGGGAAGAGAGAGAGGGGGCGGGGGGGGGCAGAGAGGGGGGGACAGAGATGGGGGGACAGAGAGTGGGGACAGAGAGAGAGGGGGCAGAGAGAAGGTACAGAGAGAGAGGGGCACAGAGAGTGTGGGTGATAGATGGGGTCAGATAGAGGGGACGGAAAGAGGGGGAGGTAGAGGGGGACAGAGAGAGCAGGACAGAGAGAGGGGCACAGAGAGAGGGGGAGATACAGGGGGTCTGAGGGAGGGGCGACAGAGATTGGGGGACAGAGAGCGGGGTACAGTGTGGGAGAGAGAGGGGGGCAGAGAGAGGGGGACAGAGAGAGGGGGACAGAGAGAGGGGGGCAGAGAGGGGGTACAGTGTGGGGAGAGAGAGAAGGGCAGAGAGAGGGGGACAGAGAGAGGGGGACAGAGAGGGGGTACAGTGTGGGGAGAGAGAAGGGCAGAGAGAGGGGGACAGAGAGAGGGGGACAGAGAGAGGGGGACAGAGAGAGTGGGACAGAAAGAGGGCGACAGAGAGAGTGGGACAGAGAGCGGGGACAGAGAGAGGGGTGGACAGAGAGAGGGGGGACAGAGAGACGGTGACAGATATGGCGACAGAGAGAGTGGGATAGAGAGAGTGGGGGAAAGAGAGAGGGGGGCACAGAGAGGGGCGACAGAGAGAGGGGTGGACAGAGAGAGGGGGACAGAGAGAGGGGACAGAGAGTGGGACAGAGAGAGGGGGACAGAGAGGGGGGTCAGAGAGAGTGAGGGTCAGAAAGAGGGCGACAGAGAGATGGGGGACAGAGAGAGGGGGACAGAGAGAGGGGGTCAGAGAGACGGGGTCAGAGAGAGGGGGGACAGGGAGAGTGGGGGACAGAGAGAGGGGGGCAGAGAGAGGGGCTACAGAGAGAGGCGTGGACAGAGAGAGGGGGACAGAGAGAGAGGGGGCAGAGAGAGGGGGACAGAGAGGGAGGTCAGAGAGAGTGGGGGTCAGAAAGAGGGTGACAGAGAGGGGGGGCTGAGAGGGGGACAGAGAGAGAGTGGGTCAGAAAGAGGGAGACAGAGAGAGAGGGGGAACAGAAAGAGGGGGACAGACGGAGGGGGGACAGAGAGGGGGGGACAGAGTGAGCGGGGACAGAGAGGGGGGACAGAGAGAGGGGGACAGAGAGGGGGGGGACAGGGGGGACAGAGAGGGGGGACAGAGAGATGGGGACAGAGAGGGAGGACAGAGGGGGGGCAGAGAGAGATGGGAACAGAGAAGAGGTGGACAGAGAGAGCGCGACAGAGAGATGGTGACAGATATGGCGACAGAGAGAGGGAGACAGAGAGAGGGGGACAGAGAGAGGGGTCAGAGAGAGGGGGACAGAGAGAGAGGGGGTCAGAGAGAGGGGGAACAGAGAGAGTGGGGGACAGAGAGAGGGGGACAGAGAGAGGGGCTACAGAGCGAGGGGGGACAGAGAGGGAGGTACAGAGAGAGGGGGACAGACGGAGGGGGACAGAGAGAGGGGGACAGAGCGAGGGGGACAGAAGGAGGGGGGACAGAGAGATGGTGCCTGGGAGAGGGCAGAGAGAGGGGGACAGAGAGGGGGGGACAGAGAGAGGGGGACAGAGAGGGGGGGACAGAGAGGCGGGGACAGAGAGGGGGGGACAGAGAGAGGGGGACAGAGAGAGGGGGAAAGACCAAGTGAGTACAGAGAGATGGTGACGGAGAGGGGGCAGAGAACGGGCGACAGAGAGGGGTGGACGAGGGGGAACAGAGAGATGGTGTCTGACAGGGGGCAGAGAGAGGGCTACAGAGAAGGGAGGACAGAGGTTTGGGACAGAGAGAGGGTGGACTGAGAGAGGGGGCAGAGAGACAGTGACAGAGACGGGGCAGAGAGAGGGCGATAGAGATTGGGTGACAGAGAGAGGGGGCAGTGAGAGAGAGGGAGAGAGAGAGGGGACAGGTGGGGGAAGGGGGGGATCAGAGTGGGGGGGCAGAGAGAGGGGGACAGAGTGAGGGAGAACAGAGGGAGGGGGACAGAGGGAGGGGGACAGAGGGAGGGAGACAGATGGAGGGTACAGAGTGGGGGAGAGAGAGGGGCAGAGAGAGGGCGATAGAGATGGGGGGACAGAGAGCGGGGAACAAAGTGAGGGGCAGAGAGAGAGGACAGAGAGAGAGGGGACAGAGAGAGAGGCGGGGGGACGGGGGGAACAGTGTGGAGGGGCAGAGAGAGGGGGACAGAGAGAGGGAGAACAGAGGGAGGGGGACAGAGGGAGGGGGACAGAGGGAGGGAGACAGATGGAGGGTACAGAGTGGAGGAGAGAGAGGGGCAGAGAGAGGGCGATAGAGATGGGGGGACAGAGAGCGGGGAACAAAGTGAGGGGGCAGAGAGAGAGGACAGAGAGGGAGGGGACAGAGAGAGAGGCAGGGGGGGCGGGGGGGACCAGAGTGGGGGGGCAGAGAGAGGGGGACAGAGAGAGGGAGAACAGAGGGAGGGGGACAGAGGGAGGGGGACAGAGGGAGGGGGACAGAGGGAGGGAGACAGATGGAGGGTACAGTGTGGGGTAGAGAGAGGGGCAGAGAGAGGGCGATAGAGATGGGGGGACAGAGCGCGGTGAACAGAGCGAGGGGGCAGAGAGAGAGAGGGATAGAGAGAGAGGGGGACAGAGAGAGAGGGGACAGAGAGAGAGAGGACAGAGGGGGGGATGGGGGGTACCAGAGTGGGGGGGGCAGAGAGAAGGGGACAAAGAGAGGGAGAACAGAGGGAGGGGGACAGAGGGAGGGGGACAGAGGGAGGGAGACAGATGGAGGGTACAGAGTGGGGGAGAGAGAGGGGCAGAGAGAGGGCAATAGAGATGGGGGGACAGAAAGCGGGGAACAGTGCGAGGGGGCAGAGAGAGGGGGCAGAGAGAGGGGGGGGACAGAGAGAGGGGGACAGAGAGAGCGGGACAGAGAGGCAGGGAGAAAGAGAGGGGGGATAGAGAGAGAGGGGGACAGAGAGAGTGGGACAGAAAGAGGGGGACAGAGGGACGCGGGGACAGAGAGAGAGAGGGAGCAGAGAGTGGACGACAGAGAGAGGATCACAGAGAGTGAGGGAGTTAGAGGGGGTCAGAGAGAGGAGGGGACAGAGAGTGGGGGACAGAAATTGGGGGTTAGAGAGAGGGGGACAGAGAGTGGGGGACAGAGAGTGGGGGAGAGAGAGGGGGCAGAGAGAGAGGGACAGAGAGAGGGGGTTGACAGAGAGAGGTGGGGACAGAGATAGGGGGGACAGAGAGAGGGGACAGAGAGAGAGGGGACAGAGTGCGGGGACAGAGAGAGAGGGGGCAGAGAGAAGGTACAGAGAGAGAGGGGCACAGAGAGTGTGGGTGATAGATGGAGTCAGATAGAGGGGATGGAAAGAGGGGGAGGTAGAGGGGGATAGAGAGAGCAGGACAGAGAGAGGGGGACAGAGAGAGCGGGACAGAGAGGCAGGGAGAAAGAGAGGGGGGACAGAGAGAGAGGGGGACAGAGAGAGTGGGACAGAAAGAGGGGGACAGAGGGACGCGGGGACAGAGAGAGAGAGGGAGCAGAGAGTGGACGACAGAGAGAGGATCACAGAGAGTGAGGGAGTTAGAGGGGGTCAGAGAGAGGAGGGGACAGAGAGTGGGGGACAGAAATTGGGGGTTAGAGAGAGGGGGACAGAGAGTGGGGGACAGAGAGTGGGGGAGAGAGAGGGGGCAGAGAGAGAGGGACAGAGAGAGGGGGTTGACAGAGAGAGGTGGGGACAGAGATAGGGGGGCAGAGAGAAGGTACAGAGAGAGAGGGGCACAGAGAGTGTGGGTGATAGATGGAGTCAGATAGAGGGGATGGAAAGAGGGGGAGGTAGAGGGGGATAGAGAGAGCAGGACAGAGAGAGGGGGAGATACAGGGGGTCAGAGGGAGTGGCGACAGAGATTGGGGGACAGAGAGCGGGGTACAGTGTGGGAGAGAGAGGGGGCAGAGAGAGGGGGACAGAGAGGGGGTACAGTGTGGGGGAGAGAGAGAGGGGCAGAGAGAGTGGGACAGAAAGAGGGTGACAGAGAGAGTGTTTCAGAAAGAGGGGGACAGCGGGACGCGGGGACAGAGAGAAGGGGACAGAGTGAGTGGGAACAGAGAGACGGTGGCAGAGAGGGGGCAGAGAGAGTGGGACAGAGAGGGGGACAGAGAGAGGGGAACAGAGAGAGTGGGACAGAGAGGGGGGACAGAGAGAGGGGGACAGAGAGAGGGGGACAGAGAGAGGTGGACAGAGAGAGGGGGACAGTGGGACGCGGGGACAGAGAGAGTGGGACAGAGAGAGGGGGACAGAGAGGGGGGACACAGAGAGAGGGGGACAGAGAGAGTGGGACAGAGAGGGGGGACAGAGAGAGGGGGACAGAGAGAGGGGGGAACAGAGAGAGTGGGGGAAAGAGAGAGGGGGGCAGAGAGAGGGGCTACAGAGAGAGGGGTGGACAGAGAGAGAGGGACAGAGAGAGGGGGACAGAGAGAGGGGGACAGAGAGAGAGGGGGGACAGAGAGAGAGGGGGACAGAGAGAGGGGGACAGAGAGAGAGGGGGGACAGAGAGAGAGGGGGGACAGAGAGAGAGGGGGACAGAGAGAGAGAGGGACAGTGAGAGAGGGGAACAGAGAGAGTGGGACAGAAAGAGGTGGACAGAGGGACGTGGGGACAGAGAGAGAGGGGGCAGAGAGTGGGTGACAGAGAGAGGGTCACAGAGAGTGAGGGAGTTAGAGGGGGTCAGAGAGAGGAGGGAACAGAGAGTGGGGGACAGAAATTGGGGGTTAGAGAGAGGGGGACAGAGAGTGGGGGACAGAGAGTGGTGGACAGAGAGTGGGGGTCAGAGAGAGGGGGACAGAGAGTGGGGGTCAGAGAGAGGGGGCAGAGAGAGAGGGACAGAGAGAGAGGGGGCAGAGAGAGAGGGGGACAGAGAAAGGGGGGACAGAGAGAGGGGACAGAGAGAGAGGGGACAGAGTGCGGGGACAGAGAGAGAGGGGGCAGACAGAAGGTACAGAGAGAAAGGGGCACAGAGAGTTGGGGTGATAGATGGGGTCAGATAGAGGGGACGGAAAGAGAGGGAGGTAGAGGGGGACAGACAGAGCAGGACAGAGAGAGAGGGGGAGATACAGGGGGTCAGAGGGAGGGGCGACAGAGATTGGGGGACAGAGAGGGTTACAGTGTGGGAGGAGGGGGGCAGAGAGAGGGGGACAGAGAGAGGGGACAGAGAGAGTGGGACAGAAAGAGGGCGACAGAGAAAGTGGTACAGAAAGAGGGGGTCAGCGGGACGCGGGGACAGAGAGAATGGGACAGAATGAGTGGGGACAGAGAGAGATGGGGCAGAGAGAGGGGGCAGAGAGAGAGTGGGGCAGAGAGGTGGGGACAGGGTGGGGACAGAGAGAGAGGGACAGAGAGGGGGGACAGGGAGAGATGGGGCAGAGAGACGGGGGGCAGAGAGAGGGGGACAGGGGGGGGGACAGAGGGGGGGGGACAGAGAGAGAGGGACAGAGAGGGGGGACAGAGAGGGGGGGACAGAGAGGGAGGAACAGAGACAAATGGGAACAGTGAGAGCGGTGGACAGAGAGAGAGCGACAGAGAAACGGTGACAGATATGACGACAGAGAGAGGGAGACAGAGAGAGGGGTCAGAGAGAGGGGTCAGAGAGAGGGGGACACAGAGAGGGGGGACAGAGAGGGGGGGACAGAGAGTGGGGAGAGAGAGGGGGACAGAGAGAGTGGGGACAGAAAGAGGGGGACAGAGTGAGCGGGGACAGAGAGGGGGGACAGAGAGATGGGGACAGAGAGATGGGAACAGAGAGAGAGGTGGACAGTGAGTGCGCGACAGAGAGACGGTGACAGATATGGCGACAGAGAGAGGGGGACAGAGAGATGGGACAGAGAGAGGGGTCAGAGAGAGGGGGTCAGACAGAGGGGGGAACAGAGAGAGTTGGGGACAGAGTGAGGGGGGACAGAGAGAGGGGCTACAGAGAGAGGGGGACAGACGGAGGGAGACAGAGAGAGAGACAGAGCGAGGGGGACAGAGGGAGGGGGGACAGAGGGAGGGGGACTGGGAGGGGGCAGAGAGAGGGGGACAGAGAGGGGGGACAGAGAGAGGGGGACAGAGGGGGGGGAACAGACCGAGTGAGGATAGAGAGACGGTGACAGAGAGGGCGACAGAGAGAGGGGGACAGAGAGAGTGGGCAGAGAGAGGGGGGCAGAGAGGGGGGGACAGAGAGAGTGGGACAGAAAGAGGGGGACAGAGGGACACGGGGACAGAGAGAGAGGGGGCAGAGAGTGGGCGACAGAGAGAGGGTCACAGAGAGTGAGGGAATTAGAGGGGGTCAGAGAGAGGAGGGGACAGAGAGTGGGGGACAGAGAGAGGGGGACAGAGTGGGCAGAGAGAGGGCCACAGGGAGATTGGGACAGAGAGTGGGGGAGAGAGAGTGGGGGTCAGAGAGAGGGGGACAGAGTGGGCATAGAGAGGGCCACAGGGAGATTGGGACAGAGAGTCGGGGAGAGAGAGGGGGCAGTGAGAGAGGGAAGAGAGAGAGGGGGCAGGGGGGGGGGGCAGAGAGGGGGGGACAGAGATGGGGGGACAGAGAGTGGGGACAGAGAGAGAGGGGGCAGAGAGAAGGTACAGAGAGAGAGGGGCACAGAGAGTGTGGGTGATAGATGGGGTCAGATAGAGGGGACGGAAAGAGGGGGAGGTAGAGGGGGACAGAGAGAGCAGGACAGAGAGAGGGGCACAGAGAGAGGGGGAGATACAGGGGGTCTGAGGGAGGGGCGACAGAGATTGGGGGACAGAGAGCGGGGTACAGTGTGGGAGAGAGAGGGGGGCAGAGAGAGGGGGACAGAGAGAGGGGGACAGAGAGAGGGGGGCAGAGAGGGGGTACAGTGTGGGGAGAGAGAGAAGGGCAGAGAGAGGGGGACAGAGAGAGGGGGACAGAAAGGGGGTACAGTGTGGGGAGAGAGAGAAGGGCAGAGAGAGGGGGACAGAGAGAGGGGGACAGAGAGAGGGGGACAGAGAGAGTGGGACAGAAAGAGGGCGACAGAGAGAGTGGGACAGAGAGGGGGGACAGAGAGAGGGGTGGACAGAGAGAGGGGGGACAGAGAGACGGTGACAGATATGGCGACAGAGAGAGTGGGATAGAGAGAGTGGGGGAAAGAGAGAGGGGGGGCAGAGAGAGGGGCGACAGAGAGAGGGGTGGACAGAGAGAGGGGGACAGAGAGAGGGGACAGAGAGTGGGACAGAGAGAGGGGGACAGAGAGGGGGGTCAGAGAGAGTGAGGGTCAGAAAGAGGGCGACAGAGAGAGGGGGGACAGAGAGAGGGGGACAGAGAGAGGGGGTCAGAGAGAGGGGATCAGAGAGAGGGGGGACAGGGAGAGTGGGGGACAGAGAGAGGGGGGCAGAGAGAGGGTTACAGAGAGAGGCGTGGACAGAGAGAGGGGGACAGAGAAAGAGGGGGCAGAGAGAGGGGGACAGAGAGGGGGGTCTGAGAGAGTGGGGGTCAGAAAGAGGGTGACAGAGAGGGGGGGGCTGAGAGGGGGACAGAGAGAGAGTGGGTCAGAAAGAGGGATTCAGAGAGAGAGGGGGAACAGAAAGAGGGGGACAGACGGAGGGGGGACAGAGAGAGGGGGACAGAGTGAGCGGGGACAGAGAGGGGGGACAGGGAGAGGGGGACAGAGAGGGGGGGGGACAGGGGGGGACAGAGAGGGGGGACAGAGAGATGGGGACAGAGAGGGAGGACAGAGGGGGGGGCAGAGAGAGATGGGAACAGAGAAGAGGTGGACAGAGAGAGCGCGACAGAGAGATGGTGACAGATATGGCGACAGAGAGAGGGAGACAGAGAGAGGGGGACAGAGAGAGGGGTCAGAGAGAGGGGGACAGAGAGAGAGGGGGTCAGAGAGAGGGGGAACAGAGAGAGTGGGGGACAGAGAGAGGGGGACAGAGAGAGGGGCTACAGAGCGAGGGGGGACAGAGAGGGAGGTACAGAGAGAGGGGGACAGACGGAGGGGGACAGAGAGAGGGGGACAGAGCGAGGGGGACAGAAGGAGGGGGGACAGAGAGATGGTGCCTGGGAGAGGGCAGAGAGAGGGGGACAGAGAGGGGGGGACAGAGAGAGGGGGACAGAGAGGGGGGGACAGAGAGGGGGGGACAGAGAGAGGGGGACAGAGAGAGGGGGAAAGACCAAGTGAGTACAGAGAGATGGTGACGGAGAGGGGGCAGAGAACGGGCGACAGAGAGGGGTGGACGAGGGGGAACAGAGAGATGGTGTCTGACAGGGGGCAGAGAGAGGGCTACAGAGAAGGGAGGACAGAGGTTTGGGACAGAGAGAGGGTGGACTGAGAGAGGGGGCAGAGAGACAGTGACAGAGACGGGGCAGAGAGAGGGCGATAGAGATGGGGTGACAGAGAGAGGGGGGCAGTGAGAGAGAGGGAGAGAGAGAGGGGACAGATGGGGGAAGGGGGGATCAGAGTGGGGGGGCAGAGAGAGGGGGACAGAGAGAGGGAGAACAGAGGGAGGGGGACAGAGGGAGGGGGACAGAGGGAGGGAGACAGATGGAGGGTACAGAGTGGGGGAGAGAGAGGGGCAGAGAGAGGGCGATAGAGATGGGGGGACAGAGAGCGGGGAACAAAGTGAGGGGCAGAGAGAGAGGACAGAGAGAGAGGGGACAGAGAGAGAGGCAGGGGGGGACGGGGGGAACAGTGTGGGGGGCAGAGAGAGGGGGACAGAGAGAGGGAGAACAGAGGGAGGGGGACAGAGGGAGGGGGACAGAGGGAGGGAGACAGATGGAGGGTACAGAGTGGAGGAGAGAGAGGGGCAGAGAGAGGGCGATAGAGATGGGGGGACCGAGAGCGGGGAACAAAGTGAGGGGGCAGAGAGAGAGGACAGAGAGGGAGGGGACAGAGAGAGAGGCAGGGGGGGCGGGCGGACGAGAGTGGGGGGGCAGAGAGAGGGGGACAGAGAGAGGGAGAACAGAGGGAGGGGGACAGAGGGAGGGGGACAGAGGGAGGGGGACAGAGGGAGGGAGACAGATGGAGGGTACAGTGTGGGGTAGAGAGAGGGGCAGAGAGAGGGCGATAGAGATGGGGGGACAGAGCGCGGTGAACAGAGCGAGGGGGCAGAGAGAGAGAGGGATAGAGAGAGAGGGGGACAGAGAGAGAGGGGACAGAGAGAGAGAGGACAGAGGGGGGAGATGGGGGGTACCAGAGTGGGGGGGGGCAGAGAGAAGGGGACAAAGAGAGGGAGAACAGAGGGAGGGGGACAGAGGGAGGGGACAGAGGGAGGGAGACAGATGGAGGGTACAGAGTGGGGGAGAGAGAGGGGCAGAGAGAGGGCAATAGAGATGGGGGGACAGAAAGCGGGGAACAGTGCGAGGGGGCAGAGAGAGGGGGCAGAGAGAGGGGGGGGCAGAGAGAGGGGGACAGAGAGAGCGGGACAGAGAGGCAGGGAGAAAGAGAGGGGGGACAGAGAGAGAGGGGGACAGAGAGAGTGGGACAGAAAGAGGGGGACAGAGGGACGCGGGGACAGAGAGAGAGAGGGAGCAGAGAGTGGACGACAGAGAGAGGGTCACAGAGAGTGAGGGAGTTAGAGGGGGTCAGAGAGAGGAGGGGACAGAGAGTGGGGGACAGAAATTGGGGGTTAGAGAGAGGGGGACAGAGAGTGGGGGACAGAGAGTGGGGGAGAGAGAGGGGGCAGAGAGAGAGGGACAGAGAGAGAGAGGGGCAGAGAGAGGGGGTTGACAGAGAGAGGGGGGGACAGAGATAGAGGGGACAGAGAGAGGGGACAGAGAGAGAGGGGACAGAGTGCGGGGACAGAGAGAGAGGGGGCAGAGAGAAGGTACAGAGAGAGAGGGGCACAGAGAGTGTGGGTGATAGATGGGGTCAGAGAGAGGGGATGGAAAGAGGGGGAGGTAGAGGGGGATAGAGAGAGCAGGACAGAGAGAGGGGGAGATACAGGGGGTCAGAGGGAGTGGCGACAGAGATTGGGGGACAGAGAGCGGGGTACAGTGTGGGAGAGAGAGGGGGCAGAGAGAGTGTTTCAGAAAGAGGGGGACAGCGGGACGCGGGGACAGAGAGAAGGGGACAGAGTGAGTGGGAACAGAGAGACGGTGGCAGAGAGGGGGCAGAGAGAGTGGGACAGAGAGGGGGACAGAGAGAGGGGACAGAGAGAGTGGGACAGAGAGGGGGGACAGAGAGAGGGGGACAGAGAGAGGGGGACAGAGAGAGGTGGACAGAGAGAGGGGGACAGTGGGACGCGGGGACAGAGAGAGTGGGACAGAAAGAGGGCGAGAGAGAGAGTGGGACAGAGAGAGGGGGACAGAGAGGGGGGACACAGAGAGAGGGGGACAGAGAGAGTGGGACAGAGAGGGGGGACAGAGAGAGGGGGACAGAGAGAGGGGGACAGAGAGAGAGGGGGAACAGAGAGAGGGGGGACAGAGAGAGGGGGTCAGAGAGAGGGGGGAACAGAGAGAGTGGGGGAAAGAGAGAGGGGGGCAGAGAGAGGGGCTACAGAGAGAGGGGTGGACAGAGAGAGAGGGACAGAGAGAGGTGGACAGAGAGGGGGACAGAGAGAGGGGGACAGAGAGGGGGGTCAGAGAGAGTGGGGGTCAGAAAGAGAGCGACAGAGAGAGGGACACAGAGAGAGGGGGACAGAGAGAGGGGGTCAGAGAGAGCGGGGAACAGAGAGAGGGGGGCAGAGAGAGGGGCTACAGAGAGAGGGGTGGACAGAGAGAGGGGGCCAGAGAGAGGGGACAGAGAGAGGGGGTCAGAGAGAGGGGGGAACAGAGAGAGTGGGGGACAGAGAGAGGGGGGCAGAGAGAGGGGGGCTGAGAGAGGGGCTACAGAGAGAGGGGTGGACAGAGAGCGCGGGCAGAGAGAGGGGGCAGAGAGAGGGGCTACAGAGAGGGGGGACAGAGAGAGAGGGGGTCAGAGAGAGGGGGGAACAGAGAGAGTGGGGTACAGAGAGGGGGGTCAGAGAGAGTGGGGGTCAGAAAGAGGGCAACAGAGAGAGGGGCGACAGAGTGAGGGGGGATAGAGAGGGGGGCACAGAGAGAGTGGGGGACAGAGAAGAGGGGACAGAGAGAGGGGCTACAGAGCGAGGGGGCGACAGAGAGGGAGGTACTGAGAGAGGGGGACAGAAGGAGGGGGGACAGAGAGATGGTGCCTGGGAGGGGGCAGAGAGAGGGGGACAGAGAGGGGGGACAGAGAGAGGCGGACAGAGGGAGAGGGAAAGACCGAGTGAGTACAGAGAGATGGTGACAGAGAGAGGGCAGAGAACGGGCGACAGTGAGGGGTGGACAGGAGGGAACAGAGAGATGGTGTCTGACAGGGGGCAGAGAGAGGGCTACAGAGAGGTGGGGGCAGTGGTTTGGGACAGAGAGAGGGTGGACTGAGAGAGGGGGCAGAGAGACGGGGACAGAGAGGGGGCAGTGAGGGGGGACAGAGAGAGGGGAGGACGAGGGGGACAGAGAGAGGAGGGTCAGAGAGACAGTGACAGAGAGGGGCAGAGAGAGGGCGATAGAGATGGGGGGACAGAGAGCGGGGAACAAAGCGAGGGGGCAGCGAGAGGGGGATAGAATGAGGGAGACAGAGAATGTGGGAGCAGAGAGAGAGGGAACAGAGCGAGGGGGCAGAGAGAGGGGGGCAGAGAGAGAGGGATAGAGAGAGAGGGGGACAGAGAGAGAGGGACAGAGAGAGGGGACAGAGGGGGGAACGGGGGGGGGGTAACAGAACCAGATTGGGGGGGCAGAGAGAGGGGGACAGAGACAGGGAGAACAGAGGGAGGGGGACAGAGGGAGGGGAAGAGAGGGAGGGAGACAGATGGAGGGTACAGAGTGGGGGAGAGAGAGGGGCAGAGAGAGGGCGATAGAGATGGGGGGACAGAGAGCGGGGAACAGAGCGAGGGGGCAGAGAGAGGGGGGCAGAAAGAGAGAGGGATAGAGAGAGAGGGGGACAGAGAGAGAGGGGACAGAGAGAGAGAGGACAGAGGGGGGGACGGGGGCGTACCAGAGTGGGGGGGGGCACAGAGAAGGGGACAGAGAGGGGGGACAGAGAAGGGGGGACAGAGAGAGGGAGAACAGAGGGAGGGGGACAGAGGGAGGGGGACAGAGGGAGGGGGACAGATGGAGGGTACAGAGTGGGGGAGAGAGAGGGGCAGAGAGAGGGCGATGGAGATTGGGGGACAGAGAGCGGGCAACAGTGCGAGGGGTCAGAGATACGGGACAGAGAGAGAGAGGAACAGAGTGAGAGGGGGACAGAGCGAGAGGGGGACAGAGAGAGGGGACAGAGGAGGGACACAGAGGAGGGGAACAGAGTGGGGAACAGAGAGAGGGGGACTGAGAGAGGGGGACGGAGAGAGGGGGACAGAGAGAGGGGACAGAGGGGGGACACAGTGGGGGGGAACAGAGGGGGGAACAGAAAGAGGGGGACTGAGAGAGGGGGCACAGAGAGAGAGGGTGACAGGGAGAGAGGGGACAGAGGGAGGGACGGGGGCTGAGGGGGGAACAGAGAGAGGGGACCTGAGAGAGGTGAGACAGATTGAGGGGCAACATAGAGAGGGGGCAGAAAGAGGGGGGACAGAGAGAGAGAGGGGACAGAGAGGAGGCAGAGAGAGTGCGACAAAGAGAGGGGACAGTCAGGGCAGGACAGAGAGAGAGGGGGACAGAGGGAGGGGGGACAGAGGGAGGGGACAGAGCGAGAGATGACAGAGGGAGAGGGGACAGACAGATGGTGACAGAGGAGGGACAGAGAGAGGGGGACAGAGAGAGAGGGGGAACAGAGAGGGGGGGACAGAGAGAGGGGGTACAGAGAGAGAGGGGGACAGAGAGGGGGGACAGAGCGGGGGGCAGAGAGAGGGGGGTCAGAGAGGGGGGACAATGAGGGGGTACAGAGAAGGGGGTACAGAGGGAGGGGGGACAGAGGGAGGGGGCAGAGAGACGGTGACAGAGTGGGGACAGAGAGAGGGTGACAGAGAGAGGGGGACAGAGAGATGGGGGCAGAGGGGGGCAGAGAGAGGGTGAAAGAGAGAGGGGGACAGAGAGATGGGGGCAGAGTGGGGGCAGAGAGAGGGTGAAAGAGAGAGGGGGACAGAGGGAGAGGGGGCAGAGAGAGGGGGACAGAGAGAGGGTGGCAGAGATAGGGTGAAAGAGAGAGGGTGGAAGAGAGAGGGGACAGAGGGAGAGGGGGCAGAAAGAGGGGGGCAGAGAGAGGGGGACAGAGAGAGGGGGCAGAGAGAGGGTGAAAGAGAGAGGGGGACAGAGGGAGAGGGGACAGAGAGAGGGGGCAGAGAGAGGGGAACAGAGAGAGGGGACAGGGAGAGGGGGACAGAGGGAGGGGGACAGAGGGAGGTGGGACAGAGAAACGGTGACAGAGAGCGGGCAGAGTGAAGGGGACAGAGAGCAGGGGGACAGAGAAACGGGGACCGAGAGAGGGGCGACAGAGAGAGGGATGCAGAGAGACGGTGACAGAGAGGGGGCAGAGAGAAGGGGACAGAGAGCAGGGGGACAGAGAAACGGGGACAGAGAGAGGGGTGCAGAGAGACCGTGACAGTGAGGGGGCATAGAGAGGACGACAATGAGAGGGGACAGTGAGGGGGGGGGGGACAGAGAGAGTGGTACAGAGGGAGGGGGCAGAGGGAGGGGGGACAGAGAGATGGTGACAGAGAGTGGGCAGAGAGAGGGGGACAGAGAGCAGGGGGACAGAGAAACGGGGACAGAGAGAGGGGTGCAGAGAGACGGTGACAGTGAGGGGGCATAGAGAGGACGACAATGAGAGGGGACAGTGAGGGGGGAACAGAGAGAGTGGTACAGAGGGAGGGGGGCAGAGGGAGGGGGTACAGAGACCAGGGGGACAGAGAAACGGGGATAGAGAGAGGGGTGCAGAGAGACGGTGACAGAGAGGGGGCAGAGAGAAGGGGACAGAGAGCAGGGGGACAGAGAAACGGGGACAGAGAGAGGGGTGCAGAGAGACGGTGACAGAGAGGGGGCAGAGAGAAGGGGACAGAGAGCAGGGGGACAGAGAAACGGGGACAGAGAGAGGGGTGCAGAGAGACGGTGACAGTGAGGGGGTATAGAGAGGACGACAATGAGAGGGGACAGTGAGGGGGGAACAGAGAGAGTGGTACAGAGGGAGGGGGGCAGAGGGAGGGGGGACAGAGAGAGAGGGGAGACAGGTAGCGGGAGAGAGAAAGAGAGGGGGAGAGAGGGGGATGAGAGAGAGGGGGGTGAGAGAGGGGATGGTAAGAGAGGGTGTGAGAGTGGGGAGAGATAGGTGGAGAAAAAGGGGGGAGAGAGAGGGGGAGAGAGAGTGGGCGATTGGGGCTGGAGCGAAAGCCTGTAGAGAGGGTGGAGAGACAGGGGAGAGAGAGGGTGGGGGAAGAGGGGAGAGAGAGGGGAGGAGAGAGAGAGGGGAGTGAGAGAAGGATGAGAAAGAGGGGGTGGAGGAGTTGGTGTGAGATAGAGGGTGTGTTTGAGAGAGAGTCGGTGTGAGAGAGAGAGGGGTGAGAGAGAAGGGGTGTGAGAGCGAGAAGAGGTGAGAGAGTGAGAAGGGGTGTGAGAGAGAAGGGGTGTGAGAATTAGGGGTGGAGAGGGAAAGAGAGACGTGGAGTGAGAGCGAGAGAGTGGGGTGAGAGAGTGAGATGGGATGGAGAGAGTGGGGGTGAGAGTGACAGAGGGAGATGGAGGGCAGAGAGGGGGGCAGAGAGAGGTGGAGAGAGAGGGGGGTGGGGGTGAGAAGGGGTTTAGAGAGAAGGGTTGATTGAGAGAAAAAGTGGGGGGTAAGAGAGAGAGTGGAGTGAGAAGGAGAGGGTGTGAGAGAGAGAGTGGGTGAGAGAGTGGGGGTGAGCGACAGGGGTGAGGGGGAGGGGTTAGAGAGAGAGCGCGGGGTAAGAGAGAAAGTGGGTGAGAGAGGGAGGGGGTGAGAGGGAGGAGGGGTGAGAGGGGAGACAGAGAGAGGGATAAGCGAGAGGGGATGAGAGTGTGAGGGGGGTTGAGAGAGGGGGTGGTGAGAGGGGGCGGTTAGACACAGAGGGAGTGAGAGAGGTGTGAGAGAGAGGATGTGAGAGACAAAGGGTGACTGAGAGAGAGAAAGTGGGGAGGGCGTAAGAGAGAGAGTGGAGTGAGAAAGAGGGTGTGAGAGAGAGAATGGTTGAGAGAGAGGGGTGAGAGAGAAGAGGAGAGAGAGAGAGGAGGAGAGAGAGGGGGAGGGGGGAGAGAAAGAGGGGGAAAGAGAGAGGGGGAGAGAGAGGGGGATAGAGAGGGGTGGAGAGAGAGGGGGAGAGAGGGGGCTGAGAGAGAGAGGTGATGAGAGAGAGGAAGTGAGAGAGGGGGGATGAGAAACAGGGGTGTGAGAGAGAAGGGTGTGAGAGAGAAGGGATGTGAGAGAAAAGGTGTGTGAGGCAGAGGGGGTGGGAAAGAGAGAGAGACGTGGGCTAAGAGAGAGAGAGAGTGGGATGAGAGAGTGAGATGGGAGTGAGAGAGAGGGGTTGTGAGAGACAGGGGGAGAGAAAGGGTAGAGAGTGGGAGGCAAGAGAGGGGGTAGAGAGAAGGGAAGAGAGAGGGGATAGAGAGAGGGGAGAGAGAGAGGATGAGAGAGAGAGAGGGTGAGAGAGACAGGGGTGAGAGAGAGGGGGTGAGAGAGAGGGGATGAGAAAGAGAGAGAGTGAGTGAAAAAGAGAGCGTATAAGTGAGAAAGAGAGAGCTTGAGTGAGAAAGAGAGAGTGGGTGAAAGAGAGGGTGCGAGACAGAGAGGTTGAGAGACAAGGGGTGATTGAGAGAGAGAAAGTGGGGAGGGGTAAGAGAGAGAGTAGAGTTAGAAGGAGAGAGTGTGATTGAGAGAGTGGGTGAGAGAGAGGGGGTGAGCGAGAGGGGTGAGAGGGGGAGGGGTTAGAGAGAACGCGTGGGGTAAGAGAGAAAGGATGTGAGAGGGAGTAAGAGAGAGGGGTGAGAGAGGGGATGAAAGAGAGAGAAGGGTGAGAGAGAGAGGGGTTGAGAAAGAGAGAGGGCGTGAGAGATTGAGGGTGTGAGAGAGTGAGGGGATGAGAGAGTGAGGGGGTTGAGAAAGGGGTGGTGAGAGAGTGATGGAGTGAGAGAGAAGGAGTGTTAGAGCGAGAAGAGGTGTGAGAGAGAAGGGGTGTGAGAGAGAGAAGGGGTGTGAGAGAGAAGGGATGTAAGGAATAGGAGGTGGAGAGAGAGAGAGACGTGGGGTGAGAGTGAGAAAGTGGGGTGAGAGCGTGAGATGGGATGGAGAGAGAGGGGGTGTGAGAGACAGAGGGAAATAGAGGGGGAGAGAGAGGGGGGCAGAGAGAGGGGAGAGAAAGGGGGCAGAGAGAGGTGGAGAGAGAGGGGGCTGGGGGTGACAAGGGGTTGAGAGAGAAAGGTTGAGAGAGAAAAAGTGGGGGTAAGAGAGAGAGTGGAGTGAGAAGGAGAGGGTGTGAGAGAGAGAGTGGGTGAGAGAGGGGGTGAGTGAGAGGGGTGAGAGTGGGAGGGGTTAGAGAGAGAGAGGGCGGGGTAAGAGAGAAAGGGTGTGAGAGAGAGGGGGTGAGGGGGTGAGAGAGGGAGGAGAGGTGAGAGGGGGTGAGAGAGAGAGGGATGAGAGAGAGGGGATGAGAGAGTGAGGGGGGTTGAGAGAGGGGGTGGTGAGAGTGGGGTGAGAGACACAAGGAGTGAGAGAGGGGGTGAGAGACAATGGGTGATTGAGAGAGAGAAAGTGGGGAGGGGGTAAGAGAGAGAGTGGAGTGAGAAGGAGAGGGTGTGATTGAGAGAGTGGGTGAGAGAGAGGGGTGAGAGAGTGGGGGAGGGGTTAGAGAGAGCGCGGGGTAAGAGCGAAAGGGTGTGAGAGGGCGTGAGAGAGAGGGGTGAGAGAGGGAATGAGAGAGAGAGGGGTGAGAGAGAGGGGTGAGAGAGAGAGGGTTTGAGACAGAGAGAGGGCATGAGAGATCGGAGGTGTGAGAGAGTGAGGGGATGAGAGAGTGAAGGGGGTTGAGAGAGGGGGTGGTGAGAGACAAGGGGGTGAAAGAGAGAGGAAGTGAGGGAGAGACGTGAGAGAGAGAGGGGGGTGAGAGAGAGAGGAGGGTGAGAGAGAGAGGGGTTGAGAGAGAGGGGTGAGAGAGTGAGGGGATGAGAGAGTGAGGGGGTTTGAGAGAGGGGGTGGTGAGAGAGAGAGTCAGTGAGAGAGAGGGAGTGTGGGAGAGGGGTGAGAGCAAGGTGTGAGAGTGAGGGGTTGAGAGGGAGAGGGGTGAGAGAGAGGGAGCGAGAAGGAGAGAGGGGATGAGAAAGAGGCAGAGAGATGGTGGGAGAGAGGAAGGGGTGAGAGAGCAAGGGTGTGTGAGAGTGTGTGCAAGAGAGGGGGATGTGAATGAGATTGGGGTGGGAGAGAGAGGGGTGACGGAGAGAGAGGGGTGAGAGAGAGGGGAGTGAGAGAGAGATGGATGTGAGAGAGAGGGGTTGAGAGAGAGGGGGTGAGAGACTGAGGGGTGTTGAGAGAGGGGGTGGTGAGAGAGGGTGCGGTGAGAGGGGGACGGTGAGCGAGAGAGGGAGTGGTGAGAGGGGGACGGTGAGCAAGAGAGGGAGTGAGAGAGGGGGGTTGACAGAGAAAGCGAGTTCAGAGAGAGAAGTGAGAGAGAGTGTGTGAGAGAGAGAGGGGTTGAGAAAGAAAGAGAGGGGTGTGAGAGAGAGAGCGAGGGTAAGAGAGAGAGGGGGTGACCGAGAGGGGTGAGAGGGGAAGGGGTTAGAGAGAGAGAGCGCGGGGTAAGAGAGAAAGGGAGAGGGGTGAGGGGGTGAGAGAGGGAGGAGGAATGAGAAGGGGTGACAGAGAGAGGGGTGAGAGAGAGGGGATGAGAGTGGGGGTGGTGAGAGAGGGGTGGTGAGAGACACGGAGTGAGAAAGAGGGGTTCATACAGAGGGGGTGAGAGAGAGAGGGGGGTTGAGAGTGAGAGGGGTGGGGGCTGAGACTGAGGGGGATGAGAGAGAGAGGGGTGGGGTGTGAGAGAGAGAGGGTGAAAGAGTGAGAGGGAGGAAGAGAGGGGGTTTGGGAGAGAGAGGGGGTGAGAGAGAGAGAGAGCTGGGTGAGAGGGCGCTGAGGGAGAGGTGGGAGTGAGTGACAGAGAGGGGATGGGAGAGAGAGGGTGTGAGAGAGAGGGGGTGAGAGAGAGGGGTGAGAGAGAGAAAGCAAGAAGGAGAGAGAGGGGAGAGAAAGAGGCAGAGAGATGGTGGGAGAGAGGGAGAGTGTTTGAGAGTGTGTGTGAGAGAGTGGGGGGATGTGAAAGAGATTGGGGTGGGAGAGAGAGAGGTGTGAGAGAGAGAGAGGGGTGTGAGAGAGAGCGAGGGAATGTGAGAGAGAGGGGTGAGAGAGCGAGGGGTTAGGGAGAAGGGTTGAGAGAGAGAGGGGGAGAGAGAGAGAGGGGTTTTGAGAGGGGGGGTTCAGAGAGGGGCGTGAGAGAGAGAGAGGGTTGAGAGAGAGGGAGGTGGGAGAGAGAGGGGGTGAGAGACAAGGAGTAACTGAGAGAGAGAAAGTGGGGAAGGGGTAGGAGAGAGAGTGGAGTGAGAAGGAGAGGGTGTGAGAGAGAGTGTGGGTGAGAGAGAGGGGGGTGAGAGAGAGGGGGGTGGGAGAGAGAGAGGGGGGTGGGAGAGAGAGAGGGGGGTGAGGGGGGGTGGGAGAGAGACGGGGGTGGGAGAGAGAGGGGGGTGGGAGAGAGAGAGGGGGATGAGAGAGAGGGGGGTGAGAGAGAGGGGGGTGAGAGAGAGGGGGGTGGGAGAGAGAGAGGGGGTGAGAGAGAGGGGGTGAGAGAGAAGGGGGTGGGAGAGAGAGGGGGATGAGAGAGAGAGAGGGGGATGAGAGAGAGGGGGGTGAGAGAGAAGGGAGTGGGAGAGAGAGGGGGGTGGGAGAGAGATGGGGGTGGGAGAGAGAGGGGGGTGAGAGAGAGGTGTTGAGAGAGAGAGGTTGAGAGAGGGAGTTGAAAGGGAGAGGGGGTGAGAGACAGGGGTTGAAAGAGATGGGGGAAAAGGGGTGAGTGAGAGAGAGATGTGGGCCAAGAGAAAGAGAGTGGGGTGAGAGAGTGAGATGGGAGTGAGAGAGAGGGGTGTGAGAGACAGGGGAGAGAGGGGGTAGAGAGAAGGGAGAGAGAGGGGGAGAGAGAGAGGAGTTGAGTGAGAGGGCGTGAGAGAGAGAGGGGGTGAGAAAGAGAGACAGTGAGTGAAAAAGAGAGAGTGTAAGTGAGAAAGAGAGAGCGTGAGTGTGAAAGAGAGCGAGGGGTGAGAGAGCGAGGGGTGAGAGAGCGTGGGGTGAGAGAGCGAGGGGTGAGAGAGAAGGGTAGGGTGAGAAGGGGTGAGAGAGAAGGGGTGAGAGACAGAGGGGATGGGACAGAGAGAGAGAGAGAGACTGTGGTGAGAGAGGGGGGAGAGAGTGAGATGAGAATGAGAGGGGGTGTGAGAGAGGGCTAAGAGAGAGAGAGAGGGAGAGAGAGAGAGGGAGGTGGGAGAGAGAGACGGGTTGAGAGACAAGGGGTGATTGAGAGAGAAAGTGGGGAGATGGTAAGAGAGAGAGTGGAGTGAGAAGGAGAGGGTGTGAGAGAGAGAGGGGTGAGAGAGTGGGGTGAGAGAAGGAGGGGTGAGAGAGGGAGGGGTGAGAGAGAGGGGAGTGAGAGAGAGGGGTGTGGGAGAGAGAGGGGGTTGAGAGAGAGAGCTGGGCGAGAGGACGGTCAGAGAGAGAGAGAGGAGTGAGAGAGAGCGGGGTTGAGATAGAGAGGGGTTGAGAGAGAGAAGGGGTAAGAGAGAGAGAAGGGGAGTGAGAGACAGAGTGGAGTGAGAGAGAGGGGAGTGAGAGAGAGGGGTGAGAGAGCGCGGTTGAGAGAGGGGGTTGAGAGAGAGAGGGGTGAGAAAGGGGTTTGAGAGAGATGGGTTGAGAGAGATGGGGGGAAATAAGGTGTGAGAAAGAGAGAGACGTGGGCGAAGAGAGAGAGAGTGGGGTGAGAGAGTGAGCGTGGGGTGAGGATAGTGAGTGGGGTGAGAGAGTGAGATGGGAGTGAGAGAGGGGGTGTGAGAGACAGGGGAGAGAGGGGGTAGAGAGTGGGGGGCAAGAGAGGGGGTAGTGAGAGGGGAGAGAGAGGGGGGAGAGAGAGGAGTTGAGAGAGAGGGTGTGAGAGAGGGGTGAGAAAGAGAGAGTGAGTGAAAAAGAGAGAGAGTGTAAGTGAGAAAGAGAGAGGGGGTGAGAGTGTGAGGGGTGAAGAGAGGGGGTGGGGTGAGAAGGGGATAAGAGAGAAGGGGTGAGAGACAGAGGCGATGGGACAGAGAGAGAGACTGTGGTGAGAGAGAGGGGTGAGAGAGTGAGATGGGAGTGAGAGGGGGTGTGAGAGAGGGAGGTGGGAGAGAGGGGGGGTAGAGACAAGGGGTGATTGAGAGAGAAAGTGGGGAAGGGGTAAGAGAGAGAGTGGAGTTAGAAGGAGAGGGTGTGAGAGAGAGAGAGGGGTGAGAGAGAGGGGTGAGAGAGCGAGGGGTGAGAGAGAGGGGGTGGGAGAGAGAGGGGGTGAGAGAGAGAGAGCTAGGTGAGAGGAGGAGGTGGGAGTGAGTGACAGAGAGGGGGTGGGAGAGAGAGGCATTAAGAGAGAGGGGGGTGAGAGAGAGGGAGTGAGAAGGAGAGAGAGGGGATGAGAAAGAGGCAGAGAGATGGGGATGTGAAAGAGATTGGGGTGGGAGAGAAAGGAGTGACAGAGAGAGAGGGGAGAGAGAGGGGGTGAGAGAGAGTGTGGCGGGAGAAGGGGCGGGGAGTGAGAGCGATTGTGTGAGAGAGTGTGTGTGAGAGAGAGGGGGGATGTGAAAGAGATTGGGGTGGGAGAGAGAGGGGTGACAGAGAGAGAGAGGAGAGAGAGTGGGGTGAGAGAGAGATGGATGTGAGAGAGAGAGAGAGAGAGAGAGAGGTGTTGAGAGAGAGGGGGTGAGAGAGTGAGGGTTGTTGAGAGAGGGTGTGGTGAGAGGCGGCAGTGAGCGAGAGAGGGAGTGAGAGAGAGCGGTGAAAGAGAGAGGGGTTGACAGAGAAAGAGAGGTGTGAGAGAGAGAGGGGTGAGAGAGAGGGTGTGAGAGAAAGTGGTGAGAGAGAGAGGGGTTGAGAGAGAAAGAGAGGGGTGAGAGAGGGTTAGAGAGAGGGTGCGACTGAGAGGGGTGAGAGGGGGAGGGGTTAGAGAGAGGGAGAGCGCAGGGTAAGAGAGAAAGGAAGAGAGGTGAGGGGGTGAGAGATAGAGGAGGGGTGAGAGGGGGTGACAGAGAGAGGGGTGAGAGAGAGGGGATGAGAGAGTGAGGGGGTTGAGAGAGGGGGTGGTGAGAGAGGGGTGGTGAGAGAGGGTGTGAGAGAGAGGTGTGAGAGAGAGGGGTGAGAGACAAGGGGTGTTTCAGAGTGAGAAAGTGGGGAGTGGGTAAGATAGAGAATGGGGTGATAGGGCAGAAGAGAGGGAGAGGTGGGAGTGAGTGACACAGAGGGAGTGAGAGAGAGAGGGGTGAGAGAGAATGGGGGTGAGAGAGAGGGAGCGAGAAGGAGAGAGAGGGGAGGAGAAAGAGGGAGAGAGATGGGGATGTGAAAGAGATTGGGGTGGGAGAGAAAGGGGTGGCACAGTGGTTAGCACTGCTGCCTCACAGCGCCAGAGACCCAGGTTCAATTCCCGCCTCAGGCGACTGTCTGTGTGGAGTTTGCACGTTCTCCCCGTGTCTGCGTGGGTTTCCTCCGGGTGCTCTGGTTTCCTCCCACCATCCAAAAGATGTGCAGGGTCAGGTGAATTGGCCATACTAAATTGCCCGTAGTGTTAGGTAAGGGGTAAATGTAGGAGTATGGGTGGGTTTCGCTTCGGCGGGTCGGTGTGGACTTGTTGGGCCGAAGGGCCAGTTTCCACACTGTAATCTAATCTAATCTAATTTAAAAAGTCTAATGGGGGTGAGAGAGAGATGGGTTGAGACTGAGGGGGTTAGAGAGTGAGGGGATGAGAGTTTGAGGGGGTGTTGAGAGAGAGGGGTTGAGAGAGAGGAAGGTGGGAGAAAGAGAGGGTTGAGAGAGAGGGGGGTGTGAGGGTAAGAGGACAGTGAGAGGGAGAGATTTACGTGAGTGACAGAGAGGGTGTGGGAGAGTGGGTGCGAGAGAGAGGGGGTGCGAGAGAGAGAGGGGGTGCGAGAGAGAGAGGGTGTGTGAGAGAGAGAGGGGGGATGTAAAAGAGATTGGGGTGGGAGAGAGAGGGGTGACGGCGAGAGAGATGGGGTGTGAGAGAGATAGATGGTTGAGAGAGTGGGGGTGAGAGACTGATGGGGTGAGAGAGTGAGGGGATGAGCGATTGAGGGGGGTTGAGAGAGGGGGTGAAGAGAAAGGGGGTTGACAGAGAGAGGGAATGAGAGAGAGAGGGGTGAGAATGAGGGGTTGACAGAGAAAGACAGGGTTGAAGGAGAGAGTGGAAAAGAGAGAGGGGTGAGTGAGGGGGTGAGTGAGGGGGTGAGAGAGTGAGGGGATCAGAGAGTGAGGGGATTTGAGCGAGGTGGTGGTGATGGGGGGGTGAGAAAGGGGTGAGAGAGAGCGGGATTGAAAGAGAGTGGGGTTGAGAGAGAGGGGGGAGTGAGAGAGAGGGGGGAGTAAGGGGTTGAGAAAGATGGGTTGAGAGAGAGGAGGTGAGGGGGATACTGAGAGAGAGATGGAGAGAGAGAGCGACAGACAGAGAGAGAGATAAAGCAAGAGTGAGAGAGAAGAGGTGAGGGAGGTAGGGTGGACGGGGAGAGAGGTAGAGAGAGAGTGAGATTGTCAGACAGACAGAGCATGAGCGACAGAGAGAGAGAGAGAGAGGTAGAGAGAGAGTGAGAGTGCCAGACAGACAGAGCATGAGCGACAGAGAGAGAGAGAGAAAGAGAGAGAGAGCACGAGCAAGAGAGAGCGAATGAGAGAGACCGTGAGATAAGAAAGAGAGGGAGGCGAGAGGGAGAGAGAGATAGTGTGAGAAGAGGATGAGAGAGTGAGAGAGACCGCAAGGGGAAGAGAGCGAGCTGAAGTGTGTGAGAGAGAGAGGGGTGTAAGAGAGAGGGGCGAAAGAGGAGGGGAGACAGGAGGAGAGAGGGGGAGGGAGAGGGGAGAGAGGGGGAGGGAGAGGGGAGAGAGAGGGGGCAGAGAGATGGGTGGATAGAGGGAGAGAGAGGGTGAGAGAGGGAGGTGTTGAGAGAGAGGGGGTGAAAGAGAGGAATTGAGAGGGGAGGTGAGAAACAGGGGTGTGAGAGAGAGAACGGGTGTGAGAGAGAAAGGGTGGGAGACAGAGGGGGGGGGAGAGAGTGAGAGTGGGGTGAGAGAGTGAGATGTGAGTGAGAGAGAGGGATGTGAGAGACGCAGGAAAGAGGGGGTAGAGGGTGGGGGGGTGGAGAGAGAGAGGAATTGAGAGACAGAGAAGTTGAAAGAGCGCAGTTGAGAGAGAGGGGTTGAGAGAGATGGGGGAAATAAGGGGTGAGAGAGAGAGACGCGGGCTTAGAGAGAGAGAGTGGGGTGAGAGAGTGAGAGTGGGGTGAGAGAGTGAGTGTGGGGTGAGAGAGTGAGATGGGAGTGAAAAAGAAAGGGTGTGAGAGACAGGGGCAGAGAGGGGGGTAGAGAGTGGGAGGCAAGAGAGGGGGTAGAGAGAAGTGAGAGAGAGGAGAGAGAGGAGTTGAGGGAGAGAGAGGAGTTGAGAGAGACGGCGTGAGAGAGAGGGGGTGAGAAAGACAAAGAGAGTGAGTGAAAAAGAGAGAGAGTGTAAGTTAGAAAGAGAAAGAGTGAGTGAGAAAGAGAGACCAGGTGAGAGAGCGAGGGGTGAGATAGAGGGGGTGGGGTGAGAAGAGGTTGAGAGAGAAGGGGTGAGAGAGAGGGGTGAAAGAGTGAGGGGGTTGAGAGAGGGGATAGTGAGAGAGGGGTGGTGAGAGACACAGGGAGTGAGAGAGAGGTGTGCGAGAGAGGGGGTGAGAGACAAGGGGTGATTGAGAGAGAGAAAGTGGGGAGGGGGTAAGAGAGAGAGTGGAGTGAGAAGGAGAAGGTGTGAGAGAGAGTTGGGTGTGAGAGAGGGGTGAGAGAGCGAGGGGTGAGAGAGAGGGGGTGAGAGAGAGGGGGTGAGAGAGAGAGAGAGCTGGGTGAGAGGGCGGTGAGAGGGAGAGGTGGGAGTGAGTGACAGAAAGTGGGTGGGAGAGAGGGGGGTGAGAGAGAGAGGGGGTGAGAGAAAGGCAGTGAGAAGGAGAGAGAGGGGATGAGAAAGACGCAGAGAGATGGTGGGAGAGAGGGAGGTGGTGAGAGAGGGGGGTGAGAGAGGGGTTGATAGAGAAAGAGATTGGGCTGGGAGAGAGAGGGGTGATGGAGAGAGAGGGGTGTGAGAGGGAGATGGTTGTGAGAGAGAGAGAGGGAGTGGTGAGAGAGGGGGGTGAGAGAGGGGTTGATAGAGAAAGAGAGGGGTGAGAGAGAGGGTGTGACAGAGAGTGGTGAGAGAGACGGGTTGAGAGAGAAAGAGAGGGGAGTGAGAGAGAGGGGAAGAGAGAGAGGGGTGAGTGAGGGGGTGAGAGAGTGAGGGGATGAGAGAGTGAGGGGGTTTTGAGAGAGGGGTTGGTGAGGGGTGTGAGATAGGGGTGAGAGAGCAGGGTTGAGATAAAGAGGGGTTGAGAGAGAGAAGGGGTTGAGAAAACGACTGGGGGTGAGAGAGAGGGGTTGCGAGGGGTGAGAGAGAGTTAGCAGGGTGTGAGAGAGAGTGGAATAAGAGAGGGGGTAAGAGAGGGGTGCAGTGAGAGAGGGGCTGAGAGAGAGATGGGCTGAGAGAGATGGGTGAGATGGGGGGTGTGTGAGAGAGGAGGGGTGAGAGTGGGAGGGGAAAAGAGGGACGGGATGAGAGAGGGAGGGTGATAGGGAGTGGTTGAGAGAGAGAGGGGTAGAGAGAGAGAGGGAGAGAAGGTAAGAGAGTTAGAGTGGTGAGAGAAAGAGAGGGGTGACAGAGAGAGGGGCTTGGGTGAGAGAGGGGGGTGAGAGGGGTAGGTAGGTGAGGGAGTGTGGGGGGGATGGGGTGGGAGGGTGAGGGAGGTGGGAGGGAGATAGAGTGGGTGTGAGAGGGGGTGGGAGAGAGAGGTGTGTGAGAGAGAGCTGGGTGAGAGGGAGTGAGGGGGGTTGAGAAAGAGAGGTGGGTGAGAGAGAGAGTGGGTGTGAGAGAGAGGTTGGTGAGAGATGGGGAATGAGAGAGAGTGGGGTTGAGAAAGAGAGAGATGGGAGTGAGAGAGAGAGGGTGAGAGAGAGAGGGGAAGAGAGAGAGAGAGGGGTGAGAGTGAAGGACTGAGAAGGAGAGAGAGGGGATGAGAAAGAGATAGAGAGAGGGAGGGGGTGAGAAGGGAGGGTGAGACAGAGAGGGGTGAGAGAGCAAGGTTGAGAGAGAGAAGGTGGTGAGAGAACGAAGGGTTGTGAGAGAAAGGGGAGTGGGAGAAAGGGGGTGAGAGAGAGCGGTTGAGAGAGAGGGGGAGAGAGAGATTGAGAGAGAGGGGTTGACAGAGAGGGGGTTGAGAGAGAGACGGGGGAAAGAGGGGGTGAGAGAGAGAGGGTTAGAGAGAGAGGGGAGAGAGAGGGGTTGAGAAAGATGGGTTGAGAGAGAGAGGAGGTGAGGGGGAGGACTGAGAGAGAGAGACGGAGAGAGAGAGCAACATAACAGAGAGAACGATAGAGCAAGAGTGAGAGAGAAGAGGTGAGAGAGATAAGGTGGACTGAGAGAGACTGACAGGAGAAGGGGGAGAGAGGGGGTGAGAGAGAGGAGGAGAGAGGGGGGTGAGAGAGGTGTTGAGAGAGAGGGGGTGAGAGAGAGGAATTGAGAGAGGGGGTGAGAAACAGGGCTGTGAGAGAGAGAAGGGGTGTGAGAGAGAAAGGGTAGGAGACAGAGAGGGTGGGCGAAAGAGAGACGTGGGGGAGAGGGTGAGAGTGGGGTGAGAGAGTGAGATGTGAGTGAGAGAGAGAGTTGTGGGCTTAGAGAGAGAGAGTGGGGGAGAGAGTGAGACGTGGGCTAAGAGATAGAGAGTGCGGGAGAGAGTGAGAGTGGGGTGAGAGAGTGAGATGGGAGTGAGAGAGTGGGGGTAGAGAGTGGGAGGCAAGAGAGGGGAGAGAGAGGGGGAGAGAGGCAAGAGAGAGAGAGGGGGCGGGAGAGAGAAGAGTTGAGAGAGAAGGGGTGAGAGAGAGGGGGTGAGAACGATTGAGAGTGAGTGAAAAAGAGAGCGCGGGTGAGAGAGAGGGGGGTGAGAGAGAGGGGGTAGGGGTGAGAGGGAGATGAGAGAGAAGGTGTGAGATACAGAGGGGGTGGGACAGAGAGAGAAAGATTGTGGTGAGAGAGAGGGGTGAGAGAGTGAGATGGGAGTGAGAGAGGGGGAGTGAGAGAGAGGGAGTGTGTGAGAGAGAGGAGTAAGAGAGCGAGGGGTGAGAGAGAGGGGTTGAGAAAGATGGGTTGCGAGAGAGAAGAGGTGAGGGGGAGGACTGAGAGAGAGAGAGACGGAGAGAGAGAGAGAGCAACAGACAGAGAGAACGATCGAGCAAGAGTGAGAGAAGTAGGGTGGACTGAGAGAGAGGGAGACAGACAGACAGACAGAGAGCATGAGCGACAGAGAGAGAGAAAAAGAGCGAGAGAGAGCGAGCGAGAGAGACCGTGAGATGAGAGAGAGAGGGAGGCAAGAGAGAGGGAAATAGCCAGGGAGAAGAGAGAGTGTGAGAAGAGGGTGAGAGAGTGAGAGAGAGTAAGAGGAAGAGAGCGAGTGGAAGAGTGAGAGAGAGAGAGGATGCGAGAGAGAGAGGGCGGAGAGAGAGGGAGGCGAGAGAGGAGGGGAGAGAGGAGGAGAGAGAGGGGGAGAGGGAGGGGGAGAGATGGGTGAGAGAGAAGGGGAGAGAGGGGGGGAGAGATGGGAGAGGGGGTTGTGAGGAGGAGAGAGCGGAGGAAAGGGGGTGAGGGAGGGGGCAGAGAGAGGGGGAGAGAAGGGTCAGAGAGAAGAGGAGAGAGAGGGGGAGAGAGAGGAGGGAGAGAGATGGGGAGGGGAGTGAGGGGGAAGGAGTGGAGGAGAGGAAGAGAGGGGGGTGAGAGAGAGGGGGTTAGAGAAAGGTGTTGAGAGAGAGAGGGGGTGAGAGAGAGAGGGGTGTGAGAGAGAAGGGGTGTGAGAGAGAAGGGGTGGGAAGGAGTGAAATGTGGGGTGAGAGAGAGAGAGTGGGGTGAGAGAGTGAGATGGGAGCAAGAGAAAGGGGATGTGAGAGACAGGGGGAGAGAGGGGGTCAAGATTGGGGGGCTAGCGAGGGGGTAGAGAGAGAGTGGAGAGAGAGAGGGGGAGAGGGGGGAGAGGGGATGAAAAAATTGGGCAGAGAGTGGGAGAGAGAAGGGGAGAAAGAGGGGGAAAGAGAGAGAGGGTTTGAGGGCGTGGGTGAGAGAAGGGTTGAGAAAGAGAGAGTGTGAGTAAAAAAAGAGAGAGAGAGTGTAAGTGAGAAAGAGAGAGTGAGTGAGAAAGAGAGCGTGGGTGAGAGAGGGGGTTGAGAGAGAGGAGGTGGGGGTAAGGGGTGTGAGAGAGAAGGGGTGATTGAGAGAAAGAAAGTGGGGAGTGGATAAGAGAGAGTGGAGTGAGAAGGAGAGGGTGTGAGAGAGAATGGGCGAGAGAGAGGGGGTGAGGGAGAGGGGTGAGGGGGTGAGAGAGAGAGGGGTGAGAGAGAAGGGCTGAGATAGAGGGGTTGAGAGAGGGAGGGATGAGAGAGTAAGGGTTGGAGAGAGTGAGGGGATGAGAGAGTGAGCTGGGTTGAGAGAGGGGGTGGTGAGACAGAGTGGGGTGAGAGAGGGGGAGAGAAGGGTGAGAGAGAGGGGGAGGGGGTAGAGAGAGAGGGGGGTTGAGAGAGAGAGAGGGTTGAGGGAGAGAAGGGGGTGAGAGAGAGTGGGGGAGTGTGAGAGAGAAGGGGTAGAGAGAGGGGTTGAGAGAGTGAGAGAGGATGAGAGAGGGGGTTAGAGAGAGGGAGAGAGAGGAGTGGGAGAGAGAGGGGGTGGGTGAGGGAGTGGGGTGAGTGAGAGAGGGCGATGTGAGGGGGGTGAGAGAGAAAGGGGGAGAGACAAAGGGGGAGTGAGAGTGGGTCAGAGAAAGACTGGAGGTGAGACAGAGAGGGGGTGGGAGAAAGGGCATGAGAGAGAGAGAGGGTTTGAGAGAAATGGAGTGAGAGTGAGATGGGGTGAGAGAGAGAGGGAGTGAGGAGAGAGAGGGTATGAGAAAGAGACAGAGAGAAGGTGGGAGAGAGGGAGGGGTTGGAGAGAGGGAGGGGGTGAAAGAGAGAGAGGGGTAAGAGAGAGAGGGGTGTGAGAGAGAGTATGGGTGAGGATGTAAGAGAGAGAGAGTTTGGGAATGAGAGAGGAGTGAGAGAGCAGGTGAGGGGGTGAGAGAGAAGTGGGTGAGAGAGTGGGATGTGAGAGAGAGAAGGGTAAGAGAGAGAGAGAGCAAGGGGTGAGAGAGAGGGGATTTATAGAGGGGGGGTTTGAGAGAGCGAGAGAGAGCGGGTGAGAGAGAGAGAGAGGAGGATGAGGGGGTGAGAGAGAGAGGGTGAGAGAGAGGGGTTGAGAGAGAGGGTGTGAGAGAGAAAGGGGTGAGAGAGAGTGGTGTGAGAAAGGGATAGAGGGCAGAGAAAGGGAGAGAGTGGAGAAAGAGAGAGGGGAGAGAGAGGGGGCTGAGAATGAGAGAGAGGGGAGAGAAAGAGAGGGGTCAGAGAAAGAGTAAATGTGTGGGAGGGGTTGAGAGAGAGGACATGGGAGAGAGAGTGGGAGAGAGAGGGGGTGAGAGAGAGGGATTGAGAGAAAGGGGGAGAGATAGAGAAGGGGTGAGAGAGAAAGGGGGGCAGCGAGCGAAAGAGGGATGAGAGAGATGGGACGTGAGACAGAGAGTGAAAGTGGTGAGAGAGGGGCTGAGATAGACAGTGAATGATGGGTTGAGAGAGAGAGAGAGACAGACAGAGAGAGAACGAGTGAATGGATGAGAGAGTTAGAGTGGTGTGAGGGAGATGGGCTGAGAGAGTGGGCGCTAGAGAGTGACAGAATGAGAGCAAGGAGGAGGGAGGAAGAAAGGGGTCAAAAGAGAGAGAGAGAAATGGGGTGAACGAGAGAAAGAGGGCGCGAGAGAGGGGGTATACAGAGAGAGAGAGAGCGGGGGTGTGAGACAGAGCACGGGAGGGAAGGGGAATGAGAGAGAGAAAAAGGGAGCAAGAGACAGAGACAATAGAGCGAGAGAGAGTGCGGGAGAGAGACAGGGGTGCGAGAGAGAGGGGTGTGAGAGAGAGACACAGAGAGGTGGGTAAGAGACACGGGGTGTGGGCGGGGGAGATAGAGTGAAGGGGTGAGCGAGAGAGGGAGTGAGAGAGGGTATAAAGGGGAGAGAGGGTGAGGGGTGACAGAGAGAAAGGGGTGAGAGTGACAGAGGAGGGTGGAGGGAGAGGGGGTAAGATAGAGCGAGGGGGAGAGAGATAACAAGGTGAGAGAGAAAGGGGGTGTGAGAGAAAGTGGCTGAGAGAGAGAGAGGCTGAGAGAGGGTGTTGAGAGAGAGGCAGTGAGAGAGAGAGGGTGAGAGAGATAGTGAGTGGTGAGAGAGGGCGTGAGAAAGAGAGTGGGTAAGAGAGAGGACGTGAGAGAGAGAGGGGGAGAGAGAGGGGGAGAGAGGGGGGGAGAGGTGGTGAAGAGGGGGGTGAAAGGTTGAGAGAGTTAATAGGGTGGGAGAGAGAGGGTGTGATAGAAAGGGGGAGAGAGAGTGGAATGAGAGAGGGGGTGAGAGAGAGGGGGCAGTGAGAGAGAACGGCTGAGGGAGACAGGGGGTGCAAGAGAGGGTGGGTGAGAGCGGGAGGGGCTGAGAGAGGGAGGGGCTGAGAGAGAGATGGACTGAGAGACAGATGGGCTGAGAGAGAGGGGTGAGATAGGGAGAGTGTGAGAGAGGAGGGATGTCAGTGGGAGGGGGAAAGAGGGACGGGATGAGAGAGGGAGGGTGATAGAGAGGGGTGTGAGAGAGATAGGGGTGAGAGAGAGGGGAGAGAGAGGGAGGAGAGAGGGAGAGTGTGAGAGTGGAAGGGTGTGAGAGAGGGATGGGATGGGAGAGGGAGGACGTGAAAGAGAGGGGTGTGTGAGAGAGAGAGAGAGGTGAGAGAGAGGGTGAGAGAGTAGTGAGAGATGGGGGAGAGAGAGGGGAGAGGGAAGGAGAGAAGGTAAGAAAGTTAGAGTGGTGAGAGAAAGAGAGGGGTGACAGAGAGGGGTTTGAGAGAGAGAGGGGGTGTAAGAGGGGGGTGAGAGAGAGGGGTGAGAGGGGTAGGTGGGTGAGGGTGTGTGTGGGGGATGGGGGTGGGAAAGGGGTTTGGAGAGGGGTGAGGGAGGTGGGGGGGAAGATAGATGGGGTGTGAGGGGGTGGGAGAGAGAGAGGTGTGTGAGAGGGGGTGAGGGGGGCTGAGAGAGAGAGGTGGGTGAGAGAGAGAGGGGGGTTTGAAAGAGAGGTTGGTGAGAGATGGGGAATGAGAGAGGGGTGTTGAGAGAGGGAGGGGGTGAGAGAGAGGGTGAGAATGAGGGGGGTGAGATAGAGGGAGTGAGAAGGAGAGAGAGGGGATGAGAAAGAGATAGAGAGAGGGTGGGAGAGAGGGAGGGGGTGAGAGAGAGGGGATGAGAGAGAGAAAGAAGTGTGTGAGAGCGCGGGAGGGGTGCAAGAGAGGTGAGTAAGAGAGAAGGGTATGAGAGAGGAGATTTGAGAGAGAGAGGGGTGAGAAAGAGCGCGGGTGAGGGGGTAAGAGAGAAAGGGGTTGACAGAGCGGGGGTGAGAAAGCGAGGGGCTGACAAAGAGAGAGGGGGTTTGATAGAGCGAGAGAGAGCGGGTGAGAGAGGGAGAGAGAAGGATGAGGGGGTGAGAGAGAGAGAGGGTGAGAGAGAGGGGTTTTAGAGAGAGAGGGGGTTTGAGAGAGCGAGAGAGCGGGTGAGAGAGAGAGAGGAGGATGAGGGGGTGAGAGAGAGAGGGTGAGAGAGAGGGGGTTTAGAGAGAGAAGGGGTTTGCGAGAGCAAGAGAGAGCGGGTGACAGAGAGGGAGGAGGATGAGGGTGGTGAGAGAGAGAGGGTGAGAGAGGGGTTGAGAGAGCGAGGGGGTTTAAGAGGGCGAGAGAGCGCGGGTCAGAGAGAGAGAGAGGAGGATGAGGGAGGTGAGAGAGAGAGGGTGAGAGAGGAGGGTTGAGGGAGAGGGGGTTTGAGAGAGCAAGAGAGAGCGGGTGAGAGAGAGAGAGGAGGATGAGGGTGTGAGAGAGAGAGGGTGAGAGAGAGGGGTTGAGAGAGAGAGGGGTTTGAGCGAGAGGGGGTTTGAGAAAGCGAGAGAGAGCGGGTGAGAGAGAGAGGAGTATGGGGGGGTGAGAGAGAGAGGGTGAAAGAGATTGTGGAGGATGGGCGGGGTGAGAGAGAGAGGGTGAGAGAGAGGGGTTTTAGAGAGAGGGGGTTTGAGAGAGCGAGAGAGAGCGGGTGAGAGAGAGAGAGGGGAGGATGAGGGGTGTGTGAGAGAGAGGGGTTTTAGAGAGAGAGGGGTTTGAGAGAGCAAGAGAGAGCGGGTGAGAGAGGAGAATGAGGGGGTGAGAGAGAGAGGGTGAGAGTGAGGGGTTTTAGAGAGAGAGGGGGTTTGAGAGAGCGAGGAAGAGTGGGTGAGAGAGAGAGGATGATGAGGGGGTGAGAGAGGGATTGAGAGAGATGGGGTTTGAGAGAGCGAGAGAGAGCGGGTGAGAGAGAGAGAGGAGGATGAGGGGGGTGAGAAAGAGAGGTTGAGACAGAGGGGTTGACAGAGAGAGGGGGTTTGAGAGAGCGAGAGAGCGCGGGTGAGAGAGAAGGAAGATGAGAGGGTGAGAAAGAGACGGTGGGAGAGAGGGGTTGAGAGAGAAAGGGGGCTTGAGAGCCCGAGAGAGAGCAGGTGAGAGAGAGAGAGGAGGATGAGGGGGGTGAGAGAGAGAGAGGCTGAGAGAGGGGGGTTTTAGAGAGAGAGGGGGTTTGAGAGAGCGGGTGAGAGAGAGAGAGGAGGATGAGGGGGGTGAGAGATAGAGAGAGGGTGAGAGAGAGAGGGGTTTGAGAGAGAGGGCGTTTGAGAGATCGGGTGAGAGAGAGAGGAGGATGAGGGGGGTGAGAGAGAGAGGGTGAGAGAGGTGTTGAGAGAGGGGGGTTTGAGAGAGCATGGGTGAGAGAGAGAGAGAGAGGAGGATGAGGGGGGTGAGAGACAGAGGGTGAGAGAGAGGGGTTTTAGAGAGAGAGGGGATTGAGAGAGCGAGAGAGAGCGGGTGAGAGAGAGAGGAGGATGAGGAGAGAGGGTGAGAGAGAGGGATTGAGAGGGAGAGGGGGTTTGAGAGAGCGAGAGAGAGCGGGTGAGAGAGAGAGGAGGATGACGGGGGTGAGAGAGAGAGGGTGAGAGAGAGAGAGGGGTTGAGAGAGAGAGGAGATTTAAGAGAGCGAGAGAGAGGGGGGTGAGAGACAGAGGGTGAGAGAGAGGGGTTTTAGAGAGAGAGGGGTTTGAGAGAGCGAGAGAGAGCGGGTGAGAGAGAGAGGAGGATGAGGAGAGAGGATGAGAGAGGGGGGTATAGAGAGAGGGGTTTGAGAGAGCGAGAGAGAGCGAGTGAGAGAGAGGAGGAGGAGGAGGGGGTGAGAGAGCGAGCGGGTGAGAAAGAGGGGTTGAGAGAGAGGGGGTTTGAGAGAGCGAGAGAGAGCTGTTGAGAGAGTGAGAGAGGAGGATGAGGCGTGTGAGAGAGAGAGGGTGAGAGAGGGGTTTATGAGAGAGAGGGTGTTTGAGAGAGTGAGAGAGAGCAGGTGAGAGAGAGGAGGATGAGGGGGTGAGAGAGAGAGAGGGTGAGAGAGAGGGGTTGAGAGAGAGAGGGGGTTTGAGAGAGCGAGAGAGAGCGGGTGAGAGAGAGTGAGGAGGATGGGGGGTGAGAGAGAGGGTGAGAGCGAGGGGTTGAGATGGAGGGGGTTTGAGAGTACGAGAGAGTGGGTGAGAGAGAGAGAGAGGAGGATGAGGGGGGTGAGAGAGAGAGAGGGTGAGAGAGAGAGGGGTTTTAGAGAGAGGACGTTTGAGAGAGCGGGTGAGAGAGAGAGAGGAGGATGAGGGGAATGAGAGAGAGAGGGTGAGAGAGAGGGGGTTTGAGAGAGCGGGAGAGAGCGGGTGAGAGAGAGAGGAGGATGAGGGGGGTGAGAGAGAGAGAGAGGGTGAGAGAGAGGTGTTGAGAGAGGGGGTTTTGGGAGAGCGAGAGAGCACGGGTGAGAGAGAGAGAGGAGGATGAGGGGGGTGAGAGAGAGAGGGTGAGGGAGAAGAGTTGAGAGAGAGGAGGTTTGAGATAGCGAGAGAGAGCTGTTGAGAGAGTGAGAGAGGAGGATGAGGCATGTGAGAGAGAGAGGGTAAGAGAGAGGGGTTTTTGAGAGAGGGGGGTTTGAGAGAGCGACAGAGAGCGGGTGAGAGAGAGAGAGAGAGAGAGAGAGAGGAGGATGAGGGGGTGAGAGAGAGAGGGTGAGGGAGAGGAGTTGAGAGAGAGGAGGTTTGAGATAGCGAGAGAGAGCTGTTGAGAGAGAGAGAGGAGGATGAGGCATGTGAGAGAGAGAGGGTGAGAGAGAGGGGTTTTAGAGAGAGGGGGGTTTGAGAGAGCAAGAGAGAGCGGGTGAGAGAGAGAGAGGAGGATGAGGGGGGTGAGATAGAGAGGGTGAGAGAGAAAGGGTTTAGAGAGAGAGGGTGTTTGAGAGAGCGAGAGAGGATGGGTGAGAGAGAGAGAGGAGGATGAGGGGGTGAGAGAGAGAGGGTGAGAGAGAGGGGTTTAGAGAGAGAGGTGGTTTGAGAGAGTGAGAGAGAGCGGGTGAGAGAGAGTGAGGAGGATGAGGGGGGGTGAGAGAGAGAGGGTGAGAGCGAGGGGTTGTGAGAGAGGACGTTTGAGAGTACGAGAGAGTGGGTGAGAGAGAGAGAGGAGGATGAGGGCGGTGAGAGAGGGTGAGAGAGAGGGGTTTTAGAGAGAGAGGGGTTTGAGAGAGCGAGAGAGTGCTGGTGAGAGGGAGAGAGGAGCATGAGGGGGTGAGAGAGAGAGTGAGAGAGAGGGGGTTTAGAGAGAGAGGGGATTTGAGAGAGCGAGAGAGAGCAGGTGAGAGAGAGGGAGGAGGATGAGGGGGTGAGAGAGAGGGGTTGAGAGAGAGAGGGGTTTGACAGAGCGAGAGAGAGCGGGTGAGAGAGAGAGAGTGGAGGATGAGGGGAGTGAGAGAGAGAGGGTGAGAGAGAGGGGTTGAGAGAGAGAGGGGGTTTGAGAGAGCGAGAGAGAGCGGGTGAGAGAGAGAGAGTGGAGGATGAGGCGGTGAGAGAGAGAGGGTGAGAAAGAGGGGTTGAGAGAGAGAGGGGGTTTGAGAGTGCGAGTTAGAGCGGGTGAGAGAGAGAGAAGGATGAGGGGGGTGAGAGAGGGTGTAAGCGAATGTGTTTGAGAGAGCGAGAGAGAGCGGGTGAGAGAGAGAGTGGAGGATGAGGCGGTGAGAGAGAGAGGGTGAGAAAGAGGGGTTGTGAGAGAGAGGGGGTTTGAGAGAGCGAGTTAGAGCGGGTGAGAGAGAGAGAGGCGGATGAGGGGGGTGAGAGAGGGTGTAAGCGAATGTATTTGAAAGAGCAAGAGAGAGCGGGTGAGAGAGAGGGAGGAGAATGAGGGGGGTGAGAGAGAGAGGGTGAGAGAGAGGGGTTGAGAGAGAGAGGGGGTTTGAGAGAGCGAGTTACAGCGGGTGAGAGAGAGAGAGGCGGATGAGGGGGGTGAGAGAGGGTGTGAGCGAAGGTGTTTGAGAGAGCAAGAGAGAGTGGGTGAGAGGGAGGAGAATGAGGGGGGTGAGAGAGAGAGGTTGAGAGAGAGGTTTTAGAGAGCGAGGTGGTTTGAGAGAGCGAGAGAGAGCGGGTGAGAGAGAGAGAGAGGAGGATGAGGGGGTGAGAGAGAGAGATGGTGAGAGAGGGGCTGAGAGAGAGAGGGGGTTTGAGGGAGCGAGAGAGAGCGTGTGAGAGAGAGAGAGGAGAATGAGGGGGGTGAGAGAGGGAGCGTGAGAGAGAGGAGTTTAGAGAGAGAGGGGGTTTCAGAGAGCGAGAGAGAGCGGGTGAGAGAGAGAGAGGAGGAGGAGGGGGTGAGAGAGAGAGTGTGAGAGAGAGGGGTTTAGAGAGAGAGGTGGTTTGAGAGAGCGAGAGAGCGGGTGAGAGAGAGTGCATGGAGGATGAGGGGGATGAGAGAGAGAGGGTGAGAGAGAGGGGTTGAGAGAGAGAGGGGTTTTGAGAGAGCGGGTGAGAGAGAGAGAGAGAAGAGGATGAGGGGGTGAGAGAGAGGGTGAGAGAGAGGGCTTATAGAGAGAGATGTGGTTTGAGAGAGCGAGAGATGGCGGGTGAGAGAGAGACAGGAGGATGAGACAGGTGTGAGAGAGAGAGAGTGAGAGAGGGGTTTTAGAGAGAGAGGGGGTTTGAGAGAGCGAGAGAGAGCGGGTGAGAGACATAGAGGAGGATTGGGGGGTGAGAGACAGAGGGTGAGAGATAGGGGTTTTAGAGAGAGAGGGGTTTGAGAGAGCGAGAGAGAGCGGGTGAGAGACATAGAGGAGGATTGGGGGGTGAGAGACAGAGGGTGAGAGAGAGAGGACGATGAGGGGGTTGAGAGAGAGGGTGAGAGAGGGGTTTTAGAGAGAGAGGGGGTTTGAGAGAGCGAGAGAGCGGGTGAGAGAGATAGAGGAGGATTAGGGGGGTGAGAGACAGAGGGTGAGAGATAGGGGTTTTAGAGAGGGAGGGGGTTTGAGAGACGAGAGAGCGGGTGAGAGAGAGAGAGAGAGGAGGATGAGGGGGGTGAGAGAGCGAGGGTGAGAGAGAGGGGTTTTAGAGTGAGAGGGGTTTGAGGGAGCGAGAGAGAGCGGGTGAGAGAGAGAGAGAAGAGGATGGGGGGGTGAGAGAGAGGGTGAGAGAGGGGTTATAGAGAGAGACGGGGTTTGAGAGAGCGAGAGAGAGCGGGTGAGAGAGAGAGGAGGATGAAACGGGTGTGTGAGAGAGAGGATGTCTGAGAGGGGTTTTACAGAGAGAGGGTTTTTGAGAGAGTGAGAGATCGCGGGTAAGAGAGAGAGACGAGGATGAGGGGGGTGAGAGAGGGTGTGAGAAAAGGTGTTTGAGAGAGCAAGAGAGAGTGGGTGAGAGAGAGGGAGGAGAATTAGAGGGGTGAGAGAGAGGGTGAGAGAGAGGGGTTGAGAGAGAGGGGGTTTGAGAGAGCGAGAGAGAGCGGGTGAGAGTGAGAGAGGTGGAGGAGGGGAGTGAGCGAGAGAGGGTGAGAGAGGGGGGTTATAGAGAGAGAGATGGGGTTTGAGAGAGTGAGAGAGCGCGGGTGAGAGAGAGAGAGGAGGATGAGGGGGGTTAGAGAGAGGGGTTTTAAAGAGAGAGGGTATTTGAGAGAGCGAGAGAGCGCGGGTGAGAGAGAGAGAGGCTGATGAGGGGGGTGAGGGAGAGAGGGTGAGAGAGAGGGGGTTTAGAGAGAGAAAGGTTTTGAGAGAGCAAGAGAGAGAGGGTGAGAGAGCGGGAGGAGGATGAGGGGTGTGAGAGAGAGAGAGTGAGAGAGAGGGGTTGAGAGAGAGAGGGGGGTTGAGAGAGCGAGTGAGAGCGGGTGAGAGAGAGACGAGGATGAGGGGGGTGAGAGAGGGTGTGAGTAGGTGTTTGAGAGACCAAGAGAGAGAGGGTGAGAGAGAGGGGTTGAGAGAGAGAGGCGGTTTGAGAGAGCGAGAGAGCGGGTGAGAGAGAGAGAGAGACGAGGATGAGGGGGGGTGAGAGAGGGTGTGAGAAAAGGTGTTTGAGAGAGCAAGAGAGAGCGGGTGAGAGAGAGGGAGGAGAATGAGAGGGGTGAGAGAGAGAGGGTGAGAGAGAGGGGTTGAGAGAGAGGGTGTTTGAGAGAGCGAGAGAGCGCGGGTGAGAGTGAGAGAGGTGGAGGAAGGGGGTGAGAGACAGAGGGTGAGAGAGAGGGGTTATAGAGAGAGACGGGGTTTGAGAGAGTGAGAGAGAGTGGGTGAGAGAGACAGAGGAGGATGAGAGGGGTGAGAGAGAGAGGGTGCGAGAGAGGGGTTTTAGAGAGAGAGGGGTTTGAGAGAGTGAGAGAGCGCGGGTGAGAGAGAGAGAGGAGGGTGAGAGAGAGAGGGTGAGAGAGAGGGGTTTTAGAGAGAGAGGGTGTTTGAGAGAACGAGGGAGAGCGGGTGAGAGAGAGAGGAGGATGAGGGGGATGAGAGAGAGAGGGTGAGAGAGGGGTTTTAGAGAGGGGGGTTTGAGGGATCGAGAGAGCGGGTGAGGGAGAGAGAGGAGGATGAGGGGGGTGAGAGAGCGAGGGTGAGAGAGGGTTGAGAGAGAGATGGGGTTTGAGAGAGCGAGAGATCGCGGGTGAGAGAGAGAGAGGAGGATGACTGGGTTGTGAGAGAGAGGGGTTGAGAGAGAGGGTTTTAGATAGTGAGGGGGTTTGAGAGTGCGAGAGAGCGCGAGTGAGAGAGAGAGAGGATGAGGGGGGTGAGAGAGAGAGGGGGGGGGGTTTGAAAGAGCGAGAGAGCGCGGGTGAGAGAGAGAGAGGAGGATGAGGGGGATGAGAGCGATTGTGTGAGAGAGCGGGAGGATGATGAGCGGGGGTGAGAGAGAGGGTGAGAGAGAGGGGTTTAGAGAGAGAGGAGGTTTGAGAGAGCGAGAGAGACCGGGTGAAAGAGAGAGAGAGGAGGATGAGAGAGGTGAGAGAGAGAGGGTGAGAGAGAGAGGAGGATGATGGTGTGAGCGAGAGAGGGTGAGAGAGAGGGGTTTTAGAGAGAGGGGGCTTGAGAGAGTGGGTGAGAGAGAGGAGGATGAGGGGCGTGAGAGAGAGAAGGTGAGAGAGAGGGGTTGAGAGAGAGGGGGGTTTGAAAGAGTGAAAGAGCGCGGGTGAGATAGAGAGAGGAGGATGGGGGGTGAGAGAGAGAGGGTGAAAGAGAAGGGTTGAGAGAGAGAGGGTGTTTGAGAGAGCGAGAGAGAGCGGGTGAGAGAGAGAGAGGAGGAGGAGGGGGGTGAGAGAGATAGGGTGAGAGAGAGAGGTTGCGAGAGAGAGGGGGTTTGAGAGAGCGAGAGAGAGCGGATGAGAGAGAGAGGAGGATGAGGGGAGTGAGAAAGAGAAAGTGAGAGAGAGGGGTTTTGGAGAGAGAGAGGGGGTGAGAAGGAGGGAAAGGGGATGAGGAAGAGACAGTGAGAGAGAGGGGGTTATGAGAGAGGGGTGAGGGAGAGCGGGTGAGAGTGAGAGGGGGTTAAAGCGAGCGGGGTGAGAAGGACAGAGACTGGATTAGAAAGAGACGGAAAGAGGGGTGGGAGAGAGGAAGGATGTGTGTGAGTGTGTGTGAGAGAGAGAGTGAGAGAGTGAGGTGAGAGAGAGGGGAATAAGAATAAGAGAGATTGGGGTGCGAGAGAGAGAGAGGGGTGAGAGAGAGAGGGTGAGAGGTTGAGAGAGGGAGTGAGGTGGGAGAGAGTGAGGCAGTTGAGAGATGGGGGTTGTGAGATGGGGGTTCAGAGAGGGGTATGAGAGAGAGGGGTGGTGAGACAGATGGGCTGAGACAGATGGGGTGAGAGAGGGGGTGCGAGAGAAAGCGGGTGAGACAGAGGGGCGGTGAGAGAGAGAGAGGGGGTGAGTGAAGGGGTGAGAAAGGGGAAGTGAGAGAGTGGTTTGGGAGAGAGAGAGGGGAGAGAGAGGGGTGAGTGGGGTGTTGAGAGAGAGGGGCAGTGAGAGAGAGTGGGTGGAGAGAGGGAGCGAGAAAGAGAGGGGGTGAGAGAGGGGTGAGAGAGAGAGTGAGAGAGAGGGGTGAGAGAGAGTGAGAGAGAGTGGCGGTGAGAGAGAAGGGATGAGAGAGAGAGAGAGAGGTGGGTGAGAGAAAGGGGAGTGTGAGAGAGGGGCGGTGAGAGAGCGGGGTGAGAGAGAGAAGGGTGAGAGAGAGAAGGGTAAGGTAGAGAGTGAGAGAGAGTGGGGCTGAGAGAGAGGGAAAGTGAACGAGACGGGGTGGGAGGGGGTGGGAGAGGGGGAGAGGGGGAGAGAGGGGGCGTGAGAGAGAGGGGGAGAGAGAGAGGGGTAAAAGAGAGATGGAGTGAGAAAGAGAGGGGGTGAGATAGAGGGGGTGAGAGAGAGAGGGGTGAGAGGGAGAGAGGGGAGAGAGAGAGTGACAGGTTGAGAGAGAGAAGAGAGTGAGGGAGAGGAGTGAGAGAGAGGGGTTGAGAGAGAGGGATCGAGAGAGAGGGGGATGAGAGAGAGGGGAATGAGAGAGAGGGGATGAGAGGGGGGTTGAGAGAGAGGGTGTGAGAGAGAATGGGGTTCGAGAGAGACAGGGTGGGAGAGCGATGGGGATGGGAGAGAAAGGGGTGAGAGAGAGAGAGAAGGATGAGAGAGAGAGAGGGTGAGAGAGAGTGGGTGGGAGAGAGGGGTGAGAGAGAGTGGGTGGGAGAGAGAGGGGTGGGAGAGAGAGTAGGGTGGGAGAGACAGCGGGTGAGTGAGAGAGGGTGAGAGAGAGAGAGGGCGATGTGTGGGGCGTGAGAGAGAAAAGGGGAGAGACAAAGGGGGTGTGAGAGTGGGTCAGAGAAAGAGTGGAGGTGAGATAGAGAGGGGCTGGGAGAGAGGGCGTGGGAGAGAGAGGGGTTGAGAGAGAGAGACGGTGTGAGTGAGATGGGGTGAGAGAGAGACACTGAGTGGGAGAGAGGGAGGGAGTGAGAGAGAGAAGGGTAAGAGAGAGAGGAGGTTTGAGATCGAGAGAGAATGTGGGTGAGGGGTTGAGAGGGGAGTGAGAAAGGGGGTGGAGAGAGAGAAGGGCGTGAGGTTGTGATGCTGAGAAATAGAGAGGGGTGAGAGTGAAAGAGAGAGGAATGAGAGAGAGGGGGTAAGAGTGAGATAGTTTGAGAGAGCGAGAGAGCAGGTGAGAGAGAGAGGGGATGAGAGGTGTGTAGGAGAGGGGTGAGATTAGAGGGTGAGGGAGAGAGAAGGGGTTGAGAGAGAGGGGTGTGAGAGAGGGGGTGATGTGAGGGGGTCGAGAGAGAAAGAGGGAGAGACAAAGGGGGAGAGACAAAGGGGGAGAGACAAAGGGGGAGAGAAAGAGTGGAGGTGAGACTGAGAGGGGGTGGAAGAGAGGGCGTGAGAGAGAGGTGGTTTGAGAGAGCAGGTGAGAGAGTGGGGGTGAGGGGGTGGGAGGGAGAGGGTGAGAGAGAGGCGTGTGTGAGAGAGGGGGGTGAGAGATGGGGTGAGGGGGGTGAGAGAGAAGGCAGTGAGAGAGAGAGGGGTGTGAGAGAGAGAGGGGGGCTGAGAGATGGGGTGAGGGGGGTGAGAGAGAAGGCAGTGAGAGAGAGGGTATGAGAGAGGGGAGAGAGAGGGGGGATTGAGGGGGGTGTGAGAGAGAGTGAGGGGGTGAGAGAGAGAGTGTGTGAGAGAGAGTGGAGAGATGAGAGAGGGAGTGGGGTGAGGGGGTTTGAGAGAGAAAGTGGGCTGAGTGAGAGGGGGCTGAGAGAGAGGGGCAGAGAGAGGAGATGAGAGATAGAGCGGGGTGAGAGAGAGGTGGTTGAGAGAGAAAGGGGGTGAGAGAGAAAGGTGGGTGAGAGAGAGAGAGGGTGTGAGAAACAGAGAGAGAGTGAGAGGTTAAGAGGGTGAGAGAGAGAGGGTATGAGAGAGGGGTGAGATGAGAGAGAGAGCATGGTGTGAGAGAGAAAGGGGGCTGAGAGAGAGGGGGTAGGGAGAGAGGGGGTGAAGGAGAGTGGGGTGAGAGAGTGAACGGACTGAGAGAGAAAGGGGGCTGAGAGAGAGGGTGTAGGGAGAGAGAGGGTGAGGGAGAGTGGGGTGAGAGAGTGAACGGACTGAGAGAGAAAGGGGGCTGAGAGAGAGAGGGGGCTGAGAGAGAGGGGGTGAGAGAGAGGGGGTAGGGAGAGAGGGGGTGAGAGAGAGCGGGGTGAGAGAGCGAGTGGGCTGAGAGAGAGAGGGGGCTGAGAGAGGGGGGTAGGGAGAGAGGGGGTGAGAGAGAGCGGGGTGAGAGAGCGAGTGGGCTGAGAGAGAAAGGGGGCTGAGAGAGAGGGGGTGAGCGAGAAAGGGGGCTGAGAGAGAGGGGGTGAGGGAGAGAGGGGGTGAGAGAGAGCGGGGTGAGAGAGTGAACGGGCTGAGAGAGAAAAGGGGGCTGAGAGAGAGAGGGGGCTGAGAGAGAGGGGGTGAGAGAGTGAACGGGCTGAGAGAGAAAGGGGGCTGAGAGAGAGAGGGGGTAGGGAGAGAGGGGTTGAGAGAGAGCGGGGTGAGAGAGCGAGTGGGCTGAGAGAGAAAGGGGGCTGAGAGAGAGGGGGTAGGGAGGGAGGGGGTGAGAGAGAGCGGGGTGAGAGAGCGAGTGGGCTGAGAGAGAAAGGGGGCTGAGAGAGAGGGGGGGCTGAGAGAGAGGGGGGTGAGAGAGCGAGTGGGCTGAGAGAGGGGGGGGCTGAGAGAGGGGGTAGGGAGAGAGGGGGTGAGAGAGAGCGGGGTGAGAGAGCGAGTGGGCTGAGAGAGAAAGGGGGCTGAGAGAGAGAGGGGGCTGAGAGAGAGGGGATAGGGAGAGGGGGGTGAGAGAGTGGGGTGTGAGAGAGGATGTCAGAGAGGTGGGGAGAGTAAAGGGTATGTAAGGGAGGGGGGAAAGAGAGAGGGGGAGAGAGAGGGTGCAGAGAGAGTGTGGAAGAGGGGATGTAAGAGAGAGGGTGAGATGAGAGGGAGAGAGAGAAAGGGGTGAGAGAGAGAGAGGAGGGTGAAAAAGAGGGAGAGAGGGAGAAAGAGAGAGGGGAAAGTATGAGAGGGGGTCAGAGAAAGAGTGGAGGTGAGGGGGTGAGAGAGAGGGAGTGGGAGAGAGGGGATGGAGAGAGATAGAGGGTGAGAGAGAGGGTAGAGAGAGAGAAGGGTGAGAGGGTGAGAGAGAGAGGGAGAATGAGAAAGATCGGGGTGGAGGAGAGAGCGGGTGCGAAAGAGAAAGGGGGTGAGTGAAAGAGGGGTAGAGAGACGGGGTGAGAGAGACGTAAGAGAGAGAGGGGAGTGAAAGAGAGAGGGGTAACAGAGAGAGGGTGAGAGAGAGAGGTGTGTGAGAGAGATCAGTGTGGGAGAGACTGGGGAGAGAGAGAGGGCTGAGAGAGAGAGATGTGAGAGAGAAGGTGTGAGAGAGAGATCAGGGTGGGAGAGACTGGGGTGAGAGAGAGGGGTGAGAGAGAAGCGGTGAGAGAGAGAGAGGTGTGTGAGAGAGAGGAGGGTAAGAGAGAAAGGGGGGGTGAGAGAGACAGGCAGAGAAAGAGAGGGTGAGAGAGAGGCGTGAGAGAGACAGGGTAAGAGAGAGGGGAAAGAGAGACAAGGTTGAGAGAGAGAGGGGTGAGAGAGAGAGGAGGGGGTCAGAGAGGGGGGTGAGAGAGAGGTGTGAGAGAGAGGGGATGAACGAGAGGGACTGACAGGAGGGGTGAGAGAGGCGGTGAGAGACAAGGGGTGTGAGAGGAAGGTGTGAGAGAAAGAGGGTGTGAGAGAGGGGGGTGAGAGAGACAGGGTGAGAGACAGGTGGGTGGAGAGAGAGAGGGGTAAGAGAGAGGGAGAGAGAGAGGCGTGAGTGAGAGAGAGGGGTGAGAGGGAGAGAAGGGTGAGGGAGAGAGAGGGGTGAGGCGATGGAGGGTGTGAGAGAGAGATCGGGGTGGAAGAGAGAGCGGGTGAGAAAGAGACGGGGGGTGAGAGAGAGAGACAGACTGAGTTAGAGAGACAGGGGTGAGAGAGAGAGGGTGAGAGGGAGGTAAGAGAGAGAGATAGAGATGGGGTGAAAGAGAGAGAGGGGCTGAGAGAGAGAGGGTGTGAGAGAGAGGGAGTGAGATAGAGAGAGGGGAAAGAGAGAGAGAGGTGGGAGAGAGAGAGGGTGAGAGAGAGAGACGCTTGTGAGATAGATCAGGGTGGGAGAGACTGGGGAGAGAGGGAGGGGTGCTGAGAGAGAGAGAGGGCTGAGAGAGAGGGGTGAGAGAGAGGGGTGAGAGAGAGAGAGAGAGGGATGAGAGAGAGGGGGGTGAGAGAGACGGCAGAGAGAGAGAAGGTGAGAGAGAGGTGTGAGAGAGAGGGGGTAAGAGAGAGAAGGGGAAAGAAGGAGAAGGGTGAGAGGGTGAGACAGAGAGGGAGGATGAGAAAGATTGGGGTGGGGAGAGAGTGGGGTGAGAAAGAGAAAGGGGGTGAGTGAGAGTGGGGAATAGAGAGGGGGTGTGAGAGAGGCGTAAGAGAGAGAAAGGGGTGAGAGAGAGCAATAAGAGAGAGAGAGGGGTGAGATAGAAAGGGTGAGCGAGAGGGGTGTGAGAGAAAAAGGGGGTGAGAAAGAGAGAGAGTGAGTGAAAGAGAGAGAGAGTGTAAGTGAGAAAGAGAGAGTGTGAGTAATAAAGAGAGAGCGGGTGAGAGAGAGGGGTTGAGAGTCAAGGGGTGATTGGGAGAGAGAAAGTGTGGAGGGGGTAAGAGAGAGAGTGGAGTTAGAAGGAGAGGGTGTGATTGAGAGAGTGAGTGAGAGAGAGGGGTTGGAGAGAGATAGAGGGTGAGACAGAGGGTAGAGAGAGAGAAGGTGAGATGGTGAGAGAGAGAGGGAGAAGAGAAAGATCGGGGTGGAGGAGAGAGCGGGTGCGAAAGAGAAAGGGGGTGAGTGAGAGAGGGGTAGAGAGACGGGGTGAGAGAGACGTAAGAGAGAGAGAGGGGAGTGAAAGAGAGAGGGGTAACAGAGAGAGGGTGAGAGAGAGAGGTGTGTGAGAGAGATCAGTGTGGGAGAGACTGGGGAGAGAGAGAGGGCTGAGAGAGATATATGTTAGAGAGAAGGTTTGAGAGAGAGATCATGGTGGGAGAGACTGGGGTGAGAGAGAGGGGTGAGAGAGAAGCGGTGAGAGAGAGAGAGGTGTGTGAGAGAGAGGGGGGTAAGAGAGAAAGGGGGGTGAGAGAGAGACAGGCAGAGAAAGAGAGGGTGAGAGAGAGGCGTGAGAGAGACGGGCTAAGAGAGAGGGGAAAGAGAGACAAGGTTGAGAGAGAGAGGGGTGAGAGAGAGAGGAGGTGTGAGAGAGAGGGTGTAAGAGTGAGAGGGGGTGAGAGAGGGGGGGTGAGAGAGAGGTGTGAGAGAGAGGGGATGAACGAGAGGGACAGAGAGGAGGGGTGAGAGAGGCGGTGAGAGACAAGGGGTGTGAGAGGGAGGTGTGAGAGAAAGAGGGTGTGAGAGAGGGGGGTGAGAGAGACATGGTGAGAGACAGGTGGGTGAGAGAGAGAGAGGAGTAAGAGAGAGGGAGAGAAAGAGGCGTGAGTGAGAGAGAGATCGGGGTGGAAGAGAGAGCGGGTGAGAAAGAGACGGGGGTGAGAAAGAGAGACAGACTGAGTTAGAGAGACAGGGGTGAGAGAGAGAGGGTGAGAGGGAGGTAAGAGAGAGAGAGAGAGATGGGGTGAAAGAGAGAGAGGGGCTGAGAGAGAGAGGGTGTGAGAGAGAGGGAGTGAGATAGAGAGAGGGGAAAGAGAGAGAGAGGTGGGAGAGAGAGAGGGTGAGAGAGAGACGCTTGTGAGATAGATCAGGGTGGGAGAGACTGGGGAGAGAGGGAGGGGTGCTGAGAGAGAGAGGGCTGAGAGAGAGGGGTGAGAGAGAGGGGTGAGAGAAAGAGAGAGGGATGAGAGAGAGGGGAGTGAGAGAGACGGCAGAGAAAGAGGGTGAGAGAGAGAAGGTGAGAGAGAGGAGTGAGAGAGAGAGGGTAAGAGAGAGAGGGGGAAAGAAGGAGAAGGGTGAGAGGGTGAGACAGAGAGGGAGGATGAGAAAGATTGGGGTGGGGGAGAGAGTGGGGTGAGAAAGAGAAAGGGGGTGAGTGAGAGTGGGGAATAGAGAGGGGGTGTGAGAGAGGCGTAAGAGAGAGAAAGGGGTGAGAGGGAGCAGTAAGAGAGAGAGGGGTGAGATAGAAAGGGTGAGCGAGAGGGGTGTGAGAGAGAAAGGGGGTGAGAAAGAGAGAGAGTGAGTTAAAGAGAGAGAGTGTAAGTGAGAAAGAGAGAGTGTGAGTAATAAAGAGAGAGCAGGTGAGAGAGGGGTGAGAGAGAGGGGTTGAGAGTCAAGGGGTGATTGGGAGAGAGAAAGTGTGGAGGGGGTAAGAAAGAGAGTGGAGTTAGAAGGAGAGGGTGTGATTGAGAGAATGATTGAGAGAGGGGGGTGCGAGAGGGGTGAGAGGCGGAGGGGTTAGAGAGCACGGGGTAAGAGAGAAAGTGTGTGAGAGGGGGTGAGAGAGAGGGGTGAGAGAAATGGGGAGAGAGAGGGTTTGAGAAAGAGAGAGGGCATGAGAGATTGAGGGTGTGAGAGACTGAGGGGATGAGAGAGTGAGGGGGGTTGAGAGAGGGGTTGGTGAGAGAGAGGGGTGAGAGCGGGAGGGGTGAGAGAGAGGGGTTGAGAGAGAGGGGGTGAGAGAATGAGGGAGTGAGAGAGAGGGGGGTGAGAGAGAGAGATAGGTTAGAGAGAGGGAGGTGGGACAGAGAGAGGGGTGAGAGAGAGGGGGTTGAGAGAGAGAGGGGGTGGGGATGAGAGAGAGAGATAGGTTAGAGAGAGGGAGGTGGGAGAGAGAGAGGGGTGAGAGAGAGGGGTGAGAGAGTGAGGGGGGTTGAGAGAGGGGGCGGTGAGAGAGAGGGGGGTGAGAGATAGGTGGAGAGAGAGAGGGGTGAGAGAGAGGGGGGTGAGAGAGTGAGGGGATGAGAGAGTGAGGGGGTTTGAGAGAGGGGGTGGTGAGACAGAAAGGGAGTGAGAGAGAGAGAGAGAGGGGTGAGAGCGCGAGGGGTGAGAGACAGGGGTTGAGAGAGAGGGGGGTGAGAGAGAGAGGGTGAGAGAGAGAAGCGGTGAGAGAGAGAGAAGCGGTGTGAGAGAGAGGGGTAAGAGAGAGGGATAAGAGAGAGACGGGGTGAGAGAAAGAGTGGTAAGAGAGAGAGGAGTGAGAGACAGTGGATGAGAGAGAGGTGTGTGAGAGGGAAGGGAGAGTGAGAGACAGGGGCTGAAAGAGTGGGAGTGAGAGAGAAGGGGTGAGAGAGAAGGGGTGAGAGAGAAGGGGTGAGAGAGAGAGAGGTGAGAGAGAGAGGGGTAAGAAATGGATGGGTAGGAGAGAGAGAGGGTGAGAGAGGATGTGAGAGAGAGGGGGTGAGAGAGAGGGTGAGAGAGAGATGTGAGAGAGAGAGGGCTAAGAGAGAGAGCCGTAGTAGTGAGAGAGGGCGAGAGAGAGGGGGATGTGAGAGAGAGGGGGAGAGAGAGAAGGGTGAGAGAGAGGGGTGAGTGAGAGAGAGAGGGGTGAGTTAGAGAGCTTGTGTGAGAGAAATCGGGGTGGAAGAGAGAGCGGGTATGAAAGAGAGAGGGGGTGAGAGAGAGAGAGAGACAGGCTGAGAGAGGGAGAGGGTGAAAGAGAGGGGTGAGAGAGAAGGGGTGAGAGAGAGGGGATGAGAGAGAGGAGATGAGAGAGAGGGGGTGAGAGAGAGGGGTTGAGAGAGAGGGGATGAGAGAGAGAGAGAGACGGGCAAGAGAGAGAGAGGGGTGAGAGGGAGAGAAGGGTGATGGAGAGAGGGGTGAGGGAGAGAGAGAGGGTGTGAGAGAGAGATCGGGGTGGAAGAGAGAGCGGGTATGAAAGAGAGAGGGGGTGAGAGAGAGAGAGAGACAGGCTGAGAGAGAGAGAGGGTGAAAGAGAGGGGTGAGAGAGAAGGGGTGAGAGAGAGGGGATGAGAGAGAGGAGATGAGAGAGAGGGGGTGAGAGAGAGGGGTTGAGAGAGAGGGGATGAGAGAGAGAGAGAGACGGGCAAGAGAGAGAGAGGGGTGAGAGGGAGAGAAGGGTGATGGAGAGAGGGGTGAGGGAGAGAGAGAGGGTGTGAGAGAGAGATCGGGGTGGAAGAGAGAGTGGGTGAGAAAGAGACGGGGTGAGAGAGAGACAGGCTGAGTTAAAGAGACGCAGATGAGAGACAGAGGGTGAGAGAGAGAGGGTGAGAGGGAGGTAAGAGAGAGTGAGGGTGAAAGAGAGAGAGGGGCTGAGAGAGAGAGGGCCTGAGAGAGAGGGGGTGAGATAGAGATAGGGGAAAGAGAGAGAGAGGGGTGGGAGAGAGAGAGGGTGAGAGAGAGAGATGCATGTGAGAAGGTGTGTGAGAGAGATCAGGGTGGGAGAGACTGGGGAGAGAGGGAGGGGGCTGAGAGAGAGAGAGGGCTGAGAGAGGGGGGTGAGAGAGAGAGGGGTGAGAGAGAGAGGGGTGTGAGAGAGAGCGGAGTGAGAGAGAGAGGAGTGTGAGAGAGAGGGGGTGTGAAAGAGAGGGGGTGTGAGAGAGAGAGAGGGGTGAGAGAGAGGGGTGTGAGAGAGGGGGGTGTGAGAGAGAGAGGGGTGTGTGAGAGAGAGGGGGGTGTGTAAGAGAGAGGGGTGAGAGAGAGAGAGGTGAGAGAGAGAGGGGTGAGAGAGAGGGGTGTGTGAGAGAGATCGGAGTGGAAGGGAGAGCGGGTGAGGAAGAGAGAGGGGTGAGAGAGAGACAGGCAGAGAAAGAGAGGGTGAGAGAGAGAAGGTGAGAGAGAGGTGTGAGAGAGAGGGGGTAAGAGAGAGAGGGGGAAAGAGGGATAAGGGTGAGAGGGTGAGACAGAGAGGGAGGATGAGAAAGATTGGGGTGGGGGAGAGAGCGGGTGAGAAAGAGAAAGGGGGTGAGTGACAGTGGGGGAGAGAGGGGAGAGAGAGGGCGGGAGAGAGAGAGGAGTTGAGAGAGAAGGGGTGAGAGAGAGAGAGGGAGTGAGAAAGAGAGAGAGTGAGTGAAAAAGATAGAGAGTGTAAGTGAGAAAGAGAGAGAGTGAGTGTAAAGAGAGAGCAGGTGAGAGAGATGGGGTGTAACAGAGAGGGGGTGTGAGAGAGGGGTTGGGAGAGGGGGATGAGAGAGAGATGTGAGAGAGTGAGAGGGGTGAGAGAGAGGGGTGTGACAGAGAGAGGGGTGTAAGATAGAGAGGGGTGAGAGAGAGAGAGTGGTAAGAGAGAGAGTGAGAGACAGAGGATGAGAGAGAGGTGTGTGAGAGGGAAGGGAGAGTGAGAGAGGGGCTGAAAGTTTGGGCGTGAGAGAGAGGGAGTGAGAGAGAAGGAGTGAGAGAGAAGGGTGGGAGAGAGAGGGTGTGAGAGAGAGGTGAGAGAGAGAGGGGTAAGAAATGGACGGGTAGGAGAGAGAGAGGATGTGAGAGAGAGGGGGTGAGAGAGAAGGAGGGGTGAGTGAGAGAGAGAGGGGTGAGTTAGAGAGTTTGTGTGAGAGAAATCGGGGTGGAAGAGAGAGCGGGTGTGAAAGAGACAGGGGGTGAGAGAGAGACAGGCTGAGAGAGAGACAGGTTGAAAGCGAGGGGTGAGAGAGAAGGGGTGAGAGAGAGGGGATGAGAGAGAGGAGGTGAGAAAGAGGGGGTGAGAGAGAGGGTTAAGAGAGATAGAGAGAGACGGGCAAGAGAGAGAGAGGGTGAGAGGGAGAGAAGGGTGAGGGAGAGAGAGGGATGAGGGAGAGAGAGGGTGTGAGACAGAGATCGGGATGGAAGAGAGAGTGGGTGAGAAAGAGACAGGGGTGAGAGAGAGACAGGCTGAGTTAGAGAGTCAAAGATGAGAGACAGAGGGTGAGAGAGAGGGTGAGAGGGAGGTAAGAGAGAGAGAGGTGAAAGAGAGAGAGGGGCTGAGAGAGAGAGGACCTGAGAGAGAGAGGGGTTGAGATAGAGATAGGGGAAAGAGAGAGAGAGGGGTGGGAGAGAGAGAGGGTGAGAGAGAGAAGCATGTGAGAGAAGGTGTGTGTGAGAGATCAGGGTGGGAGAGACTGGGGAGAGAGGGAGGGGGCTGAGAGAGGGGGGGTGAGAGAGAGGGGTGAGAGAGAGAGGGGTGTGAGAGAGAGGGGTGTGAGAGAGAGGGGTGAGAGAGAGGGGGGTGTGAGTGAGAGGGGGTGTGAGAGAGAGGGGGTGTGAGAGAGAGAGGGGTGAGAGAGAGGGGCTGTGAGAGAGAGGGGTGTGAGAGAGAGGGGTGTGATAGAGAGGGGGTGTGAGAGAGAGGGGGCGTGAGAGAGAGAGGGGTGAGAGAGAGAGTGGGTGGGAGAGAGGGGGTGTGTGAGAGAGAGTGGTGAGAGAGAGTGGTGAGAGAGAGTGGTGAGAGAGAGAGGGGGTGTGAGAGAGATCGGAGTGGAAGGGAGAGGGGGTGAGGAAGAGAGAGGGGTGTGAGAGAGAGAGGGGTGAGAGAGAGAGTGGGTGGGAGAGAGGGGTGTGTGAGAGAGAGTGGTGAGAGAGAGTGGTGAGAGAGAGAGGGGGTGTGAGAGAGATCGGAGTGGGAGGGAGACGGGGTGAGGAAGAGAGAGGGTGTGAGAGAGAGACAGGCAGAGAAAGAGAGGGTGAGAGAGAGAAGGTGAGAGAGAGGTGTGAGAGAGAGGGGGTAAGAGAGAGAGGGGAAAAGAGGGATAAGGGTGAGAGGGTGAGACAGAGAGGGAAGATGAGAAAGATTGGGGTGGGGGAGAGAGTGGGTGAGAAAGAGAAAGGGGGTGAATGACAGTGGGGGAGAGAGGGGAGAGAGAGGGCGGGAGAGAGAGGGGAGTTGAGAGAGAAGAGGTGAGAGAGAGAGAGGGAGTGAGAAAGAGAGAGAGTGAGTGAAAAAGATAGAGACTGTAAGTGAGAAAGAGAGAGAGTGAGTGACAAAGAGAGAGAAGGTGAGAGAGATGGGGTGTAACAGAGAGGGGGTGAGAGAGAGGGGTTGGGAGAGGGGGATGAGAGAGAGAGGTGTGACAGGGGTGAGAGAGAGGGGTGTGACAGAGAGAGGGGTGTGACAGAGAGAGGGGTTTAAGAGAGAGAGGGGTGAGAGAGAGAGGGGAGTGAGAGAGAAGGGGTGAGAGAGGGGGGTTGAGAGAGAGGGGGTGTGACAGAGAGAGGGGTGTAAGAGAGAGGGGGGATGAGAGAGAGAGGGCCTGAGAGAGGGGGTGAGAGAGAATGGGTGAGATAGGGAGAGGGATGTGAGAGAGAGCGGAGGTTGAGAGACAGGGTGAGAGAGAGGTGTGTAAGAGAGAGGGGTAAGAGAGACAGGGGTGAGAGAAGAGGGGTTGAGAGAGACAGTGGGTTGAGAGAGAGGAGTGAGAGACAGTGGGGGGTGTGAGGGAGAGGGGCTGAAAGAGAGGGTGGGAGAGAAGAAGTGAGAGACAGAGGGTGAGAGACAGAGGTGAGAGACAGAGAGAGGTGTAAGAGAGAGGGGTAGGAGAGAGAGAGGTGTGAGAGGGAGGGGTAATGAGAGAGAGGGTTGAGAGAGAAAGGGTGAGAGAGAGGGGTGAGAGAGTGGCGGGGTGTGAGAGAGAGACAGGGAGAGAAAGAGAGGGTGAGAGTGAGAAGGCAAGAGAGAGTCGTGAGAGAGAGGGTAAGAGAGAGAGGGGAAAGAGAGAAAAGGCTGAGAGAGTGAGAGAGAGAGAGGGGATGGGAAAGATCGGGGTGAGAAAGAGAAAGGGGGTGAGTCAGAGTGGGGGAGAGAAAGGCGAGAGAATGGGGGAGAGAGAGGGGGTGAGAGAGGGGGTGAGAGAGAGGGGTAAGACAGAGAGGGGGTGAAAGAGAGAGGGGTAAGAGAGAATGAGAGTGGTGAGAGTTGGAGGGGTGAGAGAATGAGAGTGGTGAGAGTGGGAGGGGTGAGAGAGAATCAGAGTGGTGAGAGTGGGAGGGGTGAGAGAGTGAGAGGGCTAAGAAAGAGAGGGTGTGAGAGTGAGGGGGTGAGAGAGAGGGGAGAGAGGGAGGGGATGACAGATAGAGCGGGGTGAGGGAGAGAGGGGTGAGAGAGAGAGAAGGGTGAGAGAGAGAGGGGTGTGAGAGGGAGGGGGTGAGAGCGGGGGTGTGTGAGAAAGAGGGGTGAAAGAGAGGGGTGTGTGACAGAGAGGGGATGAGAGAGAGGGGGTGAGAGGGACTAGAGAGAGAGGGGTGAGAGAGGGTGTGAGAGAGGGGGTGAGGGAGAGGGGTGTGTGAGGGAGAGGGGTGAGTGAGAGAGAGAGGGGTGTGTGAGAGAGAGAGGGGTGTGAGAGAGAGGGGTGTGAGAGAGAGAGGGTGAGAGAGAGAGGGGTGAGAGAGAGAGGGGGCCTGAGAGAGAGGGTATGAGAGAGAAGGGGGTGAGAGAGAAAGGGTGAGAGAGATAGAGGGGTGAGAGAGTGAAAGGGGCTGGAAGAGATAGCCTGAGAGAGGGCGATGAGAGAGGCAGTGAGAGAGAAGTGGTGAGAGAGAGAGTGTGTGAGAGAGAGGGGGGTAAGAGAGAGGGGTGAGAGAGAAAGGGTGAGAGAGATGTGTGTGAGAGAGAGAGGGTTAAGAGGGAGAGGGGTTAGTGAGAGAGGGGTTAGAGAGAGAGAGGGTGAGAGAGAGAGAAGGGTGTGAGAGAGAGAAGGGGGTGAGAGAGAGGGTGAGAGAGAGAGGTGTGTGAGAGAGACAGAGGGTAGAGAGAGGTCTGTGAGGGGGGGTGTGAGAGAGAGAAGGGCTGAAAGAGAGAGAGACGTGTGAGAGAGAGGGGGTGAGAGGGAGAGGTAAGAGAGAGAGAGTGGTGAAAGACAGTGAGAGGGTGAGAGAGAGAGGGTCTGAGAGAGAGAGAGGGGTGAGATAGAGAGAGGTGTAAGAGAGAGAGGCGTGAGAGAGAAGGTGAGTGAGAGAGATCAGGTTGGGAGAGACTGGGTAGAGCAAGAGGGTTCTGAGAGAGAGTGGTGTGTGTGTGAGAGAGAGATAGGTAATAGAGAGAGGGGTGAGAGAGAGAGGGGTGAGAGAGAGAGAGGGGTGAGAGAGAGCGTGTGTGAGAGAGATCGGAGTGGAAGAGAGCAGGTGAGAAAGAGAGAGGGGGTGAGAGAGAGACAGGCAGAGAAAGAATAGGTGAGAGAGAGAAGGTGAGAGAGAGGCATGAGAGAGAGGGGGTAAGAGAGTGAGAGGGCTAAGAAAGAGAGGGTGTGGGAGAGTGAGAGAGGGGAGAGAGATAGAGCGAGGTGAGGGAGAGAGGGGGTGAGAGAGAGAGGGGTGAGAGAGAGAGGGGTGAGAGAGAGGGATGAGAGAGAAAGATGTGAGGGAGAGCGGGATGAGAGAGGGGTGAGAGAGAGGGAGGTGTGAGAGAGAGGGGGTGTAAGAGAGAGGGGGTGAGAGAGAGGTGTGAGAGAGAGGGTGAGAGAGAGGAGGGAGAGAGAGAGGGGTGAGAGGGAGAGGGTGTGAGAGAGAGAGAGGGGTGAGAGTGTGAGAGGGGCTGAAAGAGAGGGTCTGAGAGAGGGGTGAGAGAGAGGGGTGAGAGAGAAGGGGTGAGAGAGAGGTATGAGAGAGAGAGGGTGTGAGAGAGAGGGGGGTGATAGAGAGGGTGTGAGAGAGGTATGTGAGAGAGAGGGGTAAGAGAGAGAGGGTGTGTGTGTGAGAGAGAGAGGTGAGAGAGAAAGGGTGAGAGAGAGGTGTGTGAGAGAGAGAGGGGTAAGAGAGAGGGGATGAGAGAGATAGAGGGTGAGAGAGAGCGAAGGGTGTGTGAGAGGGGGGGGGCTGAAAGAGAAGGCCTGAGAGAGAGGGGGGTGAGAGAGAGGGTTGAGAGAGAGGGTGAGAGAGAGAGAGAGGAGTGTGAGAGCGACAGAGGGTTGAGAGAGAGGTGTGTGTGGGGGGGGGAGGGTGAGAGAGCAAAGGGCTGAAAGAGAGGGCTTGAGAGAGGGGGGCTGAGAGAGAGTGAGAGATAGTGGGATGAGAGAGGGAGAAAGGGGTGAGAGTGAGAGACGGGTGAGAGAGAGAGAAGCGGTGTGAGAGAGAGAGGGGTAAGAGAGTTTGAGGGTGTGAGAGAGAGGGTGTGAGAGAGGAGGTGAGAGAGAGGTGTGAGAGAGAGTGGGATGAGAGAGAAAGGGATGAGAGAGAGAAGAGCTGAGAGAGAGGGGCTGTGAAAGAGAGGGTGAGAGAGAAGGCGTGAGAGAGAGAGGTGTGTAAGAGAGAGATGGGTAAGAGCGAGAGAGTGAGAGAGAGAGGAGTGAAAGAGAGAGAGGTGAGAGAGAGAGAGGGGTGAGGGAGCGAGAGGGGTGGAAGGGAGAGCAGGTGAGAAAGAGACAGGGGGTGACAGAGAGACAAGCTGAGAGAGACAGGGGGTGAGAGAGGGGGTGAGACAGAGGGGTGAAACAGAGCGAGAGGGGTGAAACAGAGAGAGAGAGGGCCTGAGAGAGGGGGGTGCGAGAGAGGGGCTAACAGAGTAGGGTGAGAGAGAGAGAGAGTGAGAGAGAGAGGTGTGAGAGAGGGTTAAGAGAGAGAGGGTTGAGAGAGGGGGGTTGAGGGAGAGAGAGTGGTGGAAGAGAGAGCGGGTGAGAAAGAGACGGGCTGACAGAGAGACAGGATGAGAGAGTGAAGGGGTGAGAGAGAGATGGTGAGAGAGAGTGTGTGAGAGAGATCAGGGTGGGAAAGACTGGAGTGACTAGATGGGCTGAGAGAGAGAGAGGGCTGAGAGAGAAGGGGTAACAGAGGGGTTGAGAGAGAGGGTGAGAGAGAGGGGTAAGAGAGAGGGGTGAGAGAGAGAGGATGAGAGAGATGTGTGTGAGAGAGAGAGAGGGATCAGAGAGAGAGGGATGAGAGAGAGCGAGGGGTGAGAGAGAGAGGGACTGTGAGAGAGATCAGGGTGGGAGAGACTGGGGAGAGAGAGAGGGGCTGAGAGAGAGAAGGGCTGCCAAAGAGCGAGAGAGAAGGCGTGAGAGAGAGAGGCTGAGAGAGAGAGGTGTGAGAGAGGAAGAGACGGGTTAGAGAGAGAAGGTTGAGAGAGAGGGGTGACAGATAGAGGGGTGAAAGAGAGAGAGGAGTGAGGGAGCGAGGGGGTGTGAGACAGATAAGGGGTGAGAGAGAGAGAGACAGGCTGACAGAGAGAGAGGGTGAGAGAGAGAAGCGGTGTGAGACAGAGAGGGGTAAGAGAGAGAGAGGGTGTGAGAGAGAGTAGGTGAGAGAGAAGGGGTGAGAGAGAAAGGGGTGAGAGAGAGGGTGAGAGAGAGAGAGGGGGTGTGAGAGAAAGGGGGTTGAGAGAGAGGTGTGTGAGAGAGAGGGGTGAGAGAGAGGGGGGCTGAAGGAGAGGGCCTGAGAGAGAGGGTGTGAAAGAAAGTAGGAGAGAGAGAAGGGGTGAGAGAGAAAGGGGTGAGAGAGAGGGTGTGAGAGAGAGAGGGGTGTGAGAGAGAGAGGGGTGAGAGAGAGGGGTGTGACAGAGAGAGGGGTGTGACAGAGAGAGGGGTGTAAGAGAGAGAGGGGTGAGAGAGAGAGGGGAGTGAGAGAGAAGGGGTGAGAGAGGGGGGTTGAGAGAGAGGGGGTGTGACAGAGAGAGGGGTGTAAGAGAGAGGGGGGATGAGAGAGAGAGGGCCTGAGAGAGGGGGTGAGAGAGAATGGGTGAGATAGGGAGAGGGATGTGAGAGAGAGCGGAGGTTGAGAGACAGGGTGAGAGAGAGGTGTGTAAGAGAGAGGGATAAGAGAGACAGGGGTGAGAGAAGAGGGGTTGAGAGAGACAGTGGGTTGAGAGAGAGGAGTGAGAGACAGTGGGGGGTGTGAGGGAGAGGGGCTGAAAGAGAGGGTGGGAGAGAAGAAGTGAGAGACAGAGGGTGAGAGACAGAGGTGAGAGACAGAGAGAGGTGTAAGAGAGAGGGGTAGGAGAGAGAGAGGTGTGAGAGGGAGGGGTAATGAGAGAGAGGGTTGAGAGAGAAAGGGTGAGAGAGAGGGGTGAGAGAGTGGCGGGGTGTGAGAGAGAGACAGGGAGAGAAAGAGAGGGTGAGAGTGAGAAGGCAAGAGAGAGTCGTGAGAGAGAGGGTAAGAGAGAGAGGGGAAAGAGAGAAAAGGCTGAGAGAGTGAGAGAGAGAGAGGGGATGGGAAAGATCGGGGTGAGAAAGAGAAAGGGGGTGAGTCAGAGTGGGGGAGAGAAAGGCGAGAGAATGGGGGAGAGAGAGGGGGTGAGAGAGGGGGTGAGAGAGAGGGGTAAGACAGAGAGGGGGTGAAAGAGAGAGGGGTAAGAGAGAATGAGAGTGGTGAGAGTTGGAGGGGTGAGAGAATGAGAGTGGTGAGAGTGGGAGGGGTGAGAGAGAATCAGAGTGGTGAGAGTGGGAGGGGTGAGAGAGTGAGAGGGCTAAGAAAGAGAGGGTGTGAGAGTGAGGGGGTGAGAGAGAGGGGAGAGAGGGAGGGGATGACAGATAGAGCGGGGTGAGGGAGAGAGGGGGTGAGAGAGAGAGAAGGGTGAGAGAGAGAGGGGTGTGAGAGGGAGGGGGTGAGAGCGGGGGTGTGTGAGAAAGAGGGGTGAAAGAGAGGGGTGTGTGACAGAGAGGGGATGAGAGAGAGGGGGTGAGAGGGACTAGAGAGAGAGGGGTGAGAGAGGGTGTGAGAGAGGGGGTGAGGGAGAGGGGTGTGTGAGGGAGAGGGGTGAGTGAGAGAGAGAGGGGTGTGTGAGAGAGAGAGGGGTGTGAGAGAGAGGGGTGTGAGAGAGAGAGGGTGAGAGAGAGAGGGGTGAGAGAGAGAGGGGGCCTGAGAGAGAGGGTATGAGAGAGAAGGGGGTGAGAGAGAAAGGGTGAGAGAGATAGAGGGGTGAGAGAGTGAAAGGGGCTGGAAGAGATAGCCTGAGAGAGGGCGATGAGAGAGGCAGTGAGAGAGAAGTGGTGAGAGAGAGAGTGTGTGAGAGAGAGGGGGTAAGAGAGAGGGGTGAGAGAGAAAGGGTGAGAGAGATGTGTGTGAGAGAGAGAGGGTTAAGAGGGAGAGGGGTTAGTGAGAGAGGGGTTAGAGAGAGAGAGGGTGAGAGAGAGAGAAGGGTGTGAGAGAGAGAAGGGGGTGAGAGAGAGGGTGAGAGAGAGAGGTGTGTGAGAGAGACAGAGGGTAGAGAGAGGTCTGTGAGGGGGGGTGTGAGAGAGAGAAGGGCTGAAAGAGAGAGAGACGTGTGAGAGAGAGGGGGTGAGAGGGAGAGGTAAGAGAGAGAGAGTGGTGAAAGACAGTGAGAGGGTGAGAGAGAGAGGGTCTGAGAGAGAGAGAGGGGTGAGATAGAGAGAGGTGTAAGAGAGAGAGGCGTGAGAGAGAAGGTGAGTGAGAGAGATCAGGTTGGGAGAGACTGGGTAGAGCAAGAGGGTTCTGAGAGAGAGTGGTGTGTGTGTGAGAGAGAGATAGGTAATAGAGAGAGGGGTGAGAGAGAGAGGGGTGAGAGAGAGAGAGGGGTGAGAGAGAGCGTGTGTGAGAGAGATCGGAGTGGAAGAGAGCAGGTGAGAAAGAGAGAGGGGGTGAGAGAGAGACAGGCAGAGAAAGAATAGGTGAGAGAGAGAAGGTGAGAGAGAGGCATGAGAGAGAGGGGGTAAGAGAGTGAGAGGGCTAAGAAAGAGAGGGTGTGGGAGAGTGAGAGGGGGAGAGAGACAGAGCGAGGTGAGGGAGAGAGGGGGTGAGAGAGAGAGGGGTGAGAGAGAGAGGGGTGAGAGAGAGGGATGAGAGAGAAAGATGTGAGGGAGAGCGGGATGAGAGAGGGGTGAGAGAGAGGGAGGTGTGAGAGAGAGGGGGTGTAAGAGAGAGGGGGTGAGAGAGAGGTGTGAGAGAGAGGGTGAGAGAGAGGAGGGAGAGAGAGAGGGGTGAGAGGGAGAGGGTGTGAGAGAGAGAGAGGGGTGAGAGTGTGAGAGGGGCTGAAAGAGAGGGCCTGAGAGAGGGGTGAGAGAGAGGGGTGAGAGAGAAGGGGTGAGAGAGAGGTATGAGAGAGAGAGGGTGTGAGAGAGAGGGGGGTGATAGAGAGGGTGTGAGAGAGGTATGTGAGAGAGAGGGGTAAGAGAGAGAGGGTGTGTGTGTGAGAGAGAGAGGTGAGAGAGAAAGGGTGAGAGAGAGGTGTGTGAGAGAGAGAGGGGTAAGAGAGAGGGGATGAGAGAGATAGAGGGTGAGAGAGAGCGAAGGGTGTGTGAGAGGGGGGGGGCTGAAAGAGAAGGCCTGAGAGAGAGGGGGGTGAGAGAGAGGGTTGAGAGAGAGGGTGAGAGAGAGAGAGAGGAGTGTGAGAGCGACAGAGGGTTGAGAGAGAGGTGTGTGTGGGGGGGGGGTGAGAGAGTAAAGGGCTGAAAGAGAGGGCTTGAGAGAGGGGGGCTGAGAGAGAGTGAGAGATAGTGGGATGAGAGAGGGAGAAAGGGGTGAGAGTGAGAGACGGGTGAGAGAGAGAGAAGCGGTGTGAGAGAGAGAGGGGTAAGAGAGTTTGAGGGTGTGAGAGAGAGGGTGTGAGAGAGGAGGTGAGAGAGAGGTGTGAGAGAGAGTGGGATGAGAGAGAAAGGGATGAGAGAGAGAAGAGCTGAGAGAGAGGGGCTGTGAAAGAGAGGGTGAGAGAGAAGGCGTGAGAGAGAGAGGTGTGTAAGAGAGAGATGGGTAAGAGCGAGAGAGTGAGAGAGAGAGGAGTGAAAGAGAGAGAGGTGAGAGAGAGAGAGGGGTGAGGGAGCGAGAGGGGTGGAAGGGAGAGCAGGTGAGAAAGAGACAGGGGGTGACAGAGAGACAAGCTGAGAGAGACAGGGGGTGAGAGAGGGGGTGAGACAGAGGGGTGAAACAGAGCGAGAGGGGTGAAACAGAGAGAGAGAGGGCCTGAGAGAGGGGGGTGCGAGAGAGGGGCTAACAGAGTAGGGTGAGAGAGAGAGAGAGTGAGAGAGAGAGGTGTGAGAGAGGGTTAAGAGAGAGAGGGTTGAGAGAGGGGGGTTGAGGGAGAGAGAGTGGTGGAAGAGAGAGCGGGTGAGAAAGAGACGGGCTGACAGAGAGACAGGATGAGAGAGTGAAGGGGTGAGAGAGAGATGGTGAGAGAGAGTGTGTGAGAGAGATCAGGGTGGGAAAGACTGGAGTGACTAGATGGGCTGAGAGAGAGAGAGGGCTGAGAGAGAAGGGGTAACAGAGGGGTTGAGAGAGAGGGTGAGAGAGAGGGGTAAGAGAGAGGGGTGAGAGAGAGAGGATGAGAGAGATGTGTGTGAGAGAGAGAGAGGGATCAGAGAGAGAGGGATGAGAGAGAGCGAGGGGTGAGAGAGAGAGGGACTGTGAGAGAGATCAGGGTGGGAGAGACTGGGGAGAGAGAGAGGGGCTGAGAGAGAGAAGGGCTGCCAAAGAGCGAGAGAGAAGGCGTGAGAGAGAGAGGCTGAGAGAGAGAGGTGTGAGAGAGGAAGAGACGGGTTAGAGAGAGAAGGTTGAGAGAGAGGGGTGACAGATAGAGGGGTGAAAGAGAGAGAGGAGTGAGGGAGCGAGGGGGTGTGAGACAGATAAGGGGTGAGAGAGAGAGAGACAGGCTGACAGAGAGAGAGGGTGAGAGAGAGAAGCGGTGTGAGACAGAGAGGGGTAAGAGAGAGAGAGGGTGTGAGAGAGAGTAGGTGAGAGAGAAGGGGTGAGAGAGAAAGGGGTGAGAGAGAGGGTGAGAGAGAGAGAGGGGGTGTGAGAGAAAGGGGGTTGAGAGAGAGGTGTGTGAGAGAGAGGGGTGAGAGAGAGGGGGGCTGAAGGAGAGGGCCTGAGAGAGAGGGTGTGAAAGAAAGTAGGAGAGAGAGAAGGGGTGAGAGAGAAAGGGGTGAGAGAGAGGGTGTGAGAGAGAGAGGGGTGTGAGAGAGAGAGGGGTGAGAGAGAGGGGTGTGACAGAGAGAGGGGTGTGACAGAGAGAGGGGTGTAAGAGAGAGAGGGGTGAGAGAGAGAGGGGAGTGAGAGAGAAGGGGTGAGAGAGGGGGGTTGAGAGAGAGGGGGTGTGACAGAGAGAGGGGTGTAAGAGAGAGGGGGGATGAGAGAGAGAGGGCCTGAGAGAGGGGGTGAGAGAGAATGGGTGAGATAGGGAGAGGGATGTGAGAGAGAGCGGAGGTTGAGAGACAGGGTGAGAGAGAGGTGTGTAAGAGAGAGGGGTAAGAGAGACAGGGGTGAGAGAAGAGGGGTTGAGAGAGACAGTGGGTTGAGAGAGAGGAGTGAGAGACAGTGGGGGGTGTGAGGGAGAGGGGCTGAAAGAGAGGGTGGGAGAGAAGAAGTGAGAGACAGAGGGTGAGAGACAGAGGTGAGAGACAGAGAGAGGTGTAAGAGAGAGGGGTAGGAGAGAGAGAGGTGTGAGAGGGAGGGGTAATGAGAGAGAGGGTTGAGAGAGAAAGGGTGAGAGAGAGGGGTGAGAGAGTGGCGGGGTGTGAGAGAGAGACAGGGAGAGAAAGAGAGGGTGAGAGTGAGAAGGCAAGAGAGAGTCGTGAGAGAGAGGGTAAGAGAGAGAGGGGAAAGAGAGAAAAGGCTGAGAGAGTGAGAGAGAGAGAGGGGATGGGAAAGATCGGGGTGAGAAAGAGAAAGGGGGTGAGTCAGAGTGGGGGAGAGAAAGGCGAGAGAATGGGGGAGAGAGAGGGGGTGAGAGAGGGGGTGAGAGAGAGGGGTAAGACAGAGAGGGGGTGAAAGAGAGAGGGGTAAGAGAGAATGAGAGTGGTGAGAGTTGGAGGGGTGAGAGAATGAGAGTGGTGAGAGTGGGAGGGGTGAGAGAGAATCAGAGTGGTGAGAGTGGGAGGGGTGAGAGAGTGAGAGGGCTAAGAAAGAGAGGGTGTGAGAGTGAGGGGGTGAGAGAGAGGGGAGAGAGGGAGGGGATGACAGATAGAGCGGGGTGAGGGAGAGAGGGGGTGAGAGAGAGAGAAGGGTGAGAGAGAGAGGGGTGTGAGAGGGAGGGGGTGAGAGAGGGGGTGTTTGAGAAAGAGGGGTGAAAGAGAGGGGTGTGTGACAGAGAGGGGATGAGAGAGAGGGGGTGAGAGGGAGTAGAGAGAGAGGGGTGAGAGAGAGGGTGTGAGAGAGAGGGGGTGAGGGAGAGGGGTGTGTGAGGGAGAGGGGTGAGTGAGAGAGAGAGGGGTGTGTGAGAGAGAGAGGGGTGTGAGAGAGAGGGGTGTGAGAGAGAGAGGGTGAGAGAGAGAGGGGTGAGAGAGAGAGGGGGCCTGAGAGAGAGGGTATGAGAGAGAAGGGGGTGAGAGAGAAAGGGTGAGAGAGATAGAGGGGTGAGAGAGTGAAAGGGGCTGGAAGAGATAGCCTGAGAGAGGGCGATGAGAGAGGCAGTGAGAGAGAAGTGGTGAGAGAGAGAGTGTGTGAGAGAGAGGGGGGTAAGAGAGAGGGGTGAGAGAGAAAGGGTGAGAGAGATGTGTGTGAGAGAGAGAGGGTTAAGAGGGAGAGGGGTTAGTGAGAGAGGGGTTAGAGAGAGAGAGGGTGAGAGAGAGAGAAGGGTGTGAGAGAGAGAAGGGGGTGAGAGAGAGGGTGAGAGAGAGAGGTGTGTGAGAGAGACAGAGGGTAGAGAGAGGTCTGTGAGGGGGGGTGTGAGAGAGAGAAGGGCTGAAAGAGAGAGAGACGTGTGAGAGAGAGGGGGTGAGAGGGAGAGGTAAGAGAGAGAGAGGGTGAAAGACAGTGAGAGGGTGAGAGAGAGAGGGTCTGAGAGAGAGAGGGGGTGAGATAGAGAGAGGTGTAAGAGAGAGAGGCGTGAGAGAGAAGGTGAGTGAGAGAGATCAGGTTGGGAGAGACTGGGTAGAGCAAGAGGGTTCTGAGAGAGAGTGGTGTGTGTGTGAGAGAGAGAGAGGTAATAGAGAGAGGGGTGAGAGAGAGAGGGGTGTGAGAGAGAGAGGGGTGAGAGAGAGCGTGTGTGAGAGAGATCGGAGTGGAAGAGAGCAGGTGAGAAAGAGAGAGGGGGTGAGAGAGAGACAGGCAGAGAAAGAATAGGTGAGAGAGAAGGTGAGAGAGAGGCATGAGAGAGAGGGGGTAAGAGAGTGAGAGGGCTAAGAAAGAGAGGGTGTGGGAGAGTGAGAGAGGGGAGAGAGATAGAGCGAGGTGAGGGAGAGAGGGGGTGAGAGAGAGAGGGGTGAGAGAGAGAGGGGTGAGAGAGAGGGATGAGAGAGAAAGATGTGAGGGAGAGCGGGATGAGAGAGGGGTGAGAGAGAGGGAGGTGTGAGAGAGAGGGGGTGTAAGAGAGAGGGGGTGAGAGAGAGGTGTGAGAGAGAGAGAGGGTGAGAGAGAGGAGGGAGAGAGAGGGGTGAGAGGGAGAGGGTGTGAGAGAGAGAGAGAGGGGTGAGAGAGTGAGAGGGGCTGAAAGAGAGGGCCTGAGAGAGGGGTGAGAGAGAGGGGTGAGAGAGAAGGGGTGAGAGAGAGGTATGAGAGAGAGAGGGTGTGAGAGAGAGGGGGGTGATAGAGAGGGTGTGAGAGAGGTATGTGAGAGAGAGGGGTAAGAGAGAGAGGGTGTGTGTGTGAGAGAGAGAGGTGAGAGAGAAAGGGTGAGAGGGAGGTGTGTGAGAGAGAGAGGGGTAAGAGAGAGGGGATGAGAGAGATAGAGGGTGAGAGAGAGAGCGAAGGGTGTGTGAGAGAGGGGGGGGCTGAAAGAGAAGGCCTGAGAGAGAGGGGGGTGAGAGAGAGGGTTGAGAGAGAGGGTGAGAGAGAGAGAGAGGAGTGTGAGAGCGACAGAGGGTTGAGAGAGAGGTGTGTGTGGGGGGGGGGTGAGAGAGCAAAGGGCTGAAAGAGAGGGCTTGAGAGAGGGGGGCTGAGAGAGAGTGAGAGATAGTGGGATGAGAGAGGGAGAAAGGGGTGAGTGTGAGAGACGGGTGAGAGAGAGAGAAGCGGTGTGAGAGAGAGAGGGGTAAGAGAGTTTGAGGGTGTGAGAGAGAGGGTGTGAGAGAGAAGGTGAGAGAGAGGTGTGAGAGAGAGTGGGATGAGAGAGAAAGGGATGAGAGAGAGAAGAGCTGAGAGAGAGGGGCTGTGAAAGAGAGGGTGAGAGAGAAGGCGTGAGAGAGAGAGGTGTGTAAGAGAGAGATGGGTAAGAGCGAGAGAGTGAGAGAGAGAGGAGTGAAAGAGAGAGAGGTGAGAGAGAGAGAGGGGTGAGGGAGCGAGAGGGGTGGAAGGGAGAGCAGGTGAGAAAGAGACAGGGGGTGACAGAGAGACAGGCTGAGAGAGACAGGGGGTGAGAGAGGGGGTGAGACAGAGGGGTGAAACAGAGCGAGAGGGGTGAAACAGAGAGAGGGCCTGAGAGAGGGGGGTGCGAGAGAGGGGCTAACAGAGTAGGGGTGAGAGAGAGAGAGTGTGAGAGAGAGAGGTGTGAGAGAGGGTTAAGAGAGAGAGGGTTGAGAGAGGGGGGTTGAGGGAGAGAGAGTGGTGGAAGAGAGAGCGGGTGAGAAAGAGACGGGCTGACAGAGAGACAGGATGAGAGAGTGAAGGGGTGAGAGAGAGATGGTGAGAGAGAGTGTGTGAGAGAGATCAGGGTGGGAAAGACTGGAGTGACTAGATGGGCTGAGAGAGAGAGAGGGCTGAGAGAGAAGGGGTAACAGAGGGGTTGAGAGAGAGGGTGAGAGAGAGGGGTAAGAGAGAGGGGTGAGAGAGAGAGAGAGGATGAGAGAGATGTGTGTGAGAGAGAGAGAGGGATCAGAGAGAGAGGGATGAGAGAGAGCGAGGGGTGAGAGAGAGAGGGACTGTGAGAGAGATCAGGGTGGGAGAGACTGGGGAGAGAGAGAGGGGCTGAGAGAGAGAAGGGCTGCCAAAGAGCGAGAGAGAAGGCGTGAGAGAGAGAGGCTGAGAGAGAGAGGTGTGAGAGAGGAAGAGACGGGTTAGAGAGAGAAGGTTGAGAGAGAGAGGTGACAGATAGAGGGGTGAAAGAGAGAGAGGAGTGAGGGAGCGAGGGGGTGTGAGACAGATAAGGGGTGAGAGAGAGACAGGCTGACAGAGAGAGAGGGTGAGAGAGAGAAGCGGTGTGAGACAGAGAGGGGTAAGAGAGAGAGAGGGTGTGAGAAGAGTAGGTGAGAGAGAAGGGGTGTGAAAGAAAGTAGGAGAGAGAGAAGGGGTGAGAGAGAAAGGGGTGAGAGAGAGGGTGTGAGAGAGAGAGGGGTGTGAGAGAGGGGTGTGAGAGAGAGGGGGGCTGAAAGAGAGGGCCTGAGAGAGAGGGGATGAGAGAGGGTGCAAGAGAGATGGGGTGAGAGAGAGAGAGGGTGAGAGAGAGGGGTGAGAGAGGGGGGTGAGAGTGTGGGGTGCTGAAAGAGAGGGCCTGAGAGAGAGGGGGTGAGAGAGAGAGTGGTGTGAGAGAGGGGGGTGAGAGAGAAGGGGGGCTGAAAGAGAGGGCCTGAGAGAGAGGGGGTGAGAGAGGGTGCAAGAGAGATGGGGTGAGAGAGAGTGAGGGTGAGAGAGAGGTGAGAGAGAGGGGGTTGAGAGAGAGAGGGGAGAGAGAGAGTGCGAAGTGGTGTGAGAGAGAAGCGCTGAGGGAGAGTGAGAGAGACGTGTGAGAAGAGAGAGGGGTAAGAGAGAAAGAGTGAGAGAGAGACAGGTGAGAGTGAGAGAGGGCTGAGAGAGAGAGAAGCGGTGTGAGAGAGAAGCACTGAGAGAGAGAGAGAGAGAGAGGTGAGAAGAGAGAGGGGTAAGAGAGAGAGGGGTGAGAGAGAGGGGTGTGTGTGTGAGAGAGAAGGGGTAAGAGAGAGAGGGTGAGAGAGAGGGGTGAGAGTTAGAGAGGGCTGAGACAGAGAGAGAGGTGTGAGAGAGAAGCGCTGAGGGAGAGATAGATAGAGAGGGGTGAGATAGAGAGAGGAGTGAGAGAGAGAGTGGACCATATTGGCTGTGTCCCGAACCGCACTCACCTTGATATATCTCGGGATAGCGGTGGTTAGGATTGCAGACTGTAACAGATGGGTACGATCATAGTGACTAATACCTGGACACACCCTCAGGGGCTGGAAGGTAGATGGAACTCCCCGGGTGATCACCTTTAGTTTCATTCATTTGCAGCGTTGGAGTGTTCCTGGCTGGGCCCAGTATTGATTGCCTGTCCGTAGCTGCACAGGAGCTGGTTTTGGTGGTGAGCTGCCTCCTTGAACTGTTGCAGGTGGTGGACCCACAAAGTCCTTAGGGAGGGAATTCCAGGAGTTTGAGCCAGCAGGTCTCATTCCCTTGCATTTATTCTGCTCACTGGATGTTGGCTATGCATCCCAATTCTGTATGGATTCTCAGAACTGAATATATTTTGTCGAAACAGTTACAAGTGCCACAGTCGCTCAGTGGTTAGCACTGTTACCTTACAGCACCAGAGACCTGGGTTTGATTCCACTCCTGAGCGACTGTCAGTGTGGTGTTTGTACATTCTCCCTGCATCTGCATGGGTTTTCTCCCACTGTTCAATGGTGCACATTTTTGACAGATTGCCCGTAGTGTCGAGGGATATTCAGGTTAGGTGGAATAGCCATGGGAAATGCAGGGTTTCAGGGATATCATCAAGGGATGGATCTGAGTTGGATTCTCTTCAGAGGGTCATTGTGGACTCGATGGGCTGAAGGGCCTGTTTCTGCTCTGTAGGTATTCTATGATATCACTTATCAGCTATATGACAATCGGTTTGACCAATGTATTTCGCTCAAACAGCAGGCTACTCTGACAACAAACATAACCAGCTTTTAAAATTAGGTTTGTAATTCATTGTATAAGCTTCTTTCCATTCAAAAGACTGGGTGGTGGATGGGGAATGGGTGAAGTATTGCGGCCTCCTTGCTAAAACACAGATAGACAGCCAAGAGATGCTGGGTATATTGGACAAGTTATACTCCCAAATCACAAAAGCCAGACAGCAGCCAGATGGTTATCCCATCAGCATAAGGCAACAGTTCCCCTGGGCAGGCATATCCCTAACAACGTCTCCACCAAACAAAGGAGGGCCGAGATAGGAAGGCACTGGGTCCTGCTACACAAAGAAACTAACAGGAACAAGCCATCCAAATGATCAGCAACCCTTCAAACTATTAACTGATTCTCCTGACTGGCCAGAAGGAGAGAAAGTTCTGGGAAACCATCCAGAAATGAACAAAACCAGGGTTCACCTGCAGACTGATCTCATGAATTTTCTGGAGGCTTTCTGAGGTGACCAACATGGTAAGGGACAGAGACCAGTTCACCATCCAGAGAGAGGGAGAGAGAGAGGGAGCGAGACAAGCTGAAGGAAACCCCAGGAGCATGGGAGAGAGGGAGTGTGAAAACCCATTGAGAGAGGGGGAGCTGGAACCAACTGGAATACTGAGTGTCACCCCTTCAGTCTGTCCATGCTTCAACGCCTGTTTGTCTCAGTCTGACTTCCCCTTCTCTCTTTGTCCTTCTCTCTCCCTGTCTGTCTCTTTCTCTCAATCTGCCTTTCTCTCACACCCTCCCTCTCACTGTCTGTCTCTGCCCCATCTTTCTCTCATCCCCTTCTCCATCCCCACTCTCTCTACCTCTCTCTCTCTTTTCTCACCCTCCCTTTCTCTTTTTCTTTATTTCAGACCTGAAAGTGCTCACCTAATTTTGAACCCCCTAAAAACAATTGCCCATCATTTTCACTCTCCTCCCAAATTTATTCCCTTCCCCAAATACCTTCCCTCCAAAATACCTACCTCACCAACTGTGCCCCCCTCAAATATTTTGCTGCCCCCCCCCCAACATTGCTGTGAGCCCCACTCCCTGGGGCAGAGGGAGTTGAGTGGAAAAGTGTGGAGCTGGAAAAGCCCAGCAGGTCAGGCGTGAACCATTGACTCTCCTGGCTGACCTGCTGTGCTTCTCCAGCTCCTCACTTTGTAACTCTGACTCTCCAACATCTGCAGTCCTCACTTTCTCACACCGGTAAATGTGTCTGGGTTGACTGACCTGTGACTTATTTTAATGTACAGCAAGATCCCAGCCCGAGAATTACAGAAGGTTTGCATCACAGATGGAGTCCTTTCTGCCCATCATCCCCCTGCCCCATTAAATGATCCTGGTCCGGTTCAGGATCCTCAGGATTGGCCCCTGAATGGCCTCATTGACTATCCTTCCTGTGGAGACCTCTTCTCCACCCTGTCTCAGACTTTGCATCACATGCTATCCCTCCCTCCATCTCTCTATGACCACAGTCCCTCCTTTCTCCACCAACCCCAAAACCCCATCAAACCCTCCCCCTGTCTCTGGCTGTCCCACTCCCTCCGTGTCTCCCACTCTCCCCCTTCCCATGCAGACTCACATGCAGGCTGGAGGACATAGTGCAGACTCTAACTCACCTTTTGACTGACTGCTGTAATGCACAGCAAGATCCCACTCTAAAACCATCGCCAAGTACACACACTGTCCTTCTCCCTCCATATATGTCCTTCTCACTCTCTCTCTCTCCCTGTCTCTCTCACTCTGTCCTTTTCTCACTCCACCTCCCTGACTCTCACTGCCTATTTCTCTCTCTCCACTTTCTCCATCTCCACTCTCTCCATGTCTCTCTCTTTTTGTCACTCTCCCTTTCTCTTTCTCTTTCTCTCTTTTTCAGACGCACTCAGAAAAGTACTTCATGTTCCTTCCATTCACCCCCTCCCCACAGTCGGGTTAAATCCTGGGAGAGACCAGGCACTGAGGCAAAGTCTTCCCAATGCCCCTTCCCCAGTCACTGGGACAGAGCAGAGGGGTCCAGGGAGAAAGAGGGAGAGAAACTACCGGAGAGAAAGAGAGATGGACGAACAGACAGCGTGAGGGAGGGAGAGAACAAGACAAAGACAGGCGGGAGGGGGGGGGGGGGGGGGAAGGGGAGAGGAAGTGAGAAGAACTGAGAGAGAGCAGGACAGAGAGAGACAGAGAGAGAGAGAGTGAAACTCCAGGAAGAGAAATACAATGTCAGACAGATACAAGGTGAAAATGGGGAGAGAAAGGCAGGGAGAGAAGTTCAGGCAGACAGCAAGACGGAAATCCCAGGGAGAGATATAGAACAGAGAGAGAGAGGAGCTGCAGCAGCAGAGACATAGAGCTGAGAGAGTGGGTTGGTGGTGGGGGCTGTGATGTGGCTAGAGTGATGTACAGACAGGAATAGCAAGATCCCACAGAGCTGTCAGACAGATGCAGAGAGAGATTTGCAGAACACTGGGAAATGTACATTGGACAGAGATGTGAAGGATGTTGAGAGATAGGAATTGAAGGAAAGATGTGGGAGAGAGAACTGGGAACACAGAAATAGACATGAGAGCTGCAGAGAGAGAGGGAAGCAATGAAATCTGTGGGATCAGATCCCTCTCTAGCATTTTGCTCCTTTGTCTCTCCCCGTTCCCACAGACAGCCTGAATCCCACTGTGTGTTTGTGTGTGTGTGTGTCTGTGTGTGTGTGTGTCTGTGTGCGTGTATGTGTGTGTGTGCGTGCGTGGTATGTGTGTGTGTGTGTCTGTGTGTGTGTAAGTGAGTGTGTGTGTCTGTGTTTGTGTCTGTGTGTCTACGTGTGTGTGTGTCTGTGTGCGTCTGTGTGTGTGTGTCTGCGTGTGTGTCTGTGTGTGTGTCTGTGTGCGTTTGTGTCTGTGTGTGTGTGTGTCTGTGTGTGTGTGTCTGTGTGTGTGTGTCTGTGTATGTGTCTGTGTGTGTCCGTGTGTGTGTGTGTGTCTGTGTGTGTGTGTCCGTGTCCGTGTGTGTGTCTGTGTGTGTGTGCGTCCGTCCGTCCGTGTGTGTGTGTGTGTCTGTGTGTGGGTGTGTCTGTTTGTGTGTGTGTGTGTGTCCGTGTGTGTGTGTCTGTGTGTGTGTGTGTTGGTGTGTCTGTGTGTGTGTGGGTGTGTCCGTCCGTGTCCGTCCGTGTGTGTGTATGTGGGTGTGTATGTGTGTGTGTGTCTGTGTGTGTGTCTGTGTGTGTGTGTCCGTGTGTGTGGGTGTGTCTGTGTGTGTGTGGGTGGGTCCGTGTGTGTGTGTGCTTTCGTCTGATGATTCCTCATGGCAGAATAATTTGATTCTCTGTCTCTGTATTGTCCTAGTTTCAGCTCCCAAATCGAATGTTGAATCATCCACGATCCTATTGAATACCAGAGCAGGCTCGAGGGGCTGGATGGTCTCCTGTTCCTATTTCAGATGGTCTTATGTTCTTAACACTACCTCCCAGCTCTTGGCCCCCACACTGGAGGTTATGCGACACAAGGGCCTGATCTGTAGAGGGCTGCCCTCTTCCGTGAGTCTCGGAGGGAACCAGCCTGATTTGGATTGGAGTTGTAGCCTCTCAGTGAGAAGTGAAATCTCCTTGAGGTTCCCCTCAGTCTCTCACTGTAAGGTGGAGCAGGTCAGTCACGGGGAAGCAAACAGCAGGCCAGATGTGCTCTGTCCTCCAGCTCCATTTCAGACGGCCAGATGGGAGGGGCTTGTTTCCTTCATCAGCTTCCCGTGCTCTCCCTTCTGGGTTAGGGTGGGGCCGAATGGCCTTGCTCCTGCTCCTATTGAGGTGCAGGCTGGCTATGAGTGGGTTATACAGGGCATGCCCCTGGAGTGAGGTTGGTTAGCTCAGTTGGCTGGGCAGTTAGCTTACCACACTAGCTAGAGTTACTCTGAAGGACTCTCCTTCCCAACCTCTCCCCTCAGCTGGGCCATGGTGACCCTCTGTTTACATCCCCACCAGACACCGCTCTGTAATGAGGAGCTGTCCCATGCTCTGGTAAGGCTATGGTGACATTACATTGGTTTGTACCTGGGGCACTGTGTGCAGGACTAGTCACTGTATTGCCAGAGGGATGTTAGTGTGTGGGGAAGGTTTACTGGATGAATCCCCACTGGAATGAACAGCACTCTCTTTCCCCCAGTTAAGTCACTCTTACAGCTTTTGTGTCTTTGAAGACACAAGGACCAATTCATCTGAAACAGCAGCTGGATTTTATATTCACGGGCACCCAATAAGATTGGCTCGTTTACATACACACACACACATACACACGCACACACACACACACACACACACACTCCCTCAAACACAAACACAGACACACTCTCACAAACACATACACACAGGCACAACTCTCTCTCTCACACACACACACAAGCACACACTTTCTCTCTCACACACATACACGCACAGACATACGCTCCCTCAAATACACACATGGACACGCTCTCTCACACATACATGCAGACACACTCTCTCTCTCTCACAGAAACACTCTCTCTCACACACACAGACACTCTCTCTCATGCACACACAGACACACACTCTCACACAGACACACACTCTCTCTCACACACACACATATACACACGCTCTCTCATTTACACACACACTCTCACACACATATTCTTATTCTCTCACACACCTACTCACTCTCACGCACATAGACACACTCTCTGTCTCTCACACACTCTCTGTCTCTCACACACACACTCTCTCTCACACACATACACACAGACAGACACACGATCCCTCAAACACACACAGACACTCTTTCTCACACACACAAAAACACAGTTACACTCTCTCTCACACACACATACACACGCAGACACACACTCCATCAAATACACATAGACACACTCTCACACACATGCACACAGACACACACTCTCTCACACACACATACACACTCTCTAGCACACAAGACAAACTGTCATACACACACATAGACACACAGACACATGCACACACAGACACACACACACATAGACACATAGATACATTCTCTCACACACAGACACACTCTCTCACACACACAGACACACTCACACACACATACACACAGACACACTCTCTCACACACATACACACACATACACACTCTCTCACACGCACCCTCACTCACACACATGCACACAGAGACACACACACCGTCAAACACACACACAGCCACACACTCTCACATGAACATGCACTTCCTCTCTCACACACATATACAGACACACAGAAATACACATGCATCCACTCTTTCACACACACAAACACGGACAGTCTCTCTCTCTGACTGTTTCTCTCTCTCACACACACACACACACACACAGCTGTAAAGGCATTGTCGGGGTGTTGCTGGAGAAATGATTTCTCCGAGGACTGAGCCATGATCTCACATGATGACTGCTCCAGGGGGACAGACAGCAGCTGCAGAGACTTGTTGGATCTTCCTGTGCACCAACTCTTGCATCGACAGCATTAGTCTGTTTGGGTGCCTGCTTTTCTAAAACGGCTCCAAGCAACAAGTAACAATAGATTGATGAAAGTTTCCCTCCAAACCATGTTTCAGACACATGCTGCTGTTATTTTTCACTGATTGCGTAAAATGATCTGTGTTAGAAACGAAAATCGCTTCTCAATAATTGCTCTAGACAAATTCAGGAAAACAAAGTTTTATTAACAAGTCTGCAGAGTTGGGCACCCTTGTAAAAAAAAAGCGCGCCAGGCTAACAATGTTTCTGATTAAATACAGTTCAAGCTCCTCCCTTCTATAGCTCTAAAGAGTCACGAGGTTCACATTCTGAACATTCATTATTTTTCCATTCTGGACCCTTATCACAAAGTCTGCAGTATATGTCTCCCTAGTTGTTTTTCTAGCCTGCAGTCTTATCAGTCAAGGACTTATTCTTCTCTGTCAGAGTTAGTGGTCTTATCAATCAAGGACTTGTTTTTCTACTCTGTCTCGTCCTTTATTATAGAGAAGCATGTTTTACCCTACCCCCACGGCTCTATTCCCCTTAGACTCTGAGGTCATGCACATCTTAACTATTTGTACCGAAATCGTCTCTCACAATCTGGATCTGCTGAAATGGGGATTGGCTTCCATTTCAAATTACGACACCAGAGTGCCCCGGAGACCCTGAGGAAATGATCAGGGAATTGCATCTGTTCCTTTCTCCCCTCTGCACTCTGTACCACCAGACAGTGCACCCTCAGTACCTCAGATAGTGTTTCCTCAATACCTCAGATAGTGCTCCCTCAGTACCTCAGATAGTGCTTCCTCAATACCTCAGATAGTGCTCCCTCATTACATCAGATAGTGCTCCCTCAGTACCTCAGATAGTGCTTCCTCAATACCTCAGATAGTTCTCCCTCAGTACCTCAGATAGTGCTCCCTCAGTACCTCAGATAGTGCTTCCTCAATACCTCAGATAGTTCTCCCTCAGTACCTCAGATAGTGCTCCCTCAGTACCTCAGATAGTGCTTCCTCAATACCTCAGATAGTTCTCCCTCAGTACCTCAGATAGTGCTCCCTCAATACCTCAGATAGTGCTCCCTCAGTACCTCAGATAGTGCTCCCTCAGTACCTCAGATAGTGCTTCCTCAATACCTCAGATAGTGCTCCCTCAATACCTCAGATAGTGCTCCCTCAATACCTCAGATAGTGCTCCCTCAGTACCTCAGATAGTGCTCCCTCAGTACCTCAGATAGTGCTTCCTCAATACCTCAGATAGTTCTCCCTCAGTACCTCAGAAAGTGCTCCCTCAGTACCTCAGATAGTGCACCCTCAGAACCTCAGATAGTTCTCCCTCAGTACCCCAGATAGTTCTCCCTCAGTACCTCAGATAGTGCACCCTCAGAACCTCAGATAGTTCTCCCTCAGTACCTCAGAAAGTGCACCCTCAATACCTCAGATAGTTCTCCCTCAGTACCTCAGAGAGTGCTTCCTCAATACCTCAGAAAGGGCTTCCTCAATACCTCAGATAGTGTTCCCTCAATACCTCAGAAAGTGCTCCCTCAGTACCTCAGATAGTGCTCCCTGAATACCTCAGATAGTGCTCCCTGAATACCTCAGATAGTGTCCCCTCAATACCTCAGGAAGTGCTCCCTCAGTACCTCAGATTGTGTTCCCTCAATACCTCAGAAAGTGCTTCGTCAATACCTCAGACAGTGCTCCCTCAATAACTCAGAAAGTGCTTCCTCAATACCTCAGAAAGTGCTCCCTCACTACCTCAGATAGTTCTCCCTCAGTACCTCAGTTAGTGCTCCCTCAATAACTCAGAAAGTGCTCCCTCAGTACCTCAGATACTTCTCCCTCAGTACCTAAGATAGTACTCCCTCAGTATCTCAGAAAATGCTCCCTCAATACTTCAGAAAGTGGTCACTCAGTACCTCAGATAGTTCTCCCTCAGTACCTCAGGTAGTGCTCCCTAAATACCTCAGACAGTGCTTCCTCAGTACCTCAGAAGGTGCTCCCTCCAAACCTTAGAAAGTGCTCCCTAAATACCTTAGATAGTTCTCCCACAATACGTCAGATAGTTCTCCCTCAAAACCTCTGAAAGTGCACGCTCAATACCTCAGATAGATCTCCGTCAATGCCTCAGATAGTGCTCCCTCAGTACCTCAGATAGTTCTCCCTCAATATCTCAGATAGTGCTCCTTCAATAGCTCAGATAGTTAACCCTCAAAACCTCTGAAAGTGCTCCGGCAGTACCTCAGAAAGTGCTCCTCAATACCTCAGAAAGTGCTCTCTCAGTACATCAGATATTACTCCCTCAAAACCTCAGATAGTGCTCCCTCAGTACCTCAGATAGTTCTCCCTCACTACCTCAGATGGTTGTCGCTCAGTACCTCAAAAAGTGCTCCCTCAATACCTCAGCAAGAGCTCCCTCAGTACCTCAGATATTGCTCCCTCAATGCCTGAGATAGTGCTGCCTTAATACCTCAGAATGTGCTCCCTCAGTACCTCACATAGTTCTCCCTCAGTACCTCAAATAGTTCTCCCTAAATACCTCAGAAAGTGCTTCCTCAACACCTCAGAAAGTGCACCCTCAGTACCTCAGATAGTGATCACTCAATACCTCAGAAAGTGCTCCCTCAATACCTCGTAAAGTGCTTCCTCAATACATCAGATTGTGTTCCCTCAATACCTCAGAAAGTGCTTCCTCAATACCTCAGAAAGTGCTTCCTCAATACCTCAGATAGTGCTCCCTCAATAACTCAGAAAGTGCTTCCTCAATACCTCAGAATGTGCTCCCTCACTACCTCAGATAGTTCTCCCTCAGTACCTCAGATAGTGCTCCCTCAATAACTCAGAAAGTGCTCCCTCAATACCGCAGATACGTCTCCCTCAATACCTCAGAAAGTGCTCCATCAATACTTCAGAAAGTGGTCACTCAGTACCTAAGATAGTTCTCCCTCACTACCTCAGGTAGTGCTCCCTCAATACCTCAGATAGTGTTTCCTCAGTATCTCAGAAGGTGCTCCCTCTATACCTCAGAAAGTGCTCCCTAAATACCTTAGATTGTTCTCCCACAATACGTCAGATAGTTCTCCCTCAAAACCTCTGAAAGTGCACGCTCAATACCTCAGATAGTGCTCCCTCAATAGCTCAGATAGTTCTCCCTCAATACCTCAGATAGTGCTCCCTCAATAGCTCAGATAGTTCTCCCTCAAAACCTCAGATAGTGCTTCCTCAGTACGTTAGAAAGTGCTTCCTCAATACCTCAGAAAGTGCTCCCTCAGTACCTCAGATAGTGCTCCCTCAATACCTCAGAAAGTGCTCCCTCAATACCTCATAAAATGCTTGCAGAATACATCAGATTGTGTTCACTCAATATCTCAGAAAGTGCTTCCTCAATACCTCAGAAAGTGCTCCCTCAGTACCTCAGATAGTGATCCCTCAATACCTCAGAAAGTGCTCCCTCAATACTTCAGAAAGTGGTCCCTCCGTACGTCAGATAGTTCTCCCTCAGTACCTCAGAAAGTGCTCCCTCAGTACCTCAGATCGTGATTCCTCAGTACCTCCGAAGGTGCTCCCTCAATACCTCAGATAGTGCTTCGTCAGTACCTCAGAAAGTGCTCCCACAATACCTCAGGTAGTTCACACTCAATACCTCAAAAGTGCTTCCTCAATACCACAGAGAGTGTTCCATCACTACCTCAGAGAGTGCTCCCTCAATACCTCAGAGAGTGCTCCCTCAATACTTCACAAAATGCTCCCTCAGTACCTCAGATAGTCCTCCTTCAATACCTCAGATAGTCCTCCCTCAGTACCTCAGATAGTGCTCCATCAATACCTCAGAAAGTGCTTCCTCAAAACCTCAGAAAGTGCTCCCTCAGTACCTCAGATAGTGCTCCATCAATACCTCAGAAAGTGCTCACTCAATACCACAGAAAGTGCTCCCTCAATGCCTCATAAAGTGCTTCCTCAATACATCAGATTGTGTTCCCTCAATACCTCAGAAAGTACTTCCACAATACCTCAGAAAGTGCTCCCTCAGTACCTCAGATAGTGCTCCCTCAATACATCAGAAAGTGCTAAATCAATACCTCAGGTAGTTCTCCCTCAGTACCTCAGATAGTTCTCCCTCAGTACCTCAGATAGTTCTCCCTCAGTACCTCAGAAAGTGATTCATCAATACCTCAGAAATTGCTTCCTCAACACCTCAGAAAGTGCACCTTCAGTACCTTAGATAGTGCTCCCTCAATACCTCATAAAGTGCTCCCTCAATACCTCCTAAAGTGCTTCCGCAATACATCAGACTGTGTTCCCTCAATACCTCAGAAAGTGCTTCCTCAATACCTCAAAAAGTGCTCCCTCTGGACCTCAGATAGTGCTCCCTCAATACCTCAGAAAGTGCTCCTTCAATACCTCAGATATTTCTCCCTCAGTACCTCAGATAGTGCTCCCTCAATACCTCAGAAAGTGCTCCCTCAATACCTCAGAAAGTACTTCCTCGTTACCTCAGAACTTGCTCCCTCAGTACCTCAGATAGTGCTCCCACAATACCTCAGAAAATGCTCCCTCAAAACCTCAGAAAGTGCTTCCTCAATACCTCAGAAAGTGCTCCCTCAACACCTCAGAAAGTGCTTCCTCAATACCTCAGAAAGTGCTCCCTCAGTACATCAGATAGTCCTCACTCAATACCTCTGAAAGTGCTCACTCAATACCTCAAAAAGTGCTCCCTCAATACTCCAGAAAGTGGTCCCTCAGTACCTCAGATAGTTCTCTCTCAGTAACTCAGGAAGTGCTCCCTCAGTACGTCAGATCATGCTTCCTCAGTGCCTCAGAAGGTGCTCCCTCAATATCTCAGATAGTGCTTCATCAGTACCTCAGGGAGTGCTCCCTCAATGCCTCAGAAAGTGCTTCCTCAATACCTCAGAAAGTGCTCCCTCCATACCTCTGAAAGTGCTCCCTCAATACCTCAGAAAGTGCTTCCTCAATACATCAGATTGTGTTCCCTCAATACCTCAGAAAGTGCTTCCACAATACCTCAGAAAATGCTCCCTCAGTACTTCAGATAGTGCTCCCTCAATACCTCAGGAAGTGCTCCATCAATACCTCAGATAGTTCTCCCTGAGTACAACCGAGTGTGCTTCCTCAATACCTCGGAAAGTGCTTCCTCAACACCTCAGATAGTGCTCCATCAATACCTCAGAAAGTGCTTCAACAATACCTCAGAAAATGCTCCCTCAGTACTTCAGATAGTGCTCCCTCAATACCTCAGAAAGTGCTCCCTCAATACCTCAGAAAGTGCGCCCTCAATACCTCAGAAAGTGCACCCTCAGTACCTCAGAAAGTGCTCCCTCAATACCTCAGAAAGTTCTCCCTCAATACCTCAGAAAGTGCGCCCTCAGTAGCTCATAAAGTGTTTGCTCAATACATCAGATTGTGTTCCCTCAATACCTCAGAAAGTGCTTCCACAATACCTCAGAAAATGCTCCCTCAGTACCTCAGATAGTGCTCCCTCAATACCTCAGAAAATGCTCCCTCATTACCTCAGAAAGTGCTTGCTCAATACCTCAGAAAGTGTTCCCTCAGTACCTCAGATAGTCCTCGCTCAATACCTCAGAAAGTGCTCCCTCAATACCTCAAAAATTGCTTCCTCAATACCTCAGATAGTGGTCCCTCAATACCTCAGAAAGTGCCCCCTCAACACTTCAGAAAGTGGTCCCTCAGTACCTCAGATAGTTCTCCCTCAGTACCTCAGAAAGTGCTCCCTCAGTACCTCCGAAGGTGCTCCCTCAATACCTCAGATAGTGCTTCCTCAGTACCTCAGAGAGTGCTCCCTCAATACCTCAGGTAGTCCTCCCTCAATACATCGAAAGTGCTTGTCAATAGCTCAGAGAGTGTTCCATCAGTACCTCTGAGATTGCTCCCTCAAAACCTCAGAAAATGCTCCCTCAGTACCTCATATAGTCATCCTTACATACCTCAGAAAGTGCTTCCTCAATACCTCAGAAAGTGCTTCCTCAATACCTCAGATAGTGCTTCCTCAATACCTCAGTAAGTGCTTCCTCAGATATTTCTCCCTCAGTTCCTCAGATAGTGCTCCCGCAATACCTCAGAAAGTGCTCCCTCAATACCTCAGAAAGTGCTACCTCAATACCTCAGAAAGCGCTCCCTCAGTACCTCAGATAGTGCTCCCACTATACCTCAGAAAATGCTCCCTCAATACGTCAGAAAGTGCTTCCTCAATAACTCAGCAAGTGCTCCCTCAATACCTCAGAAAGTGCTTCCTCAATACCTCAGAAAGTGCTCCCTCAGTACCTCAGATAGTCCTCCCTCAATACCTCAGATAGTGGTCCCTCAATACCTCAGATAGTTCTCCCTCAGTACCTGAAAAAGTGCTGCCTCAGTACGTCAGATCGTGCTTCCTCAGTACGTCAGAAAGTGCTCCCTCAGTACCTCCGATAGTCCTCCCTCAATACTTCTGAAAGTGGTCCCTCAGTACCTCAGAGAGTTCTCCCTCAGTAACTCAGAAAGTGCTCCCTCAGTACGTCAGATCGTGCTTCCTCAGTACCTCAGAAAGTGCTCCCTCAGTACCTCAGATAGTCCTCCCTCAATACCTCAGAAAGTGCTCCCTCAATACCTCAGACAGTGCTTCCTCAATACCTCATACAGTGCTTCCTCAATACATCAGATTGTGTTCCCTCAATACCTCAGAAAGTGCTCCCTCAACACCTCAGAAAGTGCTCCATGAATACCTCAGATAGTTCTCCCTCAGTACCTCAGATAGTTCTCCCTCAGTACCTCAGATAGTTCTCCCTCAGTACCTCAGAACTTGCTCGCTCAGTACCTCAGATAGTGCTCCCACAATACCTCAGAAAATGCTCCCTCAATACGTCAGAAAGTGCTTCCTCAATACCACAGAAAGTGCTTCCTCAACACCTCAGAAAGTGCACCCTCAGTACCTCAGATAGTGCTCCCTCAATACCTCAGAAAGTGCTCCCTCAATACCTCATAAAGTGCATCCTCAATACATCATATTGTGTTCCCTCAGTACCTCAGAGTGTGCTTCCTCAATACCTCAGAAAGTGCTCCCTCAATACCTCAGAAAGTGCTCCATGAATACCTCAGATAGTGCTTCCTCAGTACCTCAGAGAGTGCTCCCTCAATACCTCAGGTAGTCCTCCCTCAATACATCGAAAGTGCTCCCTCAATATCTCAGAGAGTGTTCCATCAGTACCTCGGAGATTGCTCCCTCAAAACCTCAGAAAATGCTCCCTCAGTACCTCATATAGTCATCCTTACATACCTCAGAAAGTGCTTCCTCAATACCTCAGAAAGTGCTTCCTCAATACCTCAGATAGTGCTCCATCAATACCTCAGTAAGTGCTGCCTCAATACATCAGAAAGTGCTCCCTCAGTACCTCAGATAGTGCTCCCTCAGTACCTCAGAAAGTGCTCCCTCAATACCTCAGAAAGTGCTCCCTCAGTACCTAATAAAGTGCTTCCTCAATAAATCAGATTGTGTTCCCTCAATACCTCAGAAAGTGCTTCCACAATACCTCAGAAAGTGCTCCCTCAGTACCTCAGATAGTTCTCCCTCAGTACCTCAGAAAGTGCTTCATTAATACCTCAGAAATTGCTTCCGCAACACCTCAGAAAGTGCACCCTCAGTACCTTAGATAGTGCTCCCTCAATACCTCCGAAAGTGCTCCCTCAATACCTCATAAAGTGCTTCCTCAATACATCAGATTGTGTTCCCTCAATACCTCAGAAAGTGCTTCCTCAATACCTCAGAAAGTGCTCCCTCAGTACCTCAGATAGTGCTCCCTCAATACCTCAGAAAGTGCTTCCTCAATACATCAGATTGTGTTCCCTCAATACCTCAGAAAGTGCTTCCTCAATACCTCAGAAAGTGCTCCCTCAGTACCTCAGATAGTGCTCCCTCAGTACCTCAGATAGTTCTCCCTCAGTACCTCAGAACTTGCTCCCTCAGTACCTCAGATGGTGCTCCCACTATACCTCAGAAAATGCTCCCTCAATACGTCAGAAAGTGCTTCCTCAATAACTCAGAAAGTGCTCCCTCAATACCTCAGAAAGTGCTTCCTCAATACCTCAGAAAGTGCTCCCTCAGTACCTCAGATAGTCCTCCCTCAATACCTCAGATAGTGGTTCTTCAATACCTCAGATAGTTCTCCCTCTGTACCTCAGAAAGTGCTCCTTCAGTACGTCAGATCGTGCTTCCTCAGTACGTCAGAAAGTGCTCCCTCAGTACCTCCAATAGTCCTCCCTCAATACTTCTGAAAGTGGTCTCTCAGTACCTCAGATAGTTCTCCCTCAGTAACTCAGAAAGTGCTCCCTCAGTACGTCAGATCGCGCTTCCTCAGTACCTCAGAAAGTGCTCCCTCAGTACCTCAGATAGTCCTCCCTCAATACCTCAGAAAGTGCTTCCTCAAAACCTCAGAAAGTGCTTCCTCAGTACCTCAGATAGTGCTCCCTCAATACCACAGAAAGTGCTCCCTCAACACCTCAGAAAGTGCACCCTCAGTACCTCAGATAGTGCTCCCTCAATACCTCAGAAAGTGCTCCCTCAGTACGTCAGATCGTGCTTCCTCAGTATCTCAGAAAGTGCTCCCTCAGTACCTCAGATAGTCCTCCCTCAATACCTCAGAAAGTGCTCCCTCAATACCTCAGAAAGTGCTTCCTCAAAACCTCGGAAAGTGCACCCTCAGTCTCTCAGAAAGTGCTCCCTCAATACCACAGAAAGTGCTCCCTCAATACCTCATACAGTGCTTCCTCAATACATCAGATTGTGTTCCCTCAATACCTCAGAAAGTGCTCCCTCAACACCTCAGAAAGTGCTCCATGAATACCTCAGATAGTTCTCCCTCAGTACCTCAGATAGTTCTCCCTCAGTACCTCAGATAGTTCTCCCTCAGTACCTCAGATAGTGCTCCCACAATACCTCAGAAAATGCTCCCTCAATACGTCAGAAACTGCTTCCTCAACACCTCAGAAAGTGCACCCTCAGTACCTCAGATAGTGCTCCCTCAATACCTCAGAAAGTGCTCCCTCAATACCTCATAAAATGCACCCTCAGTACCTCAGATAGTGCTCCCTCAATACCTCAGAAAGTGCTCCCTCAATACCTCATAAAGTGCATCCTCAATACATCATATTGTGTTCCCTCAGTACCTCAGAGTGTGCTTCCTCAATACCTCAGAAAGTGCTCCCTCAATACCTCAGAAAGTGCTCCATGAATACCTCAGATAGTGCTTCCTCAGTACCTCAGAGAGTGCTCCCTCAATACCTCAGGTAGTCCTCCCTCAATACATCGAAAGTGCTCCCTCAATATCTCAGAGAGTGTTCCATCAGTACCTCGGAGATTGCTCCCTCAAAACCTCAGAAAATGCTCCCTCAGTACCTCATATAGTCATCCTTACATACCTCAGAAAGTGCTTCCTCAATACCTCAGAAAGTGCTTCCTCAATACCTCAGATAGTGCTCCATCAATACCTCAGTAAGTGCTGCCTCAATACATCAGAAAGTGCTACCTCAGTACCTCAGATAGTGCTCCCTCAGTACCTCAGAAAGTGCTCCCTCAATACCTCAGAAAGTGCTCCCTCAGTACCTAATAAAGTGCTTCCTCAATAAATCAGATTGTGTTCCCTCAATACCTCAGAAAGTGCTTCCACAATACCTCAGAAAGTGCTCCCTCAGTACCTCAGATAGGTCTCCCTCAGTACCTCAGAAAGTGCTTCATCAATACCTCAGAAATTGCTTCCGCAACACCTCAGAAAGTGCACCCTCAGTACCTTAGATAGTGCTCCCTCAATACCTCCGAAAGAGCTCCCTCAATACCTCATAAAGTGCTTCCTCAATACATCAGATTGTGTTCCCTCAATACCTCAGAAAGTGCTTCCTCAATACCTCAGAAAGTGCTCCCTCAGTACCTCAGATAGTGCTCCCTCAATACCTCAGAAAGTGCTTCCTCAATACATCAGATTGTGTTCCCTCAATACCTCAGAAAGTGCTTCCTCAATACCTCAGAAAGTGCTCCCTCAGTACCTCAGATAGTGCTCCCTCAGTACCTCAGATAGTTCTCCCTCAGCACCTCAGAACTTGCTCCCTCAGTAACTCAGATAGTGCTCCCACAATACCTCAGAAAATGCTCCCTCAATACGTCAGAAAGTGCTTTCTCAATAACTCAGAAAGTGCTCCCTCAATACCCCAGAAAGTGCTTCCTCAATACCTCAGAAAGTGCTCCCTCAGTACCTCAGATAGTCCTCCCTCAATACCTCAGATAGTGGTCCCTCAATACCTCAGATAGTTCTCCCTCTGTACCTCAGAAAGTGCTCCTTCAGTACGTCAGATCGTGCTTCCTCAGTACGTCAGAAAGTGCTCCCTCAGTACCTCCGATAGTCCTCCCTCAATACTTCTGAAAGTGGTCTCTCAGTACCTCAGATAGTTCTCCCTCAGTAACTCAGAAAGTGCTCCCTCAGTACGTCAGATCGTGCTTCCTCAGTACCTCAGAAAGTGCTCCCTCAGTACCTCAGATAGTCCTCCCTCAATACCTCAGAAAGTGCTTCCTCAAAACCTCAGAAAGTGCTTCCTCAGTACCTCAGATAGTGCTCCCTCAATACCACAGAAAGTGCTCCCTCAACACCTCAGAAAGTGCACCCTCAGTACCTCAGATAGTGCTCCCTCAATACCTCAGAAAGTGCTCCCTCAATACATCATATTGTGTTCCCTCAAAACCTCAGAAAGTGCTTCCTCAATACCTCAGAAAGCGCTCCCTCAGTACCTCAGATAGTGCTCCCTCAATACCTCAGAAAGTGCTCCATCAATACCTCAGATAGTTCCGCCTCAGTACCTCAGAGTGTGCTTCCTCAATACCTCAGAAACTGCTCCCTCAATCCCTCGGAAAGTGCACCCTCAGTACCTCAGATAGTGCTCCCTCAATACCACAGAAAGTGCTCCCTCAATACCTCATACAGTGCTTCCTCAATACATCAGATTGTGTTCCCTCAATAACTCAGAAAGTGCTCCCTCAATACCTCAGAAAGTGCTCCATGAATACCTCAGATAGTTCTCCCTCAGTACCTCAGATAGTTCTCCCTCAGTACCTCAGATAGTTCTCCCTCAGTACCTCAGAAAGTGCTTCATCAATACCTCAGAAAGTGCTTCCTCAACACCTCCGAAAGTGCACCCTCAGTACCTAAGATAGTGCTCCCTCAATACCTCAGAAAGTGCTCCCTCAGTACCGAAGATAGTGCTCCCTCAATACCTCAGAAAGTGCACCCTCAATACCTCATAAAGTGCTTCCTCAATACATCATATTGTGTTCTCTCAATACCTCAGAAAGTGCTTCCTCAATACCTCAGAAAGTGCTCCCTCAGTACCTCAGATAGTGCTCCCTCAATACATCAGAATGTGATCCATCAATACCTCAGATAGTTCTCCCTCAGTACCTCAGATAGTTCTTCCTCAGTACCTCAGAGTGTGCTTCCTCAATACCTCTGAACTTGCTCCCTCAGTACCTCAGATAGTGCTCCCTCAATACATCAGAAAATACTCCCTCATTACCTCAGAAAGTGCTTCCTCAATACCTCAGAAAGTGCTCCCTCAATACCTCAGAAAGTGCTTCCTCAATACCTCAGAAAGTGCTCCCTCAGTACCTCAGATCGTGCTTCCTCAGTACCTCCGAAGATGCTCCCTCAATACCTCAGATAGTGCTTCGTCAGTACCTCAGAAAGTGCTCCCTCAATACCTCAGGTAGTTCTCCCTCAATACCTAGAAAGTGCTCCCTCAATACCTCAGAGAATGTTCCATCAGTACCTCTGAAAGTGCCCCCTCAATACCTCAGAAAGTGCTCCATCAATAACTCAGATAGTTCTCCATCAGTACCTCTGATAGTGCTTCCTCAGTACGTCAGATAGTGCTCCCTCAATACCTCAGAAAGTGTCCCCTCAGTACCTCAGAAAGTGCTACCTCAGAAAGTGCTCCATCAATACCTCAGAGAGCGCTCCCTCAATACCTAAGATAGTTCTCCTTCAATACTTCAGATAGTTCTCCCTCAAAACCTCTGAAAGTGCTCGCTCAATACCTCAGATAGTTCTCCCTCAGTACCTCAGATAGTGTTCCTCAATACCTCAGATAGTTCTGCCTCAATACCTCAGATAGTGCTCCCTCAATACCTCAGATAGTTCTCTCTCAATACCTCTGAAAGTGCTGCCTCAATACCTCAGATAGTTCACCCTCAATGCCTCAGATAGTGCTCCCTCAATACCTCAGATAGTTCTCCCTCAATACCTCAGATAGTGCTCCCGCAGTATTTCTGAAAGTGCTCCCTCAATACCTCAGAAAGTGCTCCCTCAATAACTCAGAAACTGCTCCCTCAGTACCTCAGATAGTTCTCCCTCAATACCTCAGATAGTGCTCCCGCAGTACTTCTGAAAGTGTTCCCTCAATACCTCAGAAAGTGCTCCCTAAATACCTCAGAAAGTGCTCCCTCAGTACACCAGATATTGCTCCCTCAATGCCTCATATAGTGCTCCCTTAATACCTCAGAAAGTGCTCCCTCAGTACCTCAGATAGTTCTCCCTCAGTACCGCAGATAGTTCTCGCTCAGTACCTCAGAGAGTACTTCATCAATACCTCAGAACTTGTTTCCTCAGTACCTCAGATAGTGCTCCCTCAATTCCTCAGAACTTGCTCCCTCAGTACCTCAGAAAATGCTCCCTCAATACCTCAGAAAATGCTCCATCAATACCACAGATAGTTCTCCCTCAGTACCTCAGAGTGTGCTTCCCTCAATACCTCAGAACTTGCTCCCTCAGTACCTCATAAAGTGCTCCCTCAATACTTCATAAAGTTATCCCTCAGTACCTCAGATAGTTCTCCCTCAGTACCTCAGAGAGTGCTCCCTCAGTACGTCAGATCGTGCTTCCTCAGTACCTCAGAAGGTGCAACCTCAATGCCTCAGAAAGTGCTTCCTCAATACCTCAGAAAGTGCTTCCTCAATACCTCAGAAAGTGCTTCCTCAATACCTCAGAAATTGCTTCTGCAACACCTCAGAAAGTGCACCCTCAGTACCTAAGATAGTGCTCCCTCAATACCACCGAAAGTGCTCCCTCAATACCTCAGAAAGTGCTCCCTCAGTACCTCAGATAGTGCTCCCTCAATACCTCAGAAAGTGCTCCATCAATACCTCACATAGTTCTCCCTCAGTACCTCAGAGTGTGCTTCGTCAATACCTCAGAACTTACTCCCTCAGTACCTCAGATAGTGCTCCCTCAATACCTCAGAAAATGCTCCCTCAAAACCTCAGAAAGTGCCGTCTCAATACCTCAAAAAGTGCTCCCTCAATACCTCATAAAGTGCTTCCTCAATACCTCAGAAAGTGCTCCCTCAGTACCTCAGACAGTGCTTCCTCAGTACCTCAGGTAGTTCTCCCTCAATAGCTCAGACAATGCTCCCTCAGTACCTCAGATAGTCCTCCTTCAATAACTCAGAAACTGCTCCCTCAATACCTCAGAATGTGCTCCCTCAATACCTCAGATAGTGCTCCATCAATACCTCAGAAAGTGCTTCCTCAAAACCTGAGAAAATGCTCCCTCTGTACCTCAGATAGTGCTCCCTCAATACCTCAGAAGGTGCTCCCTCGCTACCACAAATCGTGCTTCCTCAGTACCTCAGAAAGTGCTCCCTCAATACCTCAGGTAGTTCTCCCTCAATACCTCGAAAGTGCTCCCTCAATACCTCAGAGAGTGTTCCATCAGTACCTCAGAGAGTGCTCCCTCAATACCTCAGAAAATGCTCGCTCAGGACCTCAGATAGTCCTCCTTCAATACCTCAGAAAGTGCTCCCTCAATACCTCAGAAAGTGCTTCCTCAATACCTCAGAAAGTGCTTCCTCAACACCTCAGATAGTGCTCCATCAATACCTCAGAAAATGCTTCCTCAATACCTCAGATAGTGCTCCCTCAATACCTCAGAAAGTGCTCCCTCAATACCTCAGAACGTGCGCCCTCAGTACCTCATAAAGTGCTTGCTCAATACATCAGATTGTGTTCCCTCAATACCTCAGAAAGTGCCTCCACAATACCTCAGAAAATGCTCCCTCAGTACTTCAGATAGTGCTCCCTCAATACCTCAGGAAGTGCTCCTTCAATACCTCAGATAGTTCTCCCTGAGTACCTCCGAGTGTGCTTCCTCAATACCTCAGAACTTGCTCCCTCAGTACCTCAGATAGTGCTCCCTTAATACCTCAGAAAATGCTTCCTCATTACCTCAGAAAGTGCTTCCTCAATACCTCAGAGAGTGTTCCCTCAATACCTCAGAAAGTGCTTCCTCAATACCTCAGAAAGTGCTCCCTCAGTACCTCAGATAGTCCTCGCTCAGTACCGCAGATAGTTCTCGCTCAGTACCTCAGAGAGTACTTCATCAATACCTCAGAACTTGTTCCCTCAGTACCTCAGATAGTGCTCCCTCAATTCCTCAGAACTTGCTCCCTCAGTACCTCAGAAAATGCTCCCTCAATACCTCAGAAAATGCTCCATCAATACCACAGATAGTTCTCCCTCAGTACCTCAGAGTGTGCTTCCCTCAATACCTCAGAACTTGCTCCCTCAGTACCTCATAAAGTGCTCCCTCAATACTTCATAAAGTTATCCCTCAGTACCTCAGATAGTTCTCCCTCAGTACCTCAGAGAGTGCTCCCTCAGTACGTCAGATCGTGCTTCCTCAGTACCTCAGAAGGTGCAACCTCAATGCCTCAGAAAGTGCTTCCTCAATACCTCAGAAAGTGCTTCCTCAATACCTCAGAAAGTGCTTCCTCAATACCTCAGAAATTGCTTCTGCAACACCTCAGAAAGTGCACCCTCAGTACCTAAGATAGTGCTCCCTCAATACCACCGAAAGTGCTCCCTCAATACCTCAGAAAGTGCTCCCTCAGTACCTCAGATAGTGCTCCCTCAATACCTCAGAAAGTGCTCCATCAATACCTCACATAGTTCTCCCTCAGTACCTCAGAGTGTGCTTCGTCAATACCTCAGAACTTACTCCCTCAGTACCTCAGATAGTGCTCCCTCAATACCTCAGAAAATGCTCCCTCAAAACCTCAGAAAGTGCCGTCTCAATACCTCAAAAAGTGCTCCCTCAATACCTCATAAAGTGCTTCCTCAATACCTCAGAAAGTGCTCCCTCAGTACCTCAGACAGTGCTTCCTCAGTACCTCAGGTAGTTCTCCCTCAATAGCTCAGACAATGCTCCTTCAGTACCTCAGATAGTCCTCCTTCAATACCTCAGAAACTGCTCCCCCAATACCTCAGAATGTGCTCCCTCAATACCTCAGATAGTGCTCCATCAATACCTCAGAAAATGCTTCCTCAATACCTCAGATAGTGCTCCCTCAATACCTCAGAAAGTGCTCCCTCAATACCTCAGAACGTGCGCCCTCAGTACCTCATAAAGTGCTTGCTCAATACATCAGATTGTGTTCCCTCAATACCTCAGAAAGTGCCTCCACAATACCTCAGAAAATGCTCCCTCAGTACTTCAGATAGTGCTCCCTCAATACCTCAGGAAGTGCTCCTTCAATACCTCAGATAGTTCTCCCTGAGTACCTCCGAGTGTGCTTCCTCAATACCTCAGAACTTGCTCCCTCAGTACCTCAGATAGTGCTCCCTTAATACCTCAGAAAATGCTTCCTCATTACCTCAGAAAGTGCTTCCTCAATACCTCAGAGAGTGTTCCCTCAATACCTCAGAAAGTGCTTCCTCAATACCTCAGAAAGTGCTCCCTCAGTACCTCAGATAGTCCTCGCTCAATACCTCAGAAGGTGCTCCCTCAATACCTCAAAAATTGCTTCCTCAATACCTCAGATAGTGGTCCCTCAATACCTCAGAAAGTGCTCCCTCAATACTTCAGAAAGTGGTCCCTCAGTACCTCAGATAGTTCTCCCTCAGTACCTCCGAAGGTGCTCCCTCAATACCTCAGATAGTGCTTCCTCAGTACCTCAGAGAGTGCTCCCTCAATACCTCAGGTAGTCCTCCCTCAATACATCGAAAGTGCTCCCTCAATACCTCAGAGAGTGTTCCATCAGTACCTCGGAGATTGCTCCCTCAAAACCTCAGAAAGTGCTCCCTCAATACCTCAGAAAGTGCTTCCTCAATACCTCAGAAAAAGCTTCCTTAATACCTCAGAAAGTGCTCCATCAATACCTCAGTAAGTGCTTCCTCAATACCTCAGAAAGTGCTCCCTCAGTACCTCAGATAGTGCTCCCTCAGTACCTCAGAAAGTGCTCCGTCAATACCTCAGAAAGTGCTCCCTCAGTACCTAATAAAGTGCTTCCTCAATAAATCAGATTGTGTTCCCTCAATACCTCAGAAAGTGCTTCCACAATACCTCAGAAAGTGCTCCCTCAGTACCTCAGATAATGCTCCCTCAATACCTCAGAAAGTGCTCCATGAATACCTCAGATAGTTCTGCCTCAGTACCTCAGATAGTTCTCCCTCAGTACCTCAGAAAGTGCTTCATCAATACCTCAGAAATTGCTTCCGCAACACCTCAGAAAGTGCACCCTCAGTACCTCCGAAAGTGCTCCCTCAATACCTCATAAAGTGCTTCCTCAAAACATCAGATTGTGTTCCCTCAATACCTCAGAAAGTGCTTCCTCAATACCTCAGAAAGTGCTCCCTCAGTACCTCAGATAGTGCTCCCTCAATACCTCAGAAAGTGCTCCTTCAATACCTCAGATATTTCTCCCTCAATACCTCAGATAGTGCTCTCTCAATACCTCAGAAAGTGCTGCCTCAATACCTCAGAACTTGCTCCCTCAGTACCTCAGATAGTGCTCCCACAATACCTCAGAAAATGTTCCCTCAATACGTCAGAAAGTGCTTCCTCAATAACTCAGAAAGTGCTCCCTCAAAACCTCAGAAAGTGCTTCCTCAATACCTCAGAAAGTGCTCCCTCAGTACCTCAGATAGTTCTCCCTCAGTACCTCAGAGTGTGCTTCCTCAATACCTCAGAAACTGCTCACTCAGTGCCACTGAAAGTGCTCCCTCAATACCTCATACAGTGCTTCCTCAATACATCAGATTGTGTTCCCTCAATACCACAGAAAGTGCTCCCTCAATACCTCAGATAGTGCTCCACGAATACCTCAGATAGTTCTCCCTCAGTACCTCAGATCGTTCTCCCTCAGTACCTCAGATAGTTCTCCCTCAGTACCTCAGAAAGTGCTTCATCAATACCTCAGAAAGTGCTTCCTCAACTCCTCAGAAATTGCACACTCAGTACCTCAGATAATGCTCCCTCAATACCTCATAAAGTGCTTCCTCAATACATCATATTTTGTTCCCTCAATACCTCAGAAAGTGCTTCCTCAATATCTCAGAAAGTGCTCCCTCAATACTTCAGAAAGTGCTCCCTCAGTATGTCAGATCGTTCTTCCTCAGTACCTCAGAAAGTGCTCCCTCAATACCTCAGAAAGTGCTTCCTCAATACATCATATTGTGTTCCCTCAATACCTCAGAAAATACTCGCTCATTACCTCAGAAAGTGCTTCCTCAATACATCATATTGTGTTCCCTCAATACCTCAGAAAGTGCTTCCTCAATACCTCAGAAAGTGCTCCCTCAGTACCTCAGATAGTGCTCCCTCAATACCTCAGAAAGTGCTCCATCAATACCTCAGCTAGTTCTCCCTCAGTACCTCAGAGTGTGCATCCTCAATACCTCAGAACTTGCTCCCTCAGTACCTCAGATAGTGCTCCCTCAATACCTCAGAAAATACTCCCTCAATACCTCAGAAAGTGCTCCCTCAATACCTCAGAAAGTGCTTCCTCAGTACCACAGATAGTGCTCCCTCAATACCTCAGATCGTGCTTCCTCAGTACCTCTGAAAGTGCTCCCTCAATATCTCAGATAGTGCTTCCACAGTACCTCAGAAAGTGCTTCGTCAATACCTCAGAAAGTGCTTCCTCAATACCTCAGAAAGTGCTCCATCAGTACCGCAGATAGTCCTCCCTCAATACCTCAGAAAGTGCTCCCTCAATACTTCAGAAAGCGGTCCCTCAGTACCTCAGATAGTTCTCCTTCAGTACCTCAGAAAGTGCTCCCTCAGTACCTCAGATCGTGCTTCCTCAGGACCTCCGAAAGTGCTCCCTCAATATCTCAGATAGTGCTTCCTCAGTACCTCAGAAAGTGCTCCCTCAATACCTCAGGTAGTTCTCCCTCAATACCTAGAAAGTGCTCCCTCATTACCTCAGAGAATTTTCCATCAGTACCTCAGAAAGTGCCCCCTCAATACCTCAGAAAGTGCTCAATCAATACCTCAGATAGTTCTCCATCAGTACCTCTGATAGTGCTTCCTCGGTACGTCAGATATGTGCTCCCTCAATACCTCAGAAAGTGTCCCCTCAGTACCTCAGAAAAAGCTACCTCAGAAAGTGCTCCATCAATACCTCAGAGAGTGCTCCCTCAATACCTAAGATAGTTCTCCCTCAATACTTCAGATAGTTTTCCCTCAAAACCTCTGAAAGTGCTTGCTCAATACCTCAGATAGTTCTCCCTCACTACCTCAGATAGTGTTCCCCAATACCTCAGATAGTTCTGCCTCAATACCTCAGATAGTGCTCCCTCAATACCTCAGATAGTTCTCCCTCAATGCCTCAGATCGTGCTCCCATAATACCTCAGATAGTGCTCCCGCAGTACTTCTGAAAGTGCTCCCTCAATACCTCAGAAAGTGCTCGCTCAGTACCTCAGATAATACTCACTCAGAACCACAGCTAGTGCTTCCTCAGTACGTCAGAAAGTTCTCCCTCAACACCTCAGAAACTGCTCCCTCAGTACCTCAGATAGTTCTCCCTCAGTACCTCAGATAGTTTTCACTCAGTACCTCAGAAAGTGCTCCCTAAATACCTCAGAAAGTGCTCCCTCAGTACATCAGATATTGCTCCCTCAATGCCTCAGATAGTGCTCCCTTAGTACCTCAGATAGTGCTCCCTCAGTTCCTCAGATAGTTCTCCCTCAGTACCGCAGATAGTTCTCCCTCAGTACCTCAGAGAGTGCTTCCTCAATACCTCAGAACTTGTTCCCTCAGTACCTCAGATAGTGCTCCCTTAATTCCTCAGAACTTGCTCTCTCAGTACCTCAGAAAATGCTCCCTCAATACCTCAGAAAATTCTCCATCAATAACACAGATAGTTCTCCCTCAGTACCTCAGAGTTTGCTTCCCTCAATGCCTCAGATCGTGCTCCCACAATACCTCAGACAGTTCTCCCTCAATACCTCAGATAGTGCTCCCACAATACTTCAGAAAGTGGTCCCTCAGTACCTCAGATAGTTCTCCCTTAGTACCTCAGAAAGTGCTCTCTCAGTAAATCAGATAATGCTTCCTCAGTACCTCAGATAGTGCTCCCTCAATACCTCAGAAAATGCTCGCTCAGTACCTCAGATAGTCCTCCTTCAATACCGCAGAAAGTGCTCCCTCAATACCTCAGAAAGTGCTTCCTCAATACCTCAGAAAGTGCTTCCTCAACACCTCAGATAGTGCTCCCTCAATACCTCAGAAAGTGCTCCCTCAATACCTCAGAAAGTGCGCCCTCAGTCCCTCATAAAGTGCTTGCTCACTACATCAGATTGTGTTCCCTCAATACCTCAGAAAGTGCTTCCACAATACCTCAGAAAATGCTCCCTCAGTACTTCAGATAGTGCTCCCTCAATACCTCAGAAAGTGCTCCCTCAGTACCTCAGATAGTTCTCCCTCAGTACCTCAGATAATTCTCCCTCAGTACCTTAGAAAATGCTTCATCAATACGGCAGAAATTGCTTCCTAAACACCTCAGAAAGTGCACCCTCAGTACCTCAGATAGTGCTCCCTCAATACCTCATAAAGTGCTTCCTCAATACATCAGATTGTGTTCCCTCAATACCTCAGAAAGTGCTTCATCAATACCTCAGAAAGTGCTCCCTCAGTACCTCAGATAGTGCTCCCTCAATACCTCAGAAAGTGCTCCTTCAATACCTCAGATATGTCTCCCTCAGTACCTCAGATAGTGCTCCCTCAATACCTCAGAAAGTGCTCCCTCAATATCTCAGAAAGTGCTTCCTCAATAACTCATAACTTGCTCCCTCAGTACCTCAGATAGTGCACCCACAATACCTCTGAAAATGCTCCCTCAATACCTCAGAAAGTGCTTCGTCAATACCTCAGAAAGTGCTCTCTCAATAACTCAGAAGTGCTTCCTCAGTACCTCAGAAAGTGCTCCCTCAATACCTCAGATAGTCCTCCCTCAATACCTCAGAAAGTGCTCCCTCAATACCTCAGAAAGTGCTTCCTCAATACCTCAGAAAGTGCTTCCTCAGTACCTCAGATAGTGCTCCCTCAATACCTCAGAAAGTGCTCCCTCAATACCTCAGAATGTGCACCCTCAGTACCTCAGATAGTGCTCCCTCAATACCTCAGGAAGTGCTCCATCAATACCTCAGATACTTCTCCCTCAGTACCTCAGAGTGTGCATCCTCAATACCTCAGAACTTGCTCCCGCAATACCTCAGAAAGTGCTCCCTCAATACCTCAGAAAGTGCTTCCTCAATACCTCAGAAAGTGCACCATCAGTACCTCAGATAGATCTCCCTCAATACCTCCGAAAGTGCCCCCTCAATATCTCAGATAGTGCTTCCTCAGTACCTCAGAAAGTGCTCCCTCAATACCTCAGAAAGTGCTTCCTCAATACCACAGAAAGTGCTCCATCAGTACCTCAGATAGTCCTCCCTCAATACCTCAGAAAGTGCTCCCTCAATACCTCAGAAAGTGCTTCCTCAATATCTCAGATAGTGCTTCCTCAGTACCTCAGAAAGTGCTCCCTCAATATCTCGGAAAGTGCTTTCTCAATACCTCATAACTTGCTCCCTCAGTACCTCAGATAGTGCTCCCTCAATTCCTCAAAAAGTGCTTCCTCTATACCTCAGATAGTGGTCCCTCAATACCTCAGAAAGTGCTCTCTCAATACTTCAGAAAGTGGTCCCTGAGTACCTCAGATAGTTCTCCCTCAGTACCTCAGAAAGTGCTCCCTCAGTACGTCAGATCGTGCTTCCTCAGTACCTCAGAAAGTGCTCCCTCAGTACTTCAGATAGTCCTCCCTTAATACCTCAGAAAGTGCTCCCTCAATACCTCAGAAAGTGCTTCCTCAATACATCAGATAGTGCTCCTCAATACCTCAGAAAGTTCTTCGTCAAAACCTCAGAAACTGCTTCCTCAGTACCTCAGATAGTGCTCCCTCAATACCACAGAAAGTGCTCCCTCAATACCTCATAAAGTGCTCCATGAATACCTCAGATAGTTCTCCCTCAGTACCTCAGATAGTTCTCCCTCAGTACCTCAGATAGTTCTCCCTCAGTACCTCAGAAAGTGCTTCATCAATACCTCAGAAAGTGCTTCCTCAACTCCTCAGAAATTGCATCCTCAGTACCTCAGATAGTGCTCCCTCAATACCTCATAAAGTGCTTCCTCAATACATCATATTGTGTTCCCTCAATACCTCAGAAAGTGCTTCCTCAATACCTCAGAGAGTGCTCCCTCAATACCTAAGATAGTTCTCCCTCAATACTTCAGATAGTTTTCCCTCAAAACCTCTGAAAGTGCTTGCTCAATACCTCAGATAGTTCTCCCTCACTACCTCAGATAGTGTTCCCCAATACCTCAGATAGTTCTGCCTCAATACCTCAGATAGTGCTCCCTCAATACCTCAGATAGTTCTCCCTCAATGCCTCAGATCGTGCTCCCATAATACCTCAGATAGTGCTCCCACAGTACTTCTGAAAGTGCTCCCTCAATACCTCAGAAAGTGCTCGCTCAGTACCTCAGATAATACTCACTCAGAACCTCAGCTAGTGCTTCCTCAGTACGTCAGAAAGTTCTCCCTCAACACCTCAGAAACTGCTCCCTCAGTACCTCAGATAGTTCTCCCTCAGTACCTCAGATAGTTTTCACTCAGTACCTCAGAAAGTGCTCCCTAAATACCTCAGAAAGTGCTCCCTCAGTACATCAGATATTGCTCCCTCAATGCCTCAGATAGTGCTCCCTTAGTACCTCAGATAGTGCTCCCTCAGTTCCTCAGATAGTTCTCCCTCAGTACCGCAGATAGTTCTCCCTCAGTACCTCAGAGAGTGCTTCCTCAATACCTCAGAACTTGTTCCCTCAGTACCTCAGATAGTGCTCCCTTAATTCCTCAGAACTTGCTCTCTCAGTACCTCAGAAAATGCTCCCTCAATACCTCAGAAAATTCTCCATCAATAACACAGATAGTTCTCCCTCAGTACCTCAGAGTTTGCTTCCCTCAATGCCTCAGATCGTGCTCCCACAATACCTCAGATAGTTCTCCCTCAATACCTCAGATAGTGCTCCCACAATACTTCAGAAAGTGGTCCCTCAGTACCTCAGATAGTTCTCCCTTAGTACCTCAGAAAGTGCTCTCTCAGTAAATCAGATAATGCTTCCTCAGTACCTCAGATAGTGCTCCCTCAATACCTCAGAAAATGCTCGCTCAGTACCTCAGATAGTCCTCCTTCAATACCGCAGAAAGTGCTCCCTCAATACCTCAGAAAGTGCTTCCTCAATACCTCAGAAAGTGCTTCCTCAACACCTCAGATAGTGCTCCCTCAATACCTCAGAAAGTGCTCCCTCAATACCTCAGAAAGTGCGCCCTCAGTCCCTCATAAAGTGCTTGCTCACTACATCAGATTGTGTTCCCTCAATACCTCAGAAAGTGCTTCCACAATACCTCAGAAAATGCTCCCTCAGTACTTCAGATAGTGCTCCCTCAATATCTCAGAAAGTGCTCCCTCAGTACCTCAGATAGTTCTCCCTCAGTACCTCAGATAATTCTCCCTCAGTACCTCAGAAAATGCTTCATCAATACGGCAGAAATTGCTTCCTAAACACCTCAGAAAGTGCACCCTCAGTACCTCAGATAGTGCTCCCTCAATACCTCATAAAGTGCTTCCTCAATACATCAGATTGTGTTCCCTCAATACCTCAGAAAGTGCTTCATCAATACCTCAGAAAGTGCTCCCTCAGTACCTCAGATAGTGCTCCCTCAATACCTCAGAAAGTGCTCCTTCAATACCTCAGATATGTCTCCCTCAGTACCTCAGATAGTGCTCCCTCAATACCTCAGAAAGTGCTTCCTCAATACATCAGATAGTGCTCCTCAATACCTCAGAAAGTTCTTCGTCAAAACCTCAGAAACTGCTTCCTCAGTACCTCAGATAGTGCTCCCTCAATACCACAGAAAGTGCTCCCTCAATACCTCATAAAGTGCTCCATGAATACCTCAGATAGTTCTCCCTCAGTACCTCAGATAGTTCTCCCTCAGTACCTCAGATAGTTCTCCCTCAGTACCTCAGAAAGTGCTTCATCAATACCTCAGAAAGTGCTTCCTCAACTCCTCAGAAATTGCATCCTCATTACCTCAGATAGTGCTCCCTCAATACCTCATAAAGTGCTTCCTCAATACATCATATTGTGTTCCCTCAATACCTCAGAAAGTGCTTCCTCAATACCTCAGAGAGTGCTCCCTCAATACCTAAGATAGTTCTCCCTCAATACTTCAGATAGTTTTCCCTCAAAACCTCTGAAAGTGCTTGCTCAATACCTCAGATAGTTCTCCCTCACTACCTCAGATAGTGTTCCCCAATACCTCAGATAGTTCTGCCTCAATACCTCAGATAGTGCTCCCTCAATACCTCAGATAGTTCTCCCTCAATGCCTCAGATCGTGCTCCCATAATACCTCAGATAGTGCTCCCGCAGTACTTCTGAAAGTGCTCCCTCAATACCTCAGAAAGTGCTCGCTCAGTACCTCAGATAATACTCACTCAGAACCTCAGCTAGTGCTTCCTCAGTACGTCAGAAAGTTCTCCCTCAACACCTCAGAAACTGCTCCCTCAGTACCTCAGATAGTTCTCCCTCAGTACCTCAGATAGTTTTCACTCAGTACCTCAGAAAGTGCTCCCTAAATACCTCAGAAAGTGCTCCCTCAGTACATCAGATATTGCTCCCTCAATGCCTCAGATAGTGCTCCCTTAGTACCTCAGATAGTGCTCCCTCAGTTCCTCAGATAGTTCTCCCTCAGTACCGCAGATAGTTCTCCCTCAGTACCTCAGAGAGTGCTTCCTCAATACCTCAGAACTTGTTCCCTCAGTACCTCAGATAGTGCTCCCTTAATTCCTCAGAACTTGCTCTCTCAGTACCTCAGAAAATGCTCCCTCAATACCTCAGAAAATTCTCCATCAATAACACAGATAGTTCTCCCTCAGTACCTCAGAGTTTGCTTCCCTCAATGCCTCAGATCGTGCTCCCACAATACCTCAGATAGTTCTCCCTCAATACCTCAGATAGTGCTCCCACAATACTTCAGAAAGTGGTCCCTCAGTACCTCAGATAGTTCTCCCTTAGTACCTCAGAAAGTGCTCTCTCAGTAAATCAGATAATGCTTCCTCAGTACCTCAGATAGTGCTCCCTCAATACCTCAGAAAATGCTCGCTCAGTACCTCAGATAGTCCTCCTTCAATACCGCAGAAAGTGCTCCCTCAATACCTCAGAAAGTGCTTCCTCAATACCTCAGAAAGTGCTTCCTCAACACCTCAGATAGTGCTCCCTCAATACCTCAGAAAGTGCTCCCTCAATACCTCAGAAAGTGCGCCCTCAGTCCCTCATAAAGTGCTTGCTCACTACATCAGATTGTGTTCCCTCAATACCTCAGAAAGTGCTTCCACAATACCTCAGAAAATGCTCCCTCAGTACTTCAGATAGTGCTCCCTCAATATCTCAGAAAGTGCTCCCTCAGTACCTCAGATAGTTCTCCCTCAGTACCTCAGATAATTCTCCCTCAGTACCTCAGAAAATGCTTCATCAATACGGCAGAAATTGCTTCCTAAACACCTCAGAAAGTGCACCCTCAGTACCTCAGATAGTGCTCCCTCAATACCTCATAAAGTGCTTCCTCAATACATCAGATTGTGTTCCCTCAATACCTCAGAAAGTGCTTCATCAATACCTCAGAAAGTGCTCCCTCAGTACCTCAGATAGTGCTCCCTCAATACCTCAGAAAGTGCTCCTTCAATACCTCAGATATGTCTCCCTCAGTACCTCAGATAGTGCTCCCTCAATACCTCAGAAAGTGCTCCCTCAATATCTCAGAAAGTGCTTCCTCAATAACTCATAACTTGCTCCCTCAGTACCTCAGATAGTGCACCCACAATACCTCAGAAAATGCTCCCTCAATACCTCAGAAAGTGCTTCGTCAATACCTCAGAAAGTGCTCTCTCAATAACTCAGAAAGTGCTTCCTCAGTACCTCAGAAAGTGCTCCCTCAATACCTCAGATAGTCCTCCCTCAATACCTCAGAAAGTGCTCCCTCAATACCTCAGAAAGTGCTTCCTCAATACCTCAGAATGTGCACCCTCAGTACCTCAGATAGTGCTCCCTCAATACCTCAGGAAGTGCTCCATCAATACCTCAGATACTTCTCCCTCAGTACCTCAGAGTGTGCATCCTCAATACCTCAGAACTTGCTCCCGCAATACCTCAGAAAGTGCTCCCTCAATACCTCAGAAAGTGCTTCCTCAATACCTCAGAAAGTGCACCATCAGTACCTCAGATAGATCTCCCTCAATACCTCCGAAAGTGCCCCCTCAATATCTCAGATAGTGCTTCCTCAGTACCTCAGAAAGTGCTCCCTCAATACCTCAGAAAGTGCTTCCTCAATACCACAGAAAGTGCTCCATCAGTACCTCAGATAGTCCTCCCTCAATACCTCAGAAAGTGCTCCCTCAATACCTCAGAAAGTGCTTCCTCAATATCTCAGATAGTGCTTCCTCAGTACCTCAGAAAGTGCTCCCTCAATATCTCGGAAAGTGCTTTCTCAATACCTCATAACTTGCTCCTTCAGTACCTCAGATAGTGCTCCCTCAATTCCTCAAAAAGTGCTTCCTCTATACCTCAGATAGTGGTCCCTCAATACCTCAGAAAGTGCTCTCTCAATACTTCAGAAAGTGGTCCCTGAGTACCTCAGATAGTTCTCCCTCAGTACCTCAGAAAGTGCTCCCTCAGTACGTCAGATCGTGCTTCCTCAGTACCTCAGAAAGTGCTCCCTCAGTACTTCAGATAGTCCTCCCTTAATACCTCAGAAAGTGCTCCCTCAATACCTCAGAAAGTGCTTCCTCAATACATCAGATAGTGCTCCTCAATACCTCAGAAAGCTCTTGGTCAAAACCTCAGAAACTGCTTCCTCAGTACCTCAGATAGTGCTCCCTCAATACCACAGAAAGTGCTCCCTCAATACCTCATAAAGTGCTCCATGAATACCTCAGATAGTTCTCCCTCAGTACCTCAGATAGTTCTCCCTCAGTACCTCAGATAGTTCTCCCTCAGTACCTCAGAAAGTGCTTCATCAATACCTCAGAAAGTGCTTCCTCAACTCCTCAGAAATTGCATCCTCAGTACCTCAGATAGTGCTCCCTCAATACCTCATAAAGTGCTTCCTCAATACATCATATTGTGTTCCCTCAATACCTCAGAAAGTGCTTCCTCAATACCTCAGAAAGTGCTCCCTCAGTACCTCAGAAAGTGCTCCCTCAGTACGTCAGATCGTGCTTCCTCAGTACCTCAGAAAGTGCTCCCTCAGTACTTCAGATAGTCCTCCCTCAATACCTCAGAAAGTGGTCGCTCAATACCTCAGAAAGTGCTCCCTCAATACCTCAGATAGTTCTCCCTCAATGCCTCAGATCGTGCTCCCATAATACCTCAGATAGTGCTCCCGCAGTACTTCTGAAAGTGCTCCCTCAATACCTCAGAAAGTGCTCGCTCAGTACCTCAGATAATACTCACTCAGAACCTCAGCTAGTGCTTCCTCAGTACGTCAGAAAGTTCTCCCTCAACACCTCAGAAACTGCTCCCTCAGTACCTCAGATAGTTCTCCCTCAGTACCTCAGATAGTTTTCACTCAGTACCTCAGAAAGTGCTCCCTAAATACCTCAGAAAGTGCTCCCTCAGTACATCAGATATTGCTCCCTCAATGCCTCAGATAGTGCTCCCTTAGTACCTCAGATAGTGCTCCCTCAGTTCCTCAGATAGTTCTCCCTCAGTACCGCAGATAGTTCTCCCTCAGTACCTCAGAGAGTGCTTCCTCAATACCTCAGAACTTGTTCCCTCAGTACCTCAGATAGTGCTCCCTTAATTCCTCAGAACTTGCTCTCTCAGTACCTCAGAAAATGCTCCCTCAATACCTCAGAAAATTCTCCATCAATAACACAGATAGTTCTCCCTCAGTACCTCAGAGTTTGCTTCCCTCAATGCCTCAGATCGTGCTCCCACAATACCTCAGATAGTTCTCCCTCAATACCTCATAAAGTGCTCCATGAATACCTCAGATAGTTCTCCCTCAGTACCTCAGATAGTTCTCCCTCAGTACCTCAGATAGTTCTCCCTCAGTACCTCAGAAAGTGCTTCATCAATACCTCAGAAAGTGCTTCCTCAATACCTCATAAAGTGCTCCATGAATACCTCAGATAGTTCTCCCTCAGTACCTCAGATAGTTCTCCCTCAGTACCTCAGATAGTTCTCCCTCAGTACCTCAGAAAGTGCTTCATCAATACCTCAGAAAGTGCTTCCTCAACTCCTCAGAAATTGCATCCTCAGTACCTCAGATAGTGCTCCCTCAATACCTCATAAAGTGCTTCCTCAATACATCATATTGTGTTCCCTCAATACCTCAGAAAGTGCTTCCTCAATACCTCAGAAAGTGCTCCCTCAGTACCTCAGAAAGTGCTCCCTCAGTACGTCAGATCGTGCTTCCTCAGTACCTCAGAAAGTGCTCCCTCAGTACTTCAGATAGTCCTCCCTCAATACCTCAGAAAGTGGTCGCTCAATACCTCAGAAAGTGCTCCCTCAATACCTCAGATAGTTCTCCCTCAATGCCTCAGATCGTGCTCCCATAATACCTCAGATAGTGCTCCCGCAGTACTTCTGAAAGTGCTCCCTCAATACCTCAGAAAGTGCTCGCTCAGTACCTCAGATAATACTCACTCAGAACCTCAGCTAGTGCTTCCTCAGTACGTCAGAAAGTTCTCCCTCAACACCTCAGAAACTGCTCCCTCAGTACCTCAGATAGTTCTCCCTCAGTACCTCAGATAGTTTTCACTCAGTACCTCAGAAAGTGCTCCCTAAATACCTCAGAAAGTGCTCCCTCAGTACATCAGATATTGCTCCCTCAATGCCTCAGATAGTGCTCCCTTAGTACCTCAGATAGTGCTCCCTCAGTTCCTCAGATAGTTCTCCCTCAGTACCGCAGATAGTTCTCCCTCAGTACCTCAGAGAGTGCTTCCTCAATACCTCAGAACTTGTTCCCTCAGTACCTCAGATAGTGCTCCCTTAATTCCTCAGAACTTGCTCTCTCAGTACCTCAGAAAATGCTCCCTCAATACCTCAGAAAATTCTCCATCAATAACACAGATAGTTCTCCCTCAGTACCTCAGAGTTTGCTTCCCTCAATGCCTCAGATCGTGCTCCCACAATACCTCAGATAGTTCTCCCTCAATACCTCATAAAGTGCTCCATGAATACCTCAGATAGTTCTCCCTCAGTACCTCAGATAGTTCTCCCTCAGTACCTCAGATAGTTCTCCCTCAGTACCTCAGAAAGTGCTTCATCAATACCTCAGAAAGTGCTTCCTCAATACCTCATAAAGTGCTCCATGAATACCTCAGATAGTTCTCCCTCAGTACCTCAGATAGTTCTCCCTCAGTACCTCAGATAGTTCTCCCTCAGTACCTCAGAAAGTGCTTCATCAATACCTCAGAAAGTGCTTCCTCAACTCCTCAGAAATTGCATCCTCAGTACCTCAGATAGTGCTCCCTCAATACCTCATAAAGTGCTTCCTCAATACATCATATTGTGTTCCCTCAATACCTCAGAAAGTGCTTCCTCAATACCTCAGAAAGTGCTCCCTCAGTACCTCAGAAAGTGCTCCCTCAGTACGTCAGATCGTGCTTCCTCAGTACCTCAGAAAGTGCTCCCTCAGTACTTCAGATAGTCCTCCCTCAATACCTCAGAAAGTGGTCGCTCAATACCTCAGAAAGTGCTCCCTCAATACCTCAGATAGTTCTCCCTCAATGCCTCAGATCGTGCTCCCATAATACCTCAGATAGTGCTCCCGCAGTACTTCTGAAAGTGCTCCCTCAATACCTCAGAAAGTGCTCGCTCAGTACCTCAGATAATACTCACTCAGAACCTCAGCTAGTGCTTCCTCAGTACGTCAGAAAGTTCTCCCTCAACACCTCAGAAACTGCTCCCTCAGTACCTCAGATAGTTCTCCCTCAGTACCTCAGATAGTTTTCACTCAGTACCTCAGAAAGTGCTCCCTAAATACCTCAGAAAGTGCTCCCTCAGTACATCAGATATTGCTCCCTCAATGCCTCAGATAGTGCTCCCTTAGTACCTCAGATAGTGCTCCCTCAGTTCCTCAGATAGTTCTCCCTCAGTACCGCAGATAGTTCTCCCTCAGTACCTCAGAGAGTGCTTCCTCAATACCTCAGAACTTGTTCCCTCAGTACCTCAGATAGTGCTCCCTTAATTCCTCAGAACTTGCTCTCTCAGTACCTCAGAAAATGCTCCCTCAATACCTCAGAAAATTCTCCATCAATAACACAGATAGTTCTCCCTCAGTACCTCAGAGTTTGCTTCCCTCAATGCCTCAGATCGTGCTCCCACAATACCTCAGATAGTTCTCCCTCAATACCTCAGATAGTGCTCCCACAATACTTCAGAAAGTGGTCCCTCAGTACCTCAGATAGTTCTCCCATAGTACCTCAGAAAGTGCTCTCTCAGTACCTCAGATAATGCTTCCTCAGTACCTCAGATAGTACTCCCTCAATACCTCAGAAAATGCTCGCTCAGTACCTCAGATAGTCCTCCTTCAATACCGCAGAAAGTGCTCCCTCAATACCTCAGAAAGTGCTTCCTCAATACCTCAGAAAGTGCTTCCTCAACACCTCAGATAGTGCTCCCTCAATACCTCAGAAAGTGCTCCCTCAATACCTCAGAAAGTGCGCCCTCAGTCCCTCATAAAGTGCTTGCTCACTACATCAGATTGTGTTCCCTCAATACCTCAGAAAGTGCTTCCACAATACCTCAGAAAATGCTCCCTCAGTACTTCAGATAATGCTCCCTCAATACCTCAGAAAGTGCTCCCTCAGTACCTCAGATAGTTCTCCCTCAGTACCTCAGATAATTCTCCCTCAGTACCTTAGAAAATGCTTCATCAATACGGCAGAAATTGCTTCCTAAACACCTCAGAAAGTGCACCCTCAGTACCTCAGATAGTGCTCCCTCAATACCTCATAAAGTGCTTCCTCAATACATCAGATTGTGTTCCCTCAATACCTCAGAAAGTGCTTCATCAATACCTCAGAAAGTGCTCCCTCAGTACCTCAGATAGTGCTCCCTCAATACCTCAGAAAGTGCTCCTTCAATACCTCAGATATGTCTCCCTCAGTACCTCAGATAGTGCTCCCTCAATACCTCAGAAAGTGCTCCCTCAATATCTCAGAAAGTGCTTCCTCAATAACTCATAACTTGCTCCCTCAGTACCTCAGATAGTGCACCCACAATACCTCAGAAAATGCTCCCTCAATACCTCAGAAAGTGCTTCGTCAATACCTCAGAAAGTGCTCTCTCAATAACTCAGAAAGTGCTTCCTCAGTACCTCAGAAAGTGCTCCCTCAATACCTCAGATAGTCCTCCCTCAATACCTCAGAAAGTGCTCCCTCAATACCTCAGAAAGTGCTTCCTCAATACCTCAGAAAGTGCTTCCTCAGTACCTCAGATAGTGCTCCCTCAATACCTCAGAAAGTGCTCCCTCAATACCTCAGAATGTGCACCCTCAGTACCTCAGATAGTGCTCCCTCAATACCTCAGGAAGTGCTCCAACAATACCTCAGATACTTCTCCCTCAGTACCTCAGAGTGTGCATCCTCAATACCTCAGAACTTGCTCCCGCAATACCTCAGAAAGTGCTCCCTCAATACCTCAGAAAGTGCTTCCTCAATACCTCAGAAAGTGCACCATCAGTACCTCAGATAGATCTCCCTCAATACCTCCGAAAGTGCCCCCTCAATATCTCAGATAGTGCTTCCTCAGTACCTCAGAAAGTGCTCCCTCAATACCTCAGAAAGTGCTTCCTCAATACCACAGAAAGTGCTCCATCAGTACCTCAGATAGTCCTCCCTCAATACCTCAGAAAGTGCTCCCTCAATACCTCAGAAAGTGCTTCCTCAATATCTCAGATAGTGCTTCCTCAGTACCTCAGAAAGTGCTCCCTCAATATCTCGGAAAGTGCTTTCTCAATACCTCATAACTTGCTCCCTCAGTACCTCAGATAGTGCTCCCTCAATTCCTCAAAAAGTGCTTCCTCTATACCTCAGATAGTGGTCCCTCAATACCTCAGAAAGTGCTCTCTCAATACTTCAGAAAGTGGTCCCTGAGTACCTCAGATAGTTCTCCCTCAGTACCTCAGAAAGTGCTCCCTCAGTACGTCAGATCGTGCTTCCTCAGTACCTCAGAAAGTGCTCCCTCAGTACTTCAGATAGTCCTCCCTTAATACCTCAGAAAGTGCTCCCTCAATACCTCAGAAAGTGCTTCCTCAATACATCAGATAGTGCTCCTCAATACCTCAGAAAGTTCTTGGTCAAAACCTCAGAAACTGCTTCCTCAGTACCTCAGATAGTGCTCCCTCAATACCACAGAAAGTGCTCCCTCAATACCTCATAAAGTGCTCCATGAATACCTCAGATAGTTCTCCCTCAGTACCTCAGATAATTCTCCCTCAGTACCTCAGATAGTTCTCCCTCAGTACCTCAGAAAGTGCTTCATCAATACCTCAGAAAGTGCTTCCTCAACTCCTCAGAAATTGCATCCTCAGTACCTCAGATAGTGCTCCCTCAATACCTCATAAAGTGCTTCCTCAATACATCATATTGTGTTCCCTCAATACCTCAGAAAGTGCTTCCTCAATACCTCAGAAAGTGCTCCCTCAGTACCTCAGAAAGTGCTCCCTCAGTACGTCAGATCGTGCTTCCTCAGTACCTCAGAAAGTGCTCCCTCAGTACTTCAGATAGTCCTCCCTCAATACCTCAGAAAGTGCTCGCTCAATACCTCAGAAAGTGCTCCATCAATACCTCAGATAGTTCTCCCTCAGTACCTCAGAGTCTGCATCCTCAATACCTCAGAACTTGCTGCCTCAGTACCTCAGATAGTGCTCCCTCAATACCTCAGAAAATACTCCCTCAATACCTCAGAAAGTGCTCCCTCAATACCTCAGAAAGTGCTTCCTCAATATCTCAGAAAGTGCTCCATCAGTACCTCAGATAGTCCTCCCTCAATACCTCAGAAAGTGCTTCCTCAATACCTCAGAAAGTGCTCCCTCAGTACCTCAGATAGTGCTCCCTCAATACCTCAGAAAGTGCTCCATCAATACCTCAGATAGTTCTCCCTCAGTACCTCAGAGTGTGCATCCTCAATACCTCAGAACTTGCTCCCTCAGTACCTCAGATAGTGCTCCCTCAATACCTCAGAAAATACTCCCTCAATACCTCAGATAGTGCTCCCTCAATACCTCAGATCGTGCTTCCTCAGTACCTCCGAAAGTGCTCCCTCAATACCTCAGATAGTTCTCCCTCAGTACCTCAGAAAGTGCTCCCTCAGTACGTCAGATCGTGCTTCCTCAGTACCTCAGAAAGTGCTCCCTCAGTACTTCAGATAGTCCTCCCTTAATACCTCAGAAAGTGCTCCCTCAATACCTCAGAAAGTGCTTCCTCAATACATCAGATAGTGCTCCTCAATACCTCAGAAAGTTCTTGGTCAAAACCTCAGAAACTGCTTCCTCAGTACCTCAGATAGTGCTCCCTCAATACCACAGAAAGTGCTCCCTCAATACCTCATAAAGTGCTCCATGAATACCTCAGATAGTTCTCCCTCAGTACCTCAGATAATTCTCCCTCAGTACCTCAGATAGTTCTCCCTCAGTACCTCAGAAAGTGCTTCATCAATACCTCAGAAAGTGCTTCCTCAACTCCTCAGAAATTGCATCCTCAGTACCTCAGATAGTGCTCCCTCAATACCTCATAAAGTGCTTCCTCAATACATCATATTGTGTTCCCTCAATACCTCAGAAAGTGCTTCCTCAATACCTCAGAAAGTGCTCCCTCAGTACCTCAGAAAGTGCTCCATCAGTACGTCAGATCGTGCTTCCTCAGTACCTCAGAAAGTGCTCCCTCAGTACTTCAGATAGTCCTCCCTCAATACCTCAGAAAGTGCTCGCTCAATACCTCAGAAAGTGCTCCATCAATACCTCAGATAGTTCTCCCTCAGTACCTCAGAGTCTGCATCCTCAATACCTCAGAACTTGCTGCCTCAGTACCTCAGATAGTGCTCCCTCAATACCTCAGAAAATACTCCCTCAATACCTCAGAAAGTGCTCCCTCAATACCTCAGAAAGTGCTTCCTCAATATCTCAGAAAGTGCTCCATCAGTACCTCAGATAGTCCTCCCTCAATACCTCAGAAAGTGCTTCCTCAATACCTCAGAAAGTGCTCCCTCAGTACCTCAGATAGTGCTCCCTCAATACCTCAGAAAGTGCTCCATCAATACCTCAGATAGTTCTCCCTCAGTACCTCAGAGTGTGCATCCTCAAAACCTCAGAACTTGCTCCCTCAGTACCTCAGATAGTGCTCCCTCAATACCTCAGAAAATACTCCCTCAATACCTCAGATAGTGCTCCCTCAATACCTCAGATCGTGCTTCCTCAGTACCTCCGAAAGTGCTCCCTCAATACCTCAGATAGTTCTCCTTCAGTACCTCAGAAAGTGCTCCCTCAGTACCTCAGATCGTGCTTCCTCAGTACCTCCGAAAGTGCTCCCTTAGTATCTCAGATAGTGCTTCCTCAGTACCTCAGAATGTGCTCCCTCAATACCTCAGGTAGTTCTCCCTCAATACCTAGAAAGTGCTCCCTCAATACCTCAGAGAATTTTCCATCAGTACCTCAGAAAGTGCCCCCTCAATACCTCAGAAAGTGCTCAATCAATACCTCAGATAGTTCTCCAACAGTACCTCTGATAGTGCTCCTTCAATACTTCAGATAGGTTTCCCTCAAAACCTCTGAAAGTGCTCGCTCAATACCTCAGATTGTTCTCCCTCACTACCTCAGATAGTGTTCCCCAATACCTCAGATAGTTCTGCCTCAATACCTCAGATAGTGCTCCCTCAATACCTCAGATAGTTCTCCCTCAATACCTCTGAAAGTGCTCCCTCAATAACTCAGATAGTTCTCCCTCAATGCCTCAGATCGTGCTCCCACAATACCTCAGATAGTTCTCCCTCAATACCTCAGATAGTGCTCCCGCAGTACTTCTGAAAGTGCTCCCTCAATACCTCAGAAAGTGCTCGCTCAGCACCTCAGATAGTTCTCCCTCAGTACCTCAGATAGTTTTCACTCAGTACCTCAGAAAGTGCTCCCTAAATACCTCAGAAAGAGCTCCCTCAATACCTCAGATATTGCTCCCTCAATGCCTCAGATAGTACTCCCTTAGTACCTCAGATACTGCTCCCTCAGTACCTCAGATAGTTCTCCCTCAGTACCGCAGAGATTGCTTCCTCAATACCTCAGAACCTATTCCCTCAGTACCTCAGATAGTGCTCCCTCAATTCCTCAGAACTTGCTCTCTCAGTACCTCAGAAAATGCTCCCTCAATACCTCAGAAAATGCTCCATCAATACCACAGATAGTTCTCCCTCAGTACCTCAGAGTTTGCTTCCCTCAATGCCTCAGATCGTGCTCCCACAATACCTCAGATAATTCTCCCTCAATACCTCAGATAGTGCTCCCACAATACTTCAGAAAGTGATCCCTCAGTACCTCAGATAGTTCTCCCTTAGTACCTCAGAAAGTGCTCTCTCAGTACCTCAGATAATGCTTCCTCAGTACCTCAGAAGGTGCTCCCTCAATACCTCAGAAAATGCTCGCTCAGTACCTCAGATAGTCCTCCTTCAATACCTCAGAAAGTGCTCCCTCAATACCTCAGAAAGTGCTTCCTCAATACCTCAGAAAGTGCTTCCTCAATATCTCAGATAGTGCTCCATCAATACCTCAGAAAATGCTTCCTCAATACCACAGAAAGTGCTCCCACAGTACCTCAGATAGTGCTCCCTCAATACCTCAGAAAGTGCTTCCTCAATACCTCAGATAGTGCTCCATCAATACCTCAGAAAATGCTTCCTCAATACCACAGAAAGTGCTCCCACAGTACCTCAGATAGTGCTCCCTCAATACCTCAGATAGTGCTCCCTCAATACCTCAGAAAGTGCTTCCTCAACTCCTCAGAAATTGCACCCTCAGTACCTCAGATAGTGCTCCCTCAATACCTCTGAAAGTGCTTCCTCAATACCTCATATTGTGTTCCTTCAATACCTCAGAAAGTGCTTCCTCAATACCTCAGAAAGTGCTCCCTCAGTACCTCAGAAAGTGCTCCCTCAGTACGTCAGATCGTGCTTCCTCAGTACCTCAGAAAGTGCTCCCTCAGTACTTCAGATAGTCCTCCCTCAATACCTCAGAAAGTGCTCCCTCAATACCTCAGAAAGTGCTCCATCAATACCTCAGATAGTTCTCCCTCAGTACCTCAGAGTCCGCATCCTCAATACCTCAGAAATTGCTCCCTCAGTACCTCAGATAGTGCTCCCTCAATACCTCAGAAAATACTCCCTCAATACCTCAGAAAGTGCTCCCTCAATACCTCAGAAAGTGGTTCCTCAATATCTCAGAAAGTGCTCCATCAGTACCTCAGATAGTCCTCCCTGAATACCTCAGAAAGTGCTTCCTCAATACCTCAGAAAGTGCTCCCTCAGTACATCAGATAGTGCTCCCTCAATACCTCAGAAAGTGCTCCATCAATACCTCAGATAGTTCTCCCTCAGTACCTCAGAGTGTGCATCCTCAATACCTCAGAACTTGCTCCCTCAGTACCTCAGATAGTGCTCCCTCAATACCTCAGAAAATACTCCCTCAATACCTCAGATAGTGCTCCCTCAATACCTCAGATCGTGCTTCCTCAGTACCTCAGGAAGTGCTCCATCAATACCTCAGATACTTCTCCCTCAGTACCTCAGAGTGTGCATCCTCAATACCTCAGAACTTGCTCCCGCAATACCTCAGAAAGTGCTCCCTCAATACCTCAGAAAGTGCTTCCTCAATACCTCAGAAAGTGCACCATCAGTACCTCAGATAGATCTCCCTCAATACCTCCGAAAGTGCCCCCTCAATATCTCAGATAGTGCTTCCTCAGTACCTCAGAAAGTGCTCCCTCAATACCTCACAAAGTGCTTCCTCAATACCACAGAAAGTGCTCCATCAGTACCTCAGATAGTCCTCCCTCAATACCTCAGAAAGTGCTCCCTCAATACCTCAGAAAGTGCTTCCTCAATATCTCAGATAGTGCTTCCTCAGTACCTCAGAAAGTGCTCCCTCAATATCTCGGAAAGTGCTTTCTCAATACCTCATAACTTGCTCCCTCAGTACCTCAGATAGTGCTCCCTCAATTCCTCAAAAAGTGCTTCCTCTATACCTCAGATAGTGGTCCCTCAATACCTCAGAAAGTGCTCTCTCAATACTTCAGAAAGTGGTCCCTGAGTACCTCAGATAGTTCTCCCTCAGTACCTCAGAAAGTGCTCCCTCAGTACGTCAGATCGTGCTTCCTCAGTACCTCAGAAAGTGCTCCCTCAGTACTTCAGATAGTCCTCCCTTAATACCTCAGAAAGTGCTCCCTCAATACCTCAGAAAGTGCTTCCTCAATACATCAGATAGTGCTCCTCAATACCTCAGAAAGCTCTTGGTCAAAACCTCAGAAACTGCTTCCTCAGTACCTCAGATAGTGCTCCCTCAATACCACAGAAAGTGCTCCCTCAATACCTCATAAAGTGCTCCATGAATACCTCAGATAGTTCTCCCTCAGTACCTCAGATAGTTCTCCCTCAGTACCTCAGATAGTTCTCCCTCAGTACCTCAGAAAGTGCTTCATCAATACCTCAGAAAGTGCTTCCTCAACTCCTCAGAAATTGCATCCTCAGTACCTCAGATAGTGCTCCCTCAATACCTCATAAAGTGCTTCCTCAATACATCATATTGTGTTCCCTCAATACCTCAGAAAGTGCTTCCTCAATACCTCAGAAAGTGCTCCCTCAGTACCTCAGAAAGTGCTCCCTCAGTACGTCAGATCGTGCTTCCTCAGTACCTCAGAAAGTGCTCCCTCAGTACTTCAGATAGTCCTCCCTCAATACCTCAGAAAGTGGTCGCTCAATACCTCAGAAAGTGCTCCCTCAATACCTCAGATAGTTCTCCCTCAATGCCTCAGATCGTGCTCCCATAATACCTCAGATAGTGCTCCCGCAGTACTTCTGAAAGTGCTCCCTCAATACCTCAGAAAGTGCTCGCTCAGTACCTCAGATAATACTCACTCAGAACCTCAGCTAGTGCTTCCTCAGTACGTCAGAAAGTTCTCCCTCAACACCTCAGAAACTGCTCCCTCAGTACCTCAGATAGTTCTCCCTCAGTACCTCAGATAGTTTTCACTCAGTACCTCAGAAAGTGCTCCCTAAATACCTCAGAAAGTGCTCCCTCAGTACATCAGATATTGCTCCCTCAATGCCTCAGATAGTGCTCCCTTAGTACCTCAGATAGTGCTCCCTCAGTTCCTCAGATAGTTCTCCCTCAGTACCGCAGATAGTTCTCCCTCAGTACCTCAGAGAGTGCTTCCTCAATACCTCAGAACTTGTTCCCTCAGTACCTCAGATAGTGCTCCCTTAATTCCTCAGAACTTGCTCTCTCAGTACCTCAGAAAATGCTCCCTCAATACCTCAGAAAATTCTCCATCAATAACACAGATAGTTCTCCCTCAGTACCTCAGAGTTTGCTTCCCTCAATGCCTCAGATCGTGCTCCCACAATACCTCAGATAGTTCTCCCTCAATACCTCAGATAGTGCTCCCACAATACTTCAGAAAGTGGTCCCTCAGTACCTCAGATAGTTCTCCCTTAGTACCTCAGAAAGTGCTCTCTCAGTACCTCAGATAATGCTTCCTCAGTACCTCAGATAGTACTCCCTCAATACCTCAGAAAATGCTCGCTCAGTACCTCAGATAGTCCTCCTTCAATACCGCAGAAAGTGCTCCCTCAATACCTCAGAAAGTGCTTCCTCAATACCTCAGAAAGTGCTTCCTCAACACCTCAGATAGTGCTCCCTCAATACCTCAGAAAGTGCTCCCTCAATACCTCAGAAAGTGCGCCCTCAGTCCCTCATAAAGTGCTTGCTCACTACATCAGATTGTGTTCCCTCAATACCTCAGAAAGTGCTTCCACAATACCTCAGAAAATGCTCCCTCAGTACTTCAGATAATGCTCCCTCAATACCTCAGAAAGTGCTCCCTCAGTACCTCAGATAGTTCTCCCTCAGTACCTCAGATAATTCTCCCTCAGTACCTTAGAAAATGCTTCATCAATACGGCAGAAATTGCTTCCTAAACACCTCAGAAAGTGCACCCTCAGTACCTCAGATAGTGCTCCCTCAATACCTCATAAAGTGCTTCCTCAATACATCAGATTGTGTTCCCTCAATACCTCAGAAAGTGCTTCATCAATACCTCAGAAAGTGCTCCCTCAGTACCTCAGATAGTGCTCCCTCAATACCTCAGAAAGTGCTCCTTCAATACCTCAGATATGTCTCCCTCAGTACCTCAGATAGTGCTCCCTCAATACCTCAGAAAGTGCTCCCTCAATATCTCAGAAAGTGCTTCCTCAATAACTCATAACTTGCTCCCTCAGTACCTCAGATAGTGCACCCACAATACCTCAGAAAATGCTCCCTCAATACCTCAGAAAGTGCTTCGTCAATACCTCAGAAAGTGCTCTCTCAATAACTCAGAAAGTGCTTCCTCAGTACCTCAGAAAGTGCTCCCTCAATACCTCAGATAGTCCTCCCTCAATACCTCAGAAAGTGCTCCCTCAATACCTCAGAAAGTGCTTCCTCAATACCTCAGAAAGTGCTTCCTCAGTACCTCAGATAGTGCTCCCTCAATACCTCAGAAAGTGCTCCCTCAATACCTCAGAATGTGCACCCTCAGTACCTCAGATAGTGCTCCCTCAATACCTCAGGAAGTGCTCCATCAATACCTCAGATACTTCTCCCTCAGTACCTCAGAGTGTGCATCCTCAATACCTCAGAACTTGCTCCCGCAATACCTCAGAAAGTGCTCCCTCAATACCTCAGAAAGTGCTTCCTCAATACCTCAGAAAGTGCACCATCAGTACCTCAGATAGATCTCCCTCAATACCTCCGAAAGTGCCCCCTCAATATCTCAGATAGTGCTTCCTCAGTACCTCAGAAAGTGCTCCCTCAATACCTCAGAAAGTGCTTCCTCAATACCACAGAAAGTGCTCCATCTGTACCTCAGATAGTCCTCCCTCAATACCTCAGAAAGTGCTCCCTCAATACCTCAGAAAGTGCTTCCTCAATATCTCAGATAGTGCTTCCTCAGTACCTCAGAAAGTGCTCCCTCAATATCTCGGAAAGTGCTTTCTCAATACCTCATAACTTGCTCCCTCAGTACCTCAGATAGTGCTCCCTCAATTCCTCAAAAAGTGCTTCCTCTATACCTCAGATAGTGGTCCCTCAATACCTCAGAAAGTGCTCTCTCAATACTTCAGAAAGTGGTCCCTGAGTACCTCAGATAGTTCTCCCTCAGTACCTCAGAAAGTGCTCCCTCAGTACGTCAGATCGTGCTTCCTCAGTACCTCAGAAAGTGCTCCCTCAGTACTTCAGATAGTCCTCCCTTCATCCCTCAGAAAGTGCTCCCTCAATGCCTCAGAAAGTGCTTCCTCAATACATCAGATAGTGCTCCTCAATACCTCAGAAAGTTCTTGGTCAAAACCTCAGAAACTGCTTCCTCAGTACCTCAGATAGTGCTCCCTCAATACCTCAGAAAGTGCTCCCTCAATACCTCATAAAGTGCTCCATGAATACCTCAGATAGTTCTCCCTCAGTACCTCAGATAGTTCTCCCTCAGTACCTCAGATAGTTCTCCCTCAGTACCTCAGAAAGTGCTTCATCAATACCTCAGAAAGTGCTTCCTCAACTCCTCAGAAATTGCATCCTCAGTACCTCAGATAGTGCTCCCTCAATACCTCATAAAGTGCTTCCTCAATACATCATATTGTGTTCCCTCAATACCTCAGAAAGTGCTTCCTCAATACCTCAGAAAGTGCTCCCTCAGTACCTCAGAAAGTGCTCCCTCAGTACGTCAGATCGTGCTTCCTCAGTACCTCAGAAAGTGCTCCCTCAGTACTTCAGATAGTCCTCCCTCAATACCTCAGAAAGTGCTCGCTCAATACCTCAGAAAGTGCTCCATCAATACCTCAGATAGTTCTCCCTCAGTACCTCAGAGTCTGCATCCTCAATACCTCAGAACTTGCTGCCTCAGTACCTCAGATAGTGCTCCCTCAATACCTCAGAAAATACTCCCTCAATACCTCAGAAAGTGCTCCCTCAATACCTCAGAAAGTGCTTCCTCAATATCTCAGAAAGTGCTCCATCAGTACCTCAGATAGTCCTCCCTCAATACCTCAGAAAGTGCTTCCTCAATACCTCAGAAAGTGCTCCCTCAGTACCTCAGATAGTGCTCCCTCAATACCTCAGAAAGTGCTCCATCAATACCTCAGATAGTTCTCCCTCAGTACCTCAGAGTGTGCATCCTCAAAACCTCAGAACTTGCTCCCTCAGAACCTCAGATAGTGCTACCTCAATACCTCAGAAAATACTCCCTCAATACCTCAGATAGTGCTCCCTCAATACCTCAGATCGTGCTTCCTCAGTACCTCCGAAAGTGCTCCCTCAATACCTCAGATAGTTCTCCTTCAGTACCTCAGAAAGTGCTCCCTCAGTACCTCAGATCGTGCTTCCTCAGTACCTCCGAAAGTGCTCCCTTAGTATCTCAGATAGTGCTTCCTCAGTACCTCAGAATGTGCTCCCTCAATACCTCAGGTAGTTCTCCCTCAATACCTAGAAAGTGCTCCCTCAATACCTCAGAGAATTTTCCATCAGTACCTCAGAAAGTGCCCCCTCAATACCTCAGAAAGTGCTCAATCAATACCTCAGATAGTTCTCCAACAGTACCTCTGATAGTGCTCCTTCAATACTTCAGATAGGTTTCCCTCAAAACCTCTGAAAGTGCTCGCTCAATACCTCAGATTGTTCTCCCTCACTACCTCAGATAGTGTTCCCCAATACCTCAGATAGTTCTGCCTCAATACCTCAGATAGTGCTCCCTCAATACCTCAGATAGTTCTCCCTCAATACCTCTGAAAGTGCTCCCTCAATACCTCAGATAGTTCTCCCTCAATGCCTCAGATCGTGCTCCCACAATACCTCAGATAGTTCTCCCTCAATACCTCAGATAGTGCTCCCGCAGTACTTCTGAAAGTGCTCCCTCAATACCTCAGAAAGTGCTCGCTCAGCACCTCAGATAGTTCTCCCTCAGTACCTCAGATAGTTTTCACTCAGTACCTCAGAAAGTGCTCCCTCAATACCTCAGAAAGTGCTCCTTCAATACCTCAGATATGTCTCCCTCAGTACCTCAGATAGTGCTCCCTCAATACCTCAGAAAGTGCTCCCTCAATATCTCAGAAAGTGCTTCCTCAATAACTCATAACTTGCTCCCTCAGTACCTCAGATAGTGCACCCACAATACCTCAGAAAATGCTCCCTCAATACCTCAGAAAGTGCTTCGTCAATACCTCAGAAAGTGCTCTCTCAATAACTCAGAAAGTGCTTCCTCAGTACCTCAGAAAGTGCTCCCTCAATACCTCAGATAGTCCTCCCTCAATACCTCAGAAAGTGCTCCCTCAATACCTCAGAAAGTGCTTCCTCAATACCTCAGAAAGTGCTTCCTCAGTACCTCAGATAGTGCTCCCTCAATACCTCAGAAAGTGCTCCCTCAATACCTCAGAATGTGCACCCTCAGTACCTCAGATAGTGCTCCCTCAATACCTCAGGAAGTGCTCCATCAATACCTCAGATACTTCTCCCTCAGTACCTCAGAGTGTGCATCCTCAATACCTCAGAACTTGCTCCCGCAATACCTCAGAAAGTGCTCCCTCAATACCTCAGAAAGTGCTTCCTCAATACCTCAGAAAGTGCACCATCAGTACCTCAGATAGATCTCCCTCAATACCTCCGAAAGTGCCCCCTCAATATCTCAGATAGTGCTTCCTCAGTACCTCAGAAAGTGCTCCCTCAATACCTCAGAAAGTGCTTCCTCAATACCACAGAAAGTGCTCCATCAGTACCTCAGATAGTCCTCCCTCAATACCTCAGAAAGTGCTCCCTCAATACCTCAGAAAGTGCTTCCTCAATATCTCAGATAGTGCTTCCTCAGTACCTCAGAAAGTGCTCCCTCAATATCTCGGAAAGTGCTTTCTCAATACCTCATAACTTGCTCCCTCAGTACCTCAGATAGTGCTCCCTCAATTCCTCAAAAAGTGCTTCCTCTATACCTCAGATAGTGGTCCCTCAATACCTCAGAAAGTGCTCTCTCAATACTTCAGAAAGTGGTCCCTGAGTACCTCAGATAGTTCTCCCTCAGTACCTCAGAAAGTGCTCCCTCAGTACGTCAGATCGTGCTTCCTCAGTACCTCAGAAAGTGCTCCCTCAGTACTTCAGATAGTCCTCCCTTCATCCCTCAGAAAGTGCTCCCTCAATGCCTCAGAAAGTGCTTCCTCAATACATCAGATAGTGCTCCTCAATACCTCAGAAAGTTCTTGGTCAAAACCTCAGAAACTGCTTCCTCAGTACCTCAGATAGTGCTCCCTCAATACCTCAGAAAGTGCTCCCTCAATAACTCATAAAGTGCTCCATGAATACCTCAGATAGTTCTCCCTCAGTACCTCAGATAGTTCTCCCTCAGTACCTCAGATAGTTCTCCCTCAGTACCTCAGAAAGTGCTTCATCAATACCTCAGAAAGTGCTTCCTCAACTCCTCAGAAATTGCATCCTCAGTACCTCAGATAGTGCTCCCTCAATACCTCATAAAGTGCTTCCTCAATACATCATATTGTGTTCCCTCAATACCTCAGAAAGTGCTTCCTCAATACCTCAGAAAGTGCTCCCTCAGTACCTCAGAAAGTGCTCCCTCAGTACGTCAGATCGTGCTTCCTCAGTACCTCAGAAAGTGCTCCCTCAGTACTTCAGATAGTCCTCCCTCAATACCTCAGAAAGTGCTCGCTCAATACCTCAGAAAGTGCTCCATCAATACCTCAGATAGTTCTCCCTCAGTACCTCAGAGTCTGCATCCTCAATACCTCAGAACTTGCTGCCTCAGTACCTCAGATAGTGCTCCCTCAATACCTCAGAAAATACTCCCTCAATACCTCAGAAAGTGCTCCCTCAATACCTCAGAAAGTGCTTCCTCAATATCTCAGAAAGTGCTCCATCAGTACCTCAGATAGTCCTCCCTCAATACCTCAGAAAGTGCTTCCTCAATACCTCAGAAAGTGCTCCCTCAGTACCTCAGATAGTGCTCCCTCAATACCTCAGAAAGTGCTCCATCAATACCTCAGATAGTTCTCCCTCAGTACCTCAGAGTGTGCATCCTCAAAACCTCAGAACTTGCTCCCTCAGAACCTCAGATAGTGCTACCTCAATACCTCAGAAAATACTCCCTCAATACCTCAGATAGTGCTCCCTCAATACCTCAGATCGTGCTTCCTCAGTACCTCCGAAAGTGCTCCCTCAATACCTCAGATAGTTCTCCTTCAGTACCTCAGAAAGTGCTCCCTCAGTACCTCAGATCGTGCTTCCTCAGTACCTCCGAAAGTGCTCCCTTAGTATCTCAGATAGTGCTTCCTCAGTACCTCAGAATGTGCTCCCTCAATACCTCAGGTAGTTCTCCCTCAATACCTAGAAAGTGCTCCCTCAATACCTCAGAGAATTTTCCATCAGTACCTCAGAAAGTGCCCCCTCAGTACCTCAGAAAGTGCTCCCTCAATACCTCAGATAGTTCTCCAACAGTACCTCTGATAGTGCTCCTTCAATACTTCAGATAGGTTTCCCTCAAAACCTCTGAAAGTGCTCGCTCAATACCTCAGATTGTTCTCCCTCACTACCTCAGATAGTGTTCCCCAATACCTCAGATAGTTCTGCCTCAATACCTCAGATAGTGCTCCCTCAATACCTCAGATAGTTCTCCCTCAATACCTCTGAAAGTGCTCCCTCAATACCTCAGATAGTTCTCCCTCAATGCCTCAGATCGTGCTCCCACAATACCTCAGATAGTTCTCCCTCAATACCTCAGATAGTGCTCCCGCAGTACTTCTGAAAGTGCTCCCTCAATACCTCAGAAAGTGCTCGCTCAGCACCTCAGATAGTTCTCCCTCAGTACCTCAGAAAGTGCTCCCTCAATACCTCAGATAGTCCTCCCTCAATACCTCAGAAAGTGCTCCCTCAATACCTCAGAAAGTGCTTCCTCAATACCTCAGAAAGTGCTTCCTCAGTACCTCAGATAGTGCTCCCTCAATACCTCAGAAAGTGCTCCCTCAATACCTCAGAATGTGCACCCTCAGTACCTCAGATAGTGCTCCCTCAATACCTCAGGAAGTGCTCCATCAATACCTCAGATACTTCTCCCTCAGTACCTCAGAGTGTGCATCCTCAATACCTCAGAACTTGCTCCCGCAATACCTCAGAAAGTGCTCCCTCAATACCTCAGAAAGTGCTTCCTCAATACCTCAGAAAGTGCACCATCAGTACCTCAGATAGATCTCCCTCAATACCTCCGAAAGTGCCCCCTCAATATCTCAGATAGTGCTTCCTCAGTACCTCAGAAAGTGCTCCCTCAATACCTCAGAAAGTGCTTCCTCAATACCACAGAAAGTGCTCCATCAGTACCTCAGATAGTCCTCCCTCAATACCTCAGAAAGTGCTCCCTCAATACCTCAGAAAGTGCTTCCTCAATATCTCAGATAGTGCTTCCTCAGTACCTCAGAAAGTGCTCCCTCAATATCTCGGAAAGTGCTTTCTCAATACCTCATAACTTGCTCCCTCAGTACCTCAGATAGTGCTCCCTCAATTCCTCAAAAAGTGCTTCCTCTATACCTCAGATAGTGGTCCCTCAATACCTCAGAAAGTGCTCTCTCAATACTTCAGAAAGTGGTCCCTGAGTACCTCAGATAGTTCTCCCTCAGTACCTCAGAAAGTGCTCCCTCAGTACGTCAGATCGTGCTTCCTCAGTACCTCAGAAAGTGCTCCCTCAGTACTTCAGATAGTCCTCCCTTCATCCCTCAGAAAGTGCTCCCTCAATGCCTCAGAAAGTGCTTCCTCAATACATCAGATAGTGCTCCTCAATACCTCAGAAAGTTCTTGGTCAAAACCTCAGAAACTGCTTCCTCAGTACCTCAGATAGTGCTCCCTCAATACCTCAGAAAGTGCTCCCTCAATAACTCATAAAGTGCTCCATGAATACCTCAGATAGTTCTCCCTCAGTACCTCAGATAGTTCTCCCTCAGTACCTCAGATAGTTCTCCCTCAGTACCTCAGAAAGTGCTTCATCAATACCTCAGAAAGTGCTTCCTCAACTCCTCAGAAATTGCATCCTCAGTACCTCAGATAGTGCTCCCTCAATACCTCATAAAGTGCTTCCTCAATACATCATATTGTGTTCCCTCAATACCTCAGAAAGTGCTTCCTCAATACCTCAGAAAGTGCTCCCTCAGTACCTCAGAAAGTGCTCCCTCAGTACGTCAGATCGTGCTTCCTCAGTACCTCAGAAAGTGCTCCCTCAGTACTTCAGATAGTCCTCCCTCAATACCTCAGAAAGTGCTCGCTCAATACCTCAGAAAGTGCTCCATCAATACCTCAGATAGTTCTCCCTCAGTACCTCAGAGTCTGCATCCTCAATACCTCAGAACTTGCTGCCTCAGTACCTCAGATAGTGCTCCCTCAATACCTCAGAAAATACTCCCTCAATACCTCAGAAAGTGCTCCCTCAATACCTCAGAAAGTGCTTCCTCAATATCTCAGAAAGTGCTCCATCAGTACCTCAGATAGTCCTCCCTCAATACCTCAGAAAGTGCTTCCTCAATACCTCAGAAAGTGCTCCCTCAGTACCTCAGATAGTGCTCCCTCAATACCTCAGAAAGTGCTCCATCAATACCTCAGATAGTTCTCCCTCAGTACCTCAGAGTGTGCATCCTCAAAACCTCAGAACTTGCTCCCTCAGAACCTCAGATAGTGCTACCTCAATACCTCAGAAAATACTCCCTCAATACCTCAGATAGTGCTCCCTCAATACCTCAGATCGTGCTTCCTCAGTACCTCCGAAAGTGCTCCCTCAATACCTCAGATAGTTCTCCTTCAGTACCTCAGAAAGTGCTCCCTCAGTACCTCAGATCGTGCTTCCTCAGTACCTCCGAAAGTGCTCCCTTAGTATCTCAGATAGTGCTTCCTCAGTACCTCAGAATGTGCTCCCTCAATACCTCAGGTAGTTCTCCCTCAATACCTAGAAAGTGCTCCCTCAATACCTCAGAGAATTTTCCATCAGTACCTCAGAAAGTGCCCCCTCAGTACCTCAGAAAGTGCTCCCTCAATACCTCAGATAGTTCTCCAACAGTACCTCTGATAGTGCTCCTTCAATACTTCAGATAGGTTTCCCTCAAAACCTCTGAAAGTGCTCGCTCAATACCTCAGATTGTTCTCCCTCACTACCTCAGATAGTGTTCCCCAATACCTCAGATAGTTCTGCCTCAATACCTCAGATAGTGCTCCCTCAATACCTCAGATAGTTCTCCCTCAATACCTCTGAAAGTGCTCCCTCAATACCTCAGATAGTTCTCCCTCAATGCCTCAGATCGTGCTCCCACAATACCTCAGATAGTTCTCCCTCAATACCTCAGATAGTGCTCCCGCAGTACTTCTGAAAGTGCTCCCTCAATACCTCAGAAAGTGCTCGCTCAGCACCTCAGATAGTTCTCCCTCAGTACCTCAGATAGTTTTCACTCAGTACCTCAGAAAGTGCTCCCTAAATACCTCAGAAAGAGCTCCCTCAATACCTCAGATATTGCTCCCTCAATGCCTCAGATAGTACTCCCTTAGTACCTCAGATACTGCTCCCTCAGTACCTCAGATAGTTCTCCCTCAGTACCGCAGAGATTGCTTCCTCAATACCTCAGAACTTATTCCCTCAGTACCTCAGATAGTGCTCCCTCAATTCCTCAGAACTTGCTCCCTCAGTACCTCAGAAAATGCTCCCTCAATACCTCAGAAAATGCTCCATCAATACCACAGATAGTTCTCCCTCAGTACCTCAGAGTTTGCTTCCCTCAATGCCTCAGATCGTGCTCCCACAATACCTCAGATAATTCTCCCTCAATACCTCAGATAGTGCTCCCACAATACTTCAGAAAGTGATCCCTCAGTACCTCAGATAGTTCTCCCTTAGTACCTCAGAAAGTGCTCTCTCAGTACCTCAGATAATGCTTCCTCAGTACCTCAGAAGGTGCTCCCTCAATACCTCAGAAAATGCTCGCTCAGTACCTCAGATAGTCCTCCTTCAATACCTCAGAAAGTGCTCCCTCAATACCTCAGAAAGTGCTTCCTCAATACCTCAGAAAGTGCTTCCTCAATACCTCAGATAGTGCTCCATCAATACCTCAGAAAATGCTTCCTCAATACCACAGAAAGTGCTCCCACAGTACCTCAGATAGTGCTCCCTCAATACCTCAGAAAGTGCTTCCTCAATACCTCAGATAGTGCTCCATCAATACCTCAGAAAATGCTTCCTCAATACCACAGAAAGTGCTCCCACAGTACCTCAGATAGTGCTCCCTCAATACCTCAGATAGTGCTCCCTCAATACCTCAGAAAGTGCTTCCTCAACTCCTCAGAAATTGCACCCTCAGTACCTCAGATAGTGCTCCCTCAATACCTCATAAAGTGCTTCCTCAATACCTCATATTGTGTTCCTTCAATACCTCAGAAAGTGCTTCCTCAATACCTCAGAAAGTGCTCCCTCAGTACCTCAGAAAGTGCTCCCTCAGTACGTCAGATCGTGCTTCCTCAGTACCTCAGAAAGTGCTCCCTCAGTACTTCAGATAGTCCTCCCTCAATACCTCAGAAAGTGCTCCCTCAATACCTCAGAAAGTGCTCCATCAATACCTCAGATAGTTCTCCCTCAGTACCTCAGAGTCCGCATCCTCAATACCTCAGAAATTGCTCCCTCAGTACCTCAGATAGTGCTCCCTCAATACCTCAGAAAATACTCCCTCAATACCTCAGAAAGTGCTCCCTCAATACCTCAGAAAGTGGTTCCTCAATATCTCAGAAAGTGCTCCATCAGTACCTCAGATAGTCCTCCCTGAATACCTCAGAAAGTGCTTCCTCAATACCTCAGAAAGTGCTCCCTCAGTACATCAGATAGTGCTCCCTCAATACCTCAGAAAGTGCTCCATCAATGCCTCAGATAGTTCTCCCTCAGTACCTCAGAGTGTGCATCCTCAATACCTCAGAACTTGCTCCCTCAGTACCTCAGATAGTGCTCCCTCAATACCTCAGAAAATACTCCCTCAATACCTCAGATAGTGCTCCCTCAATACCTCAGATCGTGCTTCCTCAGTACCTCCGAAAGTGCTCCCTCAATACCTCAGAAAGTGCTTCCTCAATACATCATATTGTGTTCCCTCAATACCTCAGAAAGTGCTTCCTCAATACCTCAGAAAGTGCTCCCTCAGTACCTCAGAAAGTGCTCCCTCAGTACGTCAGATCGTGCTTCCTCAGTACCTCAGAAAGTGCTCCCTCAGTACTTCAGATAGTCCTCCCTCAATACCTCAGAAAGTGCTCGCTCAATACCTCAGAAAGTGCTCCATCAATACCTCAGATAGTTCTCCCTCAGTACCTCAGAGTCTGCATCCTCAATACCTCAGAACTTGCTGCCTCAGTACCTCAGATAGTGCTCCCTCAATACCTCAGAAAATACTCCCTCAATACCTCAGTAAGTGCTCCCTCAATACCTCAGAAAGTGCTTCCTCAATATCTCAGAAAGTGCTCCATCAGTACCTCAGATAGTCCTCCGTCAATACCTCAGAAAGTGCTTCCTCAATACCTCAGAAAGTGCTCCCTCAGTACCTCAGATAGTGCTCCCTCAATACCTCAGAAAGTGCTCCATCAATACCTCAGATAGTTCTCCCTCAGTACCTCAGAGTGTGCATCCTCAATACCTCAGAACTTGCTCCCTCAGTACCTCAGATAGTGCTCCCTCAATACCTCAGAAAATACTCCCTCAATACCTCAGATAGTGCTCCCTCAATACCTCAGATCGTGCTTCCTCAGTACCTCCGAAAGTGCTCCCTCAATACCTCAGATAGTTCTCCTTCAGTACCTCAGAAAGTGCTCCCTCAGTACCTCAGATCGTGCTTCCTCAGTACCTCCGAAAGTGCTCCCTTAGTATCTCAGATAGTGCTTCCTCAGTACCTCAGAATGTGCTCCCTCAATACCTCAGGTAGTTCTCCCTCAATACCTAGAAAGTGCTCCCTCAATACCTCAGAGAAGTTTCCATCAGTACCTCAGAAAGTGCCCCCTCAATACCTCAGAAAGTGCTCAATCAATACCTCAGATAGTTCTCCAACAGTACCTCTGATAGTGCTCCTTCAATACTTCAGATAGGTTTCCCTCAAAACCTCTGAAAGTGCTCGCTCAATACCTCAGATTGTTCTCCCTCACTACCTCAGATAGTGTTCCCCAATACCTCAGATAGTTCTGCCTCAATACCTCAGATAGTGCTCCCTCAATACCTCAGATAGTTCTCCCTCAATACCTCTGAAAGTGCTCCCTCAATACCTCAGATAGTTCTCCCTCAATGCCTCAGATCGTGCTCCCACAATACCTCAGATAGTTCTCCCTCAATACCTCAGATAGTGCTCCCGCAGTACTTCTGAAAGTGCTCCCTCAATACCTCAGAAAGTGCTCGCTCAGCACCTCAGATAGTTCTCCCTCAGTACCTCAGATAGTTTTCACTCAGTACCTCAGAAAGTGCTCCCTAAATACCTCAGAAAGAGCTCCCTCAATACCTCAGATATTGCTCCCTCAATGCCTCAGATAGTACTCCCTTAGTACCTCAGATACTGCTCCCTCAGTACCTCAGATAGTTCTCCCTCAGTACCGCAGAGATTGCTTCCTCAATACCTCAGAACTTGTTCCCTCAGTACCTCAGATAGTGCTCCCTCAATTCCTCAGAACTTGCTCCCTCAGTACCTCAGAAAATGCTCCCTCAATACCTCAGAAAATGCTCCATCAATACCACAGATAGTTCTCCCTCAGTACCTCAGAGTTTGCTTCCCTCAATGCCTCAGATCGTGCTCCCACAATACCTCAGATAGTTCTCCCTCAATACCTCAGATAGTGCTCCCACAATACTTCAGAAAGTGATCCCTCAGTACCTCAGATAGTTCTCCCTTAGTACCTCAGAAAGTGCTCTCTCAGTACCTCAGATAATGCTTCCTCAGTACCTCAGAAGGTGCTCCCTCAATACCTCAGAAAATGCTCGCTCAGTACCTCAGATAGTCCTCCTTCAATACCTCAGAAAGTGCTCCCTCAATACCTCAGAAAGTGCTTCCTCAATACCTCAGAAAGTGCTTCCTCAATACCTCAGATAGTGCTCCATCAATACCTCAGAAAATGCTTCCTCAATACCACAGAAAGTGCTCCCACAGTACCTCAGATAGTGCTCCCTCAATACCTCAGAAAGTGCTCCCTCAATACCTCAGAAAGTGCGCCCTCAGTCCTTCAGATAGTGCTCCCTCAATACCTCAGAAAGTGCTTCCTCAACTCCTCAGGAATTGCACCCTCAGTACCTCAGATAGTGCTCCCTCAATACCTCATAAAGTGCTTCCTCAATACCTCATATTGTGTTCCTTCAATACCTCAGAAAGTGCTTCCTCAATACCTCAGAAAGTGCTCCCTCAGTACCTCAGAAAGTGCTCCCTCAGTACGTCAGATCGTGCTTCCTCAGTACCTCAGAAAGTGCTCCCTCAGTACTTCAGATAGTCCTCCCTCAATACCTCAGAAAGTGCTCCCTCAATACCTCAGAAAGTGCTCCATCAATACCTCAGATAGTTCTCCCTCAGTACCTCAGAGTCCGCATCCTCAATACCTCAGAAATTGCTCCCTCAGTACCTCAGATAGTGCTCCCTCAATACCTCAGAAAATACTCCCTCAATACCTCAGAAAGTGCTCCCTCAATACCTCAGAAAGTGGTTCCTCAATATCTCAGAAAGTGCTCCATCAGTACCTCAGATAGTCCTCCCTGAATACCTCAGAAAGTGCTTCCTCAATACCTCAGAAAGTGCTCCCTCAGTACATCAGATAGTGCTCCCTCAATACCTCAGAAAGTGCTCCATCAATACCTCAGATAGTTCTCCCTCAGTACCTCAGAGTGTGCATCCTCAATACCTCAGAACTTGCTCCCTCAGTACCTCAGATAGTGCTCCCTCAATACCTCAGAAAATACTCCCTCAATACCTCAGATAGTGCTCCCTCAATACCTCAGATCGTGCTTCCTCAGTACCTCCGAAAGTGCTCCCTCAATACCTCAGAAAGTGCTTCCTCAATACCTCAGAAAGTGCTCCATCAGTACCTCAGATAGTCCTCCCTCAATACCTCAGAAAGTGCTCCCTCAATACTTCAGAAAGTGGTCCCTCAGTACCTCAGATAGTTCTCCTTCAGTACCTCAGAAAGTGCTCCCTCAGTACCTCAGATCGTGCTTGCTCAGTACCTCCGAAAGTGCTCCCTCAATATCTCAGATAGTGCTTCCTCAGTACCTCAGAAAGTGCTCCCTCAATACCTCAGGTAGTTCTCCCTCAATACCTAGAAAGTGATCATCAATACCTCAGATAGTTCTCCATCAGTACCTCTGATAGTGCTTCCTCGGTACGTCAGATAGTGCTCCCTCAATACCTCAGAAAGTGTCCCCGCAGTACCTCAGAAAATGCTACCTCCGAAAGTGCTCCATCAATACCTCAGAGAGTGCTCCCTCAATACCTAAGATAGTTCTCCCTCAATACCTCAGATAGTGCTCCTTCAATATTCAGATAGTTTTCCCTCAAAACCTCTGAAAGTGCTCGCTCAATACCTCAGATAGTTCTCCCTCACTACCTCAGATTGTGTTCCACAATACCTCAGATAGTTCTGCCTCAATACCTCAGATAGTGCTCCCTCAATACCTCAGATAGTTCTCCCTCAATACCTCTGAAAGTGCTCACTCAATACCTCAGATAGTTCTCCCTCAATGCCTCAGATCGTGCTCCCACAATACCTCAGATAATGCTCCCGCAGTACTTCTAAAAGTGCTCCCTCAATACCTCAGAAAGTGCTCGCTCAGTACCTCAGATAGTTCTCCCTCAGTACCTCAGATAGTTTTCACTCAGTACCTCAGAAAGTGCTCCCTAAATAACTCAGAAAGAGCTCGCTCAAGACCTCAGATATTGCTCCCTCAATGCCTCAGATTGTACTCCCTTAGTACCTCAGATACTGCTCCCTCAGTACCTCAGATAGTTCTCCCTCAGTACCGCAGATAGTTCTCCCTCAGTCCTCAGAGAGTGCTTCCTCAATACCTCAGAACTTGTTCCCTCAGTACCTCAGATAGTGCTCCCTCAATTCCTCAGAACTTGCTCCCTCAGTACCTCAGAAAATGCTCCCTCAATACCTCAGAAAATGCTCCATCAATACCACAGATAGTTCTCCCTCAGTACCTCACAGTTTGCTTCCCTCAATGCCTCAGATCGTGCTCCCACAATACCTCAGATAGTTCTCCCTCAATACCTCAGATAGTGCTCCCACAATACTTCAGAAAGTGGTCCCTCAGTACCTCAGATAGGTCTCCCTTAGTACCTCAGAAAGTGCTCTCTCAGTACCTCAGATAATGCTTCCTCAGTACCTCAGAAGGTGCTCCCTCAATACCTCTGAAAATGCTCGCTCAGTACCTCAGATAGTCCTCCTTCAATACCTCAGAAAGTGCTCCCTCAATACCTCAGAAAGTGCTTCCTCAATACCTCAGAAAGTGCTTCCTCAACACCTCAGATAGTGCTCCATCAATACCTCAGAAAATGCTTCCTCAATACCACAGAAAGTGCTCCCTCAGTACCTCAGATAGTGCTCCCTCAATACCTCAGAAAGTACTCCCTCAATACCTCAGAAAGTGCGCCCTCAGTCCTTCAGATAGTGCTCCCTCAATACCTCAGAAAGTGCTCCATCAATACCACAGATAGTTCTCCCTCAGTACCTCAGATAGTTCTCCCTCAGTACCTCAGATAATTCTCCCTCAGTACCTCAGAAAATGCTTCATCAATACAGCAGAAATTGCTTCCTAAACACCTCAGAAAGTGCACCCTCAGTACCTTAGATAGTGCTCCCTCAATACCTCATAAAGTGCTTCCTCAATACATCAGATTGTGTTCCCTCAATACTTCAGAAAGTGCTTCATCAATGCCTCAGAATGTGCTCCCTCAGTACCTCAGATAGTGCTCCCTCAATACCTCAGAAAGTGCTCCTTCAAGACCTCAGATATTTCTCCCTCAGTACCTCAGATAGTGCTCCCTCAATACCTCAGAAAGTGCTCCCTCAATAGCTCAGAAAGTGCTTCCTCAATAACTCATAACTTGCTCCCTCAGTACCTCAGATAGTGCTCCCACAATACCTCAGAAAATGCTCCCTCAATAACTCAGAAAGTGCTTGCTCAATACCTCAGAAAGTGCTCCCTCAATTCCTCAAAAAGTGCTTCCTCAATACCTCAGATAGAGGTCCCTCAATACCTCAGAAAGTGCTCTCTCAATACTTCAGAAAGTGGTACCTCAGTACCACAGAAAGTGCTCCCTCAGTACGTCAGATCGTGCTTCCTCAGTACCTCAGAAAGTGCTCCCTCAATACCTCAGATAGTCCTCCCTCAACACCTCAGAAAGTGCTCCCTCAATACCTCAGAAAGTGCTTCCTCAATACCTCAGAAAGTGCTTCCTCAGTACCTCAGATATTGTTCCCTCAATACCTCAGAACGTGCATCCTCAATACCTCAGAAAGTGCTGCCTCAGTACCTCAGATAGTGCTCCCTCAATACCTCAGAAAGTGGTCAATCAATACCTCAGATAGTTCTCCCTCAGTGCCTCAGATAGTGTTCCCTCAGTACCTCAGATAGTTCTCCCTCAGTACCTCAGAAAGTGCTTCATCAATACCTCAGAAATTACTTCCTAAACACCTTAGAAAGTGCACCCTCAGTACCTTAGATATTGCTCCCTCAATACCTCATAAAGTGCTTCCTCAATACATCAGATTGTGTTGCCTCAATACCTCAGAAAGTGCTCCCAAAGTACCTCAGATAGTGCTCCCTCAATACCTCAGATAGTGCTCCCTCAATACCTCAGAAAATACTCCCTCAATACCTCGGAAAGTGCTTCCTCAATACCTCATAACTTGCTCCCTCAGTACCTCAGATAGTGCTCCCACAATACCTCAGAAAATGCTTCCTCAATAGCTCAGAAAGTGCTCCCTCAATACCTCACAAAGTGCTTCCTCAATACCTCAGAACGTGCTCCCTCAGTACCTCAGATAGACCTCCCTCAATACCTCAGAAAGTGCTCCCTCAATTCCTCAAAAAGTGCTTCCTCAATACCTCAGATAGTGGTCTCTCAATACCACAGAAATTGCTCTCTCAATACTTCAGCAAGTGGACCCTCAGTACCTCAGATAGTTCTCCCTCAGTACCTCAGCAAGTGCTCCCTCAGTACGTCAGATCGTGCTTCCTCAGTACCTCAGAAAGTGCTCCCTCAGTACTTCAGATAGTCCTCCCTCAATACCTCAGAATGTGCTCCCTCAATACCTCAAAAAGTGCTTCCTCAATACCTCAGAAAGTGCTTCCTCAACACCTCAGATAGTGCTCCATCAATACCTCAGAAAATGCTTCCTCAATACCTCAGAAAGTGCTCCCTCAGTACCTCAGATAGTGCTCCCTCAATACCTCAGAAAGTGCTCCCTCAATACCTCAGAAAGTGCGCCCTCAGTCCTTCAGATAGTGCTCCCTCAATACCTCAGAAAGTGCTCCATCAATACCTCAGATAGTTCTCCCGCAGTACCTCAGATAGTTCTCCCTCAGTACCTCAGATAATTCTCCCTCAGTACCTCAGAAAATGCTTCATCAATACATCAGATTGTGTTCCCTCAATACCTCAGAAAGTGCTTCCTCAATACCTCAGAAAGTGCTCCCTCAATACCTCAGAAAGTGCTTCCTCAATACATCAGATCGTGCTCCTCAATACCTCAGAAATTGCTTCGTCAAAACCTCAGAAAATGCTTCTTCAGTACCTCAGATAGTGCTCCCTCAATAACTCATAAAGTGCTACCTCAATACATCAGATTGTGTTCCCTCAATACCTCAGAAAGTGCTTCCTCAATACCTCAGAAAGTGCTCCCTCAGTACCTCAGATAGTGCTCCCTCAATACCTCAGAAAGTGCTCCGTCAATATCTCAGAAAGTGCTTCCTCAATAACTCATAACATGCTCCCTCAGTACCTCAGATAGTGCTCCCACAATACCTCAGAAAATGCTCCCTCAATACCTCAGAAAGTGCTTCCTCAATACCTCAGAAAGCGCTCTCTCAATAACTCAGAAAGTGCTTCCTCAGTACCTCAGAAAGTGCTCCCTCAATACCTCAGAGAGTCCACCCTCAATACCTCAGAAAGTGCTCCCTCAATACCTCAGAAAGTGCTTCCTCAATACCTCAGAAAGTGCTTCCTCAGTACCTCAGATAGTGATCCCTCAATACCTCAGAAACTGCTCCCTCAATACCTCAGAAAGTGCTCCCTCAGTACTTCAGGTAGTCCTCCCTCAATACCTCAGAAAGTGCTCCCTCAATACCTCAGAAAGTGCTTCCTCAATACCTCAGAAAGTGCTTCCTCAACACCTCAGATAGTGCTCCATCAATACCTCAGAAAATGCTTCCTCAATACCTCAGAAAGGGCTCCCTCAGTACCTCAGATAGTGCTCCCTCAATACCTCCGAAAGTGCTCCCTCAATACCTCAGAAAGTTCCCCCATTCATCCTTCAGATAGTGCTCCCTCAATACCTCAGAAAGTGCTCCATCAATACCTCAGATAGTTCTCCCTCAGTACCTCAGATAGTTCTCCCTCAGTACCTCAGATAATTCTCCCTCAGTACCTCAGAAAATGCTTCATCAATACCTCAGAAATTGCTTCCTCAACACCTCAGAAAGTGCACCCTCAGTACCTCAGATAGTGCTCCCTCAATACCTCATAAAGTGCTTCCTCAATACATCAGATTGTGTTCCCTCAATACCTCAGAAAGTGCTTCATCAATACCTCAGAAAGTGCTCCCTCAGTACCTCAGATAGTGCTCCCTCAATACCTCAGAAAGTGCTCCTTCAATACCTCAGATATTTCTCCCTCAGTACCTCAGATAGTGCTCCCTCAATACCTCAGAAAGTGCTCCCTCAATATCTCAGAAAGTGCTTCCTCAATAACTCATAACTTGCTCCCTCAGTACATCAGATAGTGCACCCACAATACCTCAGAAAATGCTCCCTCAATACCTCAGAAAGTGCTTGCTCAATACCTCAGAAAGTGCTCCCTCAATTCCTCAAAAAGTGCTTCCTCACTCCCTCAGATAGAGGTCCCTCAATACCTCAGAAAGTGCTCTCTCAAAACTTCAGAAAGTGGTCCCTCAGTACCTCAGAAAGTGCTCCCTCAGTACGTCAGATCGTGCTTCCTCAGTACCTCAGAAAGTGCTCCCTCAATACCTCAGATAGTCCTCCCTCAATACCTCAGAAAGTGCTCCCTCAATACCTCAGAAAGTGCTTCCTCAATACCTCAGAAAGTGCTTCCTCAATACCTCAGAAAGTGCTCCCTCAATTCCTCAAAAAGTGCTTCCTCAATACCTCAGATAGAGGTCCCTCAATACCTCAGAAAGTGCTCTCTCAATACTTCAGAAAGTGGTCCCTCAGTACCTCAGAAAGTGCTCCCTCAATACCTCAGATTGTCCTCCCTCAATACATCAGAAAGTGCTCCCTCAATACCTGAGAAAGTGCTTCCTCAGTACCTCAGATAGTGCTACCTCAATACATCAGATTGTGTTCCCTCAATACCTCAGAAAGTGCTTCCTCAATACCTCAGAAAGTGCTCCCTCAGTACCTCAGATAGTGCTCCCTCAATACCTCAGAAAGTGGTCCATCAATACCTCAGATTGTTCTCCCTCAGTGCCTCAGATAGTTCTCCCTCAGTACCTCAGATAGTTCTCCCTCAGTACCTCAGAAAGTGCTCCATCAATACCTCAGATAGTTCTCCTTCAGTACCTCAGATACTTCTCCCTCAGTACCTCAGATAATTCTCCCTCAGTACCTCAGAAAATGCTTCATCAATACGGCAGAAATTGCTTCCTAAACACCTCAGAAAGTGCACCCTCAGTACCTCAGATAGTGGTCCCTCAATACCTCATAACGTGCTTCCTCAATACATCAGATTGTGTTCCCTCAATACCTCAGAAAGTGCTTCATCAATACCTCAGAAAGTGCTCCCTCAGTACCTCAGATAGTGCTCCCTCAATACCTCAGAAAGTCCTCCTTCAATACCTCAGATATTTCTCCCTCAGTACATCAGATAGTGCTCCCTCAATACCTCAGAAAGTGCTCCCTCAATATCTCAGAAAGTGCTTCGTCAATAACTCATAACTTGCTCCCTCAGTACCTCAGATAGTGCTCCCACAATACCTCACAAAATGCTCCCTCAATACCTCAGAAAGTGCGTCCTCAATACCTCAGAAAGTGCTCCCTCAATAACTCAGAAAGTGATTCCTCAGTACCTCAGAAAGTGCTCCCTCAATACCTCAGATAGTCCTCCCTCAATACCTCAGAAAGTGCTCCCTCAATACCTCAGAAAGTGCTTCCACAATACCTCAGAAAGTGCTTCCTCAGTACCTCAGATAGTGCTCCCTCAATACCTCAGAAACTGCTCCCTCAATACCTCAGAATGTGCACCCTCAGTACCTCAGATAGTGCTCCCTCAATACCTCAGAAAGTGCTCCATCAATACCTCAGATAGTTCTCCCTCAGTACCTCAGAGTGTGCATCCACAATACCTCAGAACTTGCTCCCTCAGTACCTTAGATAGTGCTCCCTCAATACCTCAGAAAATACTCCCGCAATACCTCAGAAAGTGCTTCCTCAATACCTCAGAAAGTGCTCCATCAGTACCTCAGATAGTTCTCCCTCAATACGTCCGAAAGTGCTCCCTCAATATCTCAGATAGTGCTTCCTCAGTACCTCAGAAAGTGCTCCCTCAATACCTCAGAAAGTGCTTCCTCAATACCTCAGAAAGTGCTCCATCAGTACCTCAGATAGTCCTCCCTCAATACCTCAGAAAGTGCTCCCTCAATACTTCAGAAAGTGGTCCCTCAGTACCTCAGATAGTTCTCCTTCAGTCCCTCAGAAAGTGCTCCCTCAGTACATCAGATCGTGCTTTCTCAGTACTTCAGAAAGTGCTCCCTCAATACCTCGGAAAGTGCTTCCTCAATACCTCATAGCTTGCTCCCTCAGTACCTCAGATAGTGCTCCCTCAATTCCTCAAAAAGTGCTTCCTCAATACCTCAGATAGAGGTCCCTCAATACCTCAGAAAGTGCTCTCTCAATACTTCAGAAAGTGGTCCCTGACTACCTCAGATAGTTCTCCCTCAGTACCTCAGAAAGTGCTCCCTCAGTACTTCAGATAGTCCTCCCTCAATACCTCAGAAAGTACTCCCTCAATACCTCAGAAAGTGCTTCCTCAATACATCAGATAGTGCTCCTCAATACCTCAGAAAGTGCTTTGTCAAAACCTCAGAATGTGCTTCCTCAGTACCTCAGATCGTGCTCCCTCAATACCTCAGAAAGTGCTTCCTCAATACCTCAGAAAGTGCACCCTCAGTACCTCAGATAGTGCTTTCTCAATACATCATATTGTGTTCCCTCAATACCTCATAAAGTGCTTCCTCAATACATCAGATTGTGTTCCCTCAATACCTCAGAAAGTGCTCTCTCAATACTTCAGAAAGTGGTCCCTCAGTACCTCAGAAAGTGCTCCCTCAATACCTCAGATAGTCCTCCCTCAATACCTCAGAAAGTGCTCCCTCAATACCTCAGAAAGTGCTTCCTCAATACCTGAGAAAGTGCTTCCTCAGTACCTCAGATAGTGCTCCTTCAATACCTCAGAAACTGTTCCCTCAATTCCTCAGAAAGTGCACCCTCAGTACCTCAGATAGTGCTACCTCAATACATCAGATTGTGTTCCCTCAATACCTCAGAAAGTGCTCCATCAATACCTCAGATAGTTCTCCCTCAGTACCTCAGATACTTCTCACTCAGTACCTCAGATAATTCTCCCTCAATACCTCAGAAAATGCTTCATCAATACGGCAGAAATTGCTTCCTAAACACCTCAGAAAGTGCACCCTCAGTACCTCAGATAGTGGTCCCTCAATACCTCATAAAGTGCTTCCTCAATACATCAGATTGTGTTCCCTCAATACCTCAGAAAGTGCTTCATCAATACCTCAGAAAGTGCTCCCTCAGTACCTCAGATAGTGCTCCCTCAATACCTCAGAAAGTCCTCCTTCAATACCTCAGATATTTCTCCCTCAGTACCTCAGATAGTGCTCCCTCAATACCTCAGAAAGTGCTCCCTCAATATCTCAGAAAGTGCTTCGTCAATAACTCATAACTTGCTCCCTCAGTACCTCAGATAGTGCTCCCACAATACCTCAGAAAATGCTCCCTCAATACCTCAGAAAGTGGGTCCTCAATACCTCAGAAAGTGCTCCCTCAATAACTCAGAAAGTGATTCCTCAGTACCTCAGAAAGTGCTCCCTCAATACCTCAGATAGTCCTCCCTCAATACCTCAGAAAGTGCTCCCTCAATACCTCAGAAAGTGCTTCCTCAATACCTCAGAAAGTGCTTCCTCAGTACCTCAGATAGTGCTCCCTCAATACCTCAGAAACTGCTCCCTCAATACCTCAGAATGTGCACCCTCAGTACCTCAGATAGTGCTCCCTCAATACCTCAAAACGTGCTCCATCAATACCTCAGATAGTTCTCCCTCAGTACCTCAGAGTGTGCATCCACAATACCTCAGATCTTGCTCCCTCAGTACCTTAGATAGTGCTCCCTCAATACCTCAGAAAATACTCCCGCAATACCTCAGAAAGTGCTCCCTCAATACCTCAGAAAGTGCTTCCTCAATACCTCAGAAAGTGCTCCATCAGTACCTCATATAGTTCTCCCTCAATACCTCCGAAAGTGCTCCCTCAATATCTCAGATAGTGCTTCCTCAGTACCTCAGAAAGTGCTCCCTCAATACCTCAGAAGGTGCTTCCTCAATACCTCAGAAAGTGCTCCATCAGTACCTCAGATAGTCCTCACTCAATACCTCAGAAAGTGCTCCCTCAATACTGCAAAAAGTGGTCCCTCAGTACCTCAGATAGTTCTCCTTCAGTCCCTCAGAAAGTGCTCCCTCAGTACATCAGATCGTGCTTCCTCAGTACTTCAGAAAGTGCTCCCTCAATACCTCGGAAAGTGCTTCCTCAATACCTCATAACTTGCTCCCTCAGTACCTCAGATAGTGCTCCCTCAATTCCTCAAAAAGTGCTTCCTCAATACCTCAGATAGAGGTCCCTCAATACCTCAGAAAGTGCTCTCTCAATACTTCAGAAAGTGGTCCCTGACTACCTCAGATAGTTCTCCCTCAGTACCTCAGAAAGTGCTCCCTCAGTACTTCAGATAGTCCTCCCTCAATACCTCAGAACGTACTCCCTCAATACCTCAGAAAGTGCTTCCTCAGTACCTCAGATCGTGCTCCCTCAATACCTCAGAAACTGCTTCCTCAATACCTCAGAAAGTGCACCCTCAGTACCTCAGATAGTGCTTCCTCAATACATCATATTGTGTTCCCTCAATACCTCATAAAGTGCTTCCTCAATACATCAGATTGTGTTCCCTCAATACCTCAGAAAGTGCTCCCTCAATACCTCAGAAAGTGCTCCATGAATACCTCAGATAGTTCTCCCTCAGTACCTCAGATAGTTCTCCCTCAGTACCTCAGATAGTTCTCCCTCAGTACCTCAGAAAGTGCTTCATCAATACCTCAGAAAGTGCTTCCTCGACTCCTCAGAAATTGCACCCTCAGTACCTCAGATAGTGCTCCCTCAATACCTCATAAAGTGCTTCCTCAATACATCATATTGTGTTCCCTCAATGCCTCAGAAAGTGCTTCCTCAATACCTCAGAAAGTGCTCCCTCAGTACCTCAGAAAGTGCTCCCTCAGTACGTCAGATCGTGCTTCCTCAGTACCTCAGAAAGTGATCCCTCAGTACTTCAGATAGTCCTCCCTCAATACCTCAGAAAGTGCTCCCTCAATACCTCAGAAAGTGCTCCATCAATACCTCAGATAGTTCTCCCTCAGTACCTCAGAGTGTGCATCCTCAATACCTCAGAACTTGCTCCCTCAGTACCTCAGATAGTGCTCCCTCAATACCTCAGAAAATACTCCCTCAATACCTCAGATAGTGCTCCCTCAATACCTCAGATCGTGCTTCCTCAGTACCTCCGAAAGTGCTCCCTCAATACCTCAGAAAGTGCTTCCTCAATACATCATATTGTGTTCCCTCAATACCTCAGAAAGTGCTTCCTCAATACATCATATTGTGTTCCCTCAATACCTCAGATAGTGCTCCCTCAATACCTCAGAAAGTGCTCCCTCAATACTTCAGAAAGTGGTCCCTCAGTACCTCAGATAGTTCTCCTTCAGTACCTCAGAAAGAGCTCCCTCAGTACCTCAGATCGTGCTTCCTCAGTACCTCCGAAAGTGCTCCCTCAACATCTCAGATAGTGCTTCCTCAGTACCTCAGAAAGTGCTCCCTCAATACCTCAGGTAGTTCTCCCTCAATACCTAGAAAGTGCTCCCTCAATACCTCAGAGAATGTTCCATCAGTACCTCAGAAAGTGCCCCCTCAATTCCTCAGAAAGTGCTCAATCAATACCTCAGATAGTTCTCCATCAGTACCTCTGATAGTGCTTCCTCGGTACGTCAGATAGTGCTCCCTCAATACCTCAGAAAGTGTCCCCGCAGTAGCTCAGAAAATGCTACCTCCGAAAGTGCTCCATCAATATCTCAGAGAGTGCTCCCTCAATACCTAAGATAGTTCTCCCTCAATACCTCAGATAGTGCTCCTTCAATACTTCAGATAGGTTTCCCTCAAAACCTCTGAAAGTGCTCGCTCAATACCTCAGATAGTTCTCCCTCACTACCTCAGATAGTGTTCCCCAATACCTCAGATAGTTCTGCCTCAATACCTCAGATAGTGCTCCCTCAATACCTCAGATAGTTCTCCCTCAATACCTCTGAAAGTGCTCCCTCAATACCTCAGATAGTTCTCCCTCAATGCCTCAGATCGTGCTCCCACAATACCTCAGATAGTTCTCCCTCAATACCTCAGATAGTGCTCCCACAATACTTCAGAAAGTGGTCCCTCAGTACCTCAGATAGTTCTCCCTTAGTACCTCAGAAAGTGCTCTCTCAGTACCTCAGATAATGCTTCCTCAGTACCTCAGAAGGTGCTCCCTCAATACCTCAGAAAATGCTCGCTCAGTACCTCAGATAGTCCTCCTTCAATACCTCAGAAAGGGCTCCCTCAATACCTCAGAAAGTGCTTCCTCAAGACCTCAGAAAGTGCTTCCTCAACACCTCAGATAGTGCTCCATCAATACCTCAGAAAGTGCTCCCTCAATACCTCAGAAAGTGCTCGCTCAATACCTCAGAAAGTGCGCCCTCAGTCCTTCAGATAGTGCTCCCCCAATACCTCAGAAAGTGCTCCATCAATACCTCAGATAGTTCTCCCTCAGTACCTCAGATAATTCTCCCTCAGTATCTCAGATAATTCTCCCTCAGTACCTCAGAAAATGCTTCATCAATACGGCAGAAATTGCTTCCTAAACACCTCAGAAAGTGCACCCTCAGTACCTTAGATAGTGCTCCCTCAATACCTCATAAAGTGCTCCCTCAGTACCTCAGATAGTGCTCCCTCAATACCTCAGAAAGTGCTCCTTCAATACCTCAGATATTTCTCCCTCAGTACCTCAGAAAGTGCTTCCTCAATACCTCAGAAAGTGCTTCCTCAGTACCTCATAAAGTGCTTCCTCAATACATCAGATTGTGTTCCCTCAATACCTCAGAAAGTGCTTCATCAATACCTCAGAAAGTGCTCCCTCAGTACCTCAGATAGTGCTCCCTCAATACCTCAGAAGGTGCTCATTCAATACCTCAGATATTTCTCCCTCATTACCTCAGACAGTGCTCCCTCAATACCTCAGAAAGTGCTCCCTCAATACCTCAGAAAGTGCTCCTTCAATACCTCAGATATTTCTCCCTCAGTACCTCAGATAGTGCTCCCACAATACCTCAGAAAATGCTCCCTCAATACCTCAGAAAGTGCTTGCTCAATACCTCAGAAAGTGCTCCCTCAATTCCTCAAAAAGTGCTTCCTCAATACCTCAGATAGAGGTCCCTCAATACCTCAGAAAGTGCTCTCTCAATACTTCAGATCGTGCTTCCTCAGTACCTCAGAAAGTGCTCCCTCAGTACCTCAGATAGTCCTCCCTCAATACCTCAGAAAGTGCTCCCTCAATACCTCAGAAAGTGCTTCCTCAATACCTCAGAAAGTGCTTCCTCAATACCTCAGATAGTGCTCCCTCAATACCTCAGAAACTGCTCCCTCAATACCTCAGAAAGTGCACCCTCAGTACCTCAGATAGTGCTACCTCAATACATCAGATTGTGTTCCCTCAATACCTCAGAAAGTGCTTCCTCAATACCTCAGAAAGTGCTCCCTCAGTACCTCAGATAGTGCTCCCTCAATACCTCAGAAAGTGGTCCATCAATACCTCAGATAGTTCTCACTCAGTGCCTCAGATAGTTCTCCCTCAGTACCTCAGATAGTTCTCCCTCAGTACCTCAGAAAGTGCTTCATCAATACCTCAGAAATTACTTCCTAAACACCTCAGAAAGTGCACCCTCAGTACCTAAGATATTGCTCCCTCAATACCTCATAAAGTGCTTCCTCAATACATCAGATTGTGTTCCCTCAATACCTCAGAAAGTGCTCCCAAAGTACCTCAGATCGTGCTCCCTCAATACCTCAGATAGTGCTCCCTCAATACCTCAGAAAGTATTCCCTCAATACCTCGGAAAGTGCTTCCTCAATACTTCAAAACTTGCTCCCTCAGTACCTCAGATAGTGCTCCCACAGTACCTCCGAAAATGCTTCCTCAACAGCTCAGAAAGTGCTCCCTCAATACCTCAGAAAGTGCTTCCTCAATACCTCAGAACGTGCTCCATCAGTATCTCAGATAGTCCTCCCTCAATACCTCAGAAAGTGCTCCCTCAATTCCTCAAAAAGTGCTTCCTCAATACCTCAGATATAGGTCCCTCAATACCTCAGAAAGTGCTCTCTCAATACTTCAGAAAGTGGTCCCGCAGTACCTCAGATAGTTCTTCCTCAGTACCTCAGAAAGTGCTCCCTCAGTACGTCAGATCGTGCTTCCTCAGTACCTCAGAAAGTGCTCCCTCAGTACTTCAGGTAGTCCTCCCTCAATACCTCAGAAAGTGCTTCCTCAACACCTCAGATAGTGCTCCATCAATACCTCAGAAAATGCTTCCTCAATACCTCAGAAAGTGCTCCCTCAGTACCTCAGATAGTGCTCCCTCAATACCTCAGAAAGTGCTCCCTCAATACCTCAGAAAGTGCGCCCTCAGTCCTTCAGATAGTGCTCCCTCAATACCTCAGAAAGTGCTCCATCAATACCTCAGATAGTTCTCACTCAGTACCTCAGATAGTTCTCCCTCAGTACCTCAGATAATTCTCCCTCAGTACCTCAGACAATGCTTCATCAATACGGCAGAAATTGCTTCCTAAACACCTCAGAAAGTGCACCCTCAGTACCTTAGATAGTGCTCCCTCAATACCTCATAAAGTGCTTCCTCAATACATCAGATTGTGTTCCCTCAATACCTCAGAAAGTGCTTCATCAATACCTCAGAAATTACTTCCTAAACACCTCAGAAAGTGCACCCTCAGTACCTAAGATATTGCTCCCTCAATACCTCATAAAGTGCTTCCTCAATACATCAGATTGTGTTCCCTCAATACCTCAGAAAGTGCTCCCAAAGTACCTCAGATAGTGCTCCCTCAATACCTCAGATAGTGCTCCCTCAATACCTCAGAAAGTACTCCCTCAATACCTCGGAAAGTGCTTCCTCAATACTTCAAAACTTGCTCCCTCAGTACCTCAGATAGTGCTCCCACAGTACCTCAGAAAATGCTTCCTCAATAGCTCAGAAAGTGCTCCCTCAATACCTCAGAAAGTGCTTCCTCAATACCTCAGAACGTGCTCCATCAGTACCTCAGATAGTCCTCCCTCAATACCTCAGAAAGTGCTCCCTCAATTCCTCAAAAAGTGCTTCCTCAATACCTCAGATAGAGGTCCCTCAATACCTCAGAAAGTGCTCTCTCAATACTTCAGAAAGTGGTCCCGCAGTACCTCAGATAGTTCTTCCTCAGTACCTCAGAATGTGCCCCCTAGTACGTCAGATCGTGCTTCCTCAGTACCTCAGAAAGTGTCCCTCAGTACTTCAGGTAGTCCTCCCTCAATACCTCAGAAAGTGCTCCCACAATACCTCAGAAAGTGCTTCCTCAATACCTCAGAAAGTGCTTCCTCAACACCTCAGATAGTGCTCCATCAATACCTCAGAAAATGCTTCCTCAATACCTCAGAAAGTGCTCCCTCAGTACCTCAGATAGTGCTCCCTCAATACCTCAGAAAGTGCTCCCTCAATACCTCAGAAAGTGCGCCCTCAGTCCTTCAGATAGTGCTCCCTCAATACCTCAGAAAGTGCTCCATCAATACCTCAGATAGTTCTCACTCAGTACCTCAGATAGTTCTCCCTCAGTACCTCAGATAATTCTCCCTCAGTACCTCAGACAATGCTTCATCAATACGGCAGAAATTGCTTCCTAAACACCTCAGAAAGTGCACCCTCAGTACCTTAGATAGTGCTCCCTCAATACCTCATAAAGTGCTCCCTCAGTACCTCAGATAGTGCTCCCTCAATACCTCAGAAAGTGCTCCTTCAATACCTCAGATATTTCTCCCTCAGTACCTCAGAAAGTGCTTCCTCAATACCTCAGAAAGTGCTTCCTCAGTACCTCATAAAGTGCTTCCTCAATACATCAGATTGTGTTCCCTCAATACCTCAGAAAGTGCTTCATCAATACCTCAGAAAGTGCTCCCTCAGTACCTCAGATAGTGCTCCCTCAATACCTCAGAAGGTGCTCATTCAATACCTCAGATATTTCTCCCTCATTACCTCAGATAGTGCTCCCTCAATACCTCAGAAAGTGCTCCCTCAATACCTCAGAAAGTGCTCCTTCAATACCTCAGATATTTCTCCCTCAGTACCTCAGATAGTGCTCCCACAATACCTCAGAAAATGCTCCCTCAATACCTCAGAAAGTGCTTGCTCAATACCTCAGAAAGTGCTCCCTCAATTCCTCAAAAAGTGCTTCCTCAATACATCAGATAGAGGTCCCTCAATACCTCAGAAAGTGCTCTCTCAATACTTCAGATCGTGCTTCCTCAGTACCTCAGAAAGTGCTCCCTCAGCACCTCAGATAGTCCTCCCTCAATACCTCAGAAAGTGCTCCCTCAATACCTCAGAAAGTGCTTCCTCAATACCTCAGAAAGTGCTTCCTCAGTACCTCAGATAGTGCTCGCTCAATACTTCAGAAACTGCTCCCTCAATACCTCAGAACGTGCTCCATCAGTACCTCAGATAGTCCTCCCTCAATACCTCAGAAAGTGCTCCCTCAATTCCTCAAAAAGTGCTTCCTCAATACCTCAGATAGAGGTCCCTCAATACCTCAGAAAGTGCTCTCTCAATACTTCAGAAAGTGGTCCCGCAGTACCTCAGATAGTTCTTCCTCAGTACCTCAGAATGTGCCCCCTAGTACGTCAGATCGTGCTTCCTCAGTACCTCAGAAAGTGTCCCTCAGTACTTCAGGTAGTCCTCCCTCAATACCTCAGAAAGTGCTCCCACAATACCTCAGAAAGTGCTTCCTCAATACCTCAGAAAGTGCTTCCTCAACACCTCAGATAGTGCTCCATCAATACCTCAGAAAATGCTTCCTCAATACCTCAGAAAGTGCTCCCTCAGTACCTCAGATAGTGCTCCCTCAATACCTCAGAAAGTGCTCCCTCAATACCTCAGAAAGTGCGCCCTCAGTCCTTCAGATAGTGCTCCCTCAATACCTCAGAAAGTGCTCCATCAATACCTCAGATAGTTCTCACTCAGTACCTCAGATAGTTCTCCCTCAGTACCTCAGATAATTCTCCCTCAGTACCTCAGACAATGCTTCATCAATACGGCAGAAATTGCTTCCTAAACACCTCAGAAAGTGCACCCTCAGTACCTTAGATAGTGCTCCCTCAATACCTCATAAAGTGCTCCCTCAGTACCTCAGATAGTGCTCCCTCAATACCTCAGAAAGTGCTCCTTCAATACCTCAGATATTTCTCCCTCAGTACCTCAGAAAGTGCTTCCTCAATACCTCAGAAAGTGCTTCCTCAGTACCTCATAAAGTGCTTCCTCAATACATCAGATTGTGTTCCCTCAATACCTCAGAAAGTGCTTCATCAATACCTCAGAAAGTGCTCCCTCAGTACCTCAGATAGTGCTCCCTCAATACCTCAGAAGGTGCTCATTCAATACCTCAGATATTTCTCCCTCATTACCTCAGATAGTGCTCCCTCAATACCTCAGAAAGTGCTCCCTCAATACCTCAGAAAGTGCTCCTTCAATACCTCAGATATTTCTCCCTCAGTACCTCAGATAGTGCTCCCACAATACCTCAGAAAATGCTCCCTCAATACCTCAGAAAGTGCTTGCTCAATACCTCAGAAAGTGCTCCCTCAATTCCTCAAAAAGTGCTTCCTCAATACATCAGATAGAGGTCCCTCAATACCTCAGAAAGTGCTCTCTCAATACTTCAGATCGTGCTTCCTCAGTACCTCAGAAAGTGCTCCCTCAGCACCTCAGATAGTCCTCCCTCAATACCTCAGAAAGTGCTCCCTCAATACCTCAGAAAGTGCTTCCTCAATACCTCAGAAAGTGCTTCCTCAGTACCTCAGATAGTGCTCGCTCAATACTTCAGAAACTGCTCCCTCAATACCTCAGAAAGTGCACCCTCAGTACCTCAGATAGTGCTACCTCAATACATCAGATTGTGTTCCCTCAATACCTCAGAAAGTGCTTCCTCAATACCTCAGAAAGTGCTCCCTCAGTACCTCAGATAGTGCTCCCTCAATACCTCAGAAAGTGGTCCATCAATACCTCAGATAGTTCTCACTCAGTGCCTCAGATAGTTCTCCCTCAGTACCTCAGATAGTTCTCCCTCAGTACCTCAGAAAGTGCTTCATCAATACCTCAGAAATTACTTCCTAAACACCTCAGAAAGTGCACCCTCAGTACCTAAGATATTGCTCCCTCAATACCTCATAAAGTGCTTCCTCAATACATCAGATTGTGTTCCCTCAATACTTCAGAAAGTGCTCCCAAAGTACCTCAGATAGTGCTCCCTCAATACCTCAGATAGTGCTCCCTCAATACCTCAGAAAGTACTCCCTCAATACCTCGGAAAGTGCTTCCTCAATACTTCAAAACTTGCTCCCTCAGTACCTCAGATAGTGCTCCCACAGTACCTCCGAAAATGCTTCCTCAACAGCTCAGAAAGTGCTCCCTCAATACCTCAGAAAGTGCTTCCTCAATACCTCAGAACGTGCTCCATCAGTACCTCAGATAGTCCTCCCTCAATACCTCAGAAAGTGCTCCCTCAATTCCTCAAAAAGTGCTTCCTCAATACCTCAGATAGAGGTCCCTCAATACCTCAGAAAGTGCTCTCTCAATACTTCAGAAAGTGGTCCCGCAGTACCTCAGATAGTTCTTCCTCAGTACCTCAGAAAGTGCTCCCTCAGTACGTCAGATCGTGCTTCCTCAGTACCTCAGAAAGTGCTCCCTCAGTACTTCAGGTAGTCCTCCCTCAATACCTCAGAAAGTGCTCCCTCAATACCTCAGAAAGTGCTTCCTCAATACCTCAGAAAGTGCTTCCTCAACACCTCAGATAGTGCTCCATCAATACCTCAGAAAATGCTTCCTCAATACCTCAGAAAGTGCTCCCTCAGTACCTCAGATAGTGCTCCCTCAATACCTCAGAAAGTGCTCCCTCAATACCTCAGAAAGTGCGCCCTCAGTCCTTCAGATAGTGCTCCCTCAATACCTCAGAAAGTGCTCCATCAATACCTCAGATAGTTCTCACTCAGTACCTCAGATAGTTCTCCCTCAGTACCTCAGATAATTCTCCCTCAGTACCTCAGACAATGCTTCATCAATACGGCAGAAATTGCTTCCTAAACACCTCAGAAAGTGCACCCTCAGTACCTTAGATAGTGCTCCCTCAATACCTCATAAAGTGCTTCCTCAATACATCAGATTGTGTTCCCTCAATACCTCAGAAAGTGCTTCATCAATACCTCAGAAATTACTTCCTAAACACCTCAGAAAGTGCACCCTCAGTACCTAAGATATTGCTCCCTCAATACCTCATAAAGTGCTTCCTCAATACATCAGATTGTGTTCCCTCAATACCTCAGAAAGTGCTCCCAAAGTACCTCAGATAGTGCTCCCTCAATACCTCAGATAGTGCTCCCTCAATACCTCAGAAAGTACTCCCTCAATACCTCGGAAAGTGCTTCCTCAATACTTCAAAACTTGCTCCCTCAGTACCTCAGATAGTGCTCCCACAGTACCTCAGAAAATGCTTCCTCAATAGCTCAGAAAGTGCTCCCTCAATACCTCAGAAAGTGCTTCCTCAATACCTCAGAACGTGCTCCATCAGTACCTCAGATAGTCCTCCCTCAATACCTCAGAAAGTTCTCCCTCAATTCCTCAAAAAGTGCTTCCTCAATACCTCAGATAGAGGTCCCTCAATACCTCAGAAAGTGCTCTCTCAATACTTCAGAAAGTGGTCCCGCAGTACCTCAGATAGTTCTTCCTCAGTACCTCAGAATGTGCTCCCTCAGTACGTCAGATCGTGCTTCCTCAGTACCTCAGAAAGTGTCCCTCAGTACTTCAGGTAGTCCTCCCTCAATACCTCAGAAAGTGCTCCCACAATACCTCAGAAAGTGCTTCCTCAATACCTCAGAAAGTGCTTCCTCAACACCTCAGATAGTGCTCCATCAATACCTCAGAAAATGCTTCCTCAATACCTCAGAAAGTGCTCCCTCAGTACCTCAGATAGTGCTCCCTCAATACCTCAGAAAGAGCTCCCTCAATACCTCAGAAAGTGCGCCCTCAGTCCTTCAGATAGTGCTCCCTCAATACCTCAGAAAGTGCTCCATCAATACCTCAGATAGTTCTCACTCAGTACCTCAGATAGTTCTCCCTCAGTACCTCAGATAATTCTCCCTCAGTACCTCAGAAAATGCTTCATCAATACGGCAGAAATTGCTTCCTAAACACCTCAGAAAGTGCACCCTCAGTACCTTAGATAGTGCTCCCTCAATACCTCATAAAGTGCTTCCTCAATACATCAGATTGTGTTCCCTCAATACCTCAGAAAGTGCTTCATCAATACCTCAGAAAGTGCTCCCTCAGTACCTCAGATAGTGCTCCCTCAATACCTCAGAATGTGCTCCTTCAATACCTCAGATATTTCTACCTCAGTACCTCAGATAGTGCTCCCTCAATACCTCAGAAAGTGCTCCCTCAATATCTCAGAAAGTGCTTCCTCAAGAACTCATAACTTGCTCCCTCAGTACCTCAGATAGTGCTCCCACAATACTTCAGAAAATGCTCCCTCAATACCTCAGAAAGTGCTTGCTCAATACCTCAGAAAGTGCTCCCTCAATTCCTCAAAAAGTGCTTCCTCAATACCTCAGATAGTGCTCCCTCAATACCTCAGAAAGTGCTCTCTCAATACTTCAGAAAGTGCTCCCTCAGTACGTCAGATCGTGCTTCCTCAGTACCTCAGAAAGTGCTCCCTCAATACCTCAGATAGACCTCCCTCAATACCTCAGAAAGTGCTCCCTCAAAACCTCAGAAAGTGCTTCCTCAATACCTCAGAAAGTGCTTCCTCAGTACCTCAGATAGTGCTCGCTCAATACCTCAGAAACTGCTCCCTCAATACCTCAGAAAGTGCACCCTCAGTACCTCAGATAGTGCTACCTCAATACATCAGATTGTGTTCCCTCAATACCTCAGAAAGTGCTTCCTCAATACCTCAGAAAGTGCTCCCTCAGTACCTCAGATAGTGCTCCCTCAATACCTCAGAAAGTGGTCCATCAATACCTCAGATAGTTCTCCCTCAGTGCCACAGATAGTTCTCCCTCAGTACCTCAGATAGTTCTCCCTCAGTACCTCAGAAAGTGCTTCATCAATACCTCAGAAATTACTTCCTAAACACCTCAGAAAGTGCACCCTCAGTACCTTAGATATTGCTCCCTCAATACCTCATAAAGTGCTTCCTCAATACATCAGATTGTGTTGCCTCAATACCTCAGAAAGTGCTCCCAAAGTACCTCAGACAGTGCTCCCTCAATAATTCAGATAGTGCTCCCGCAATACATCAGAAAGTACTCCCTCAATACCTCAGAAAGTGCTTCCTCAATACCTCATAACTTGCTCCCTCAGTACCTCATAGAGTGCTCCCACAATACCTCAGAAAATGCTTCCTCAATAGCTCAGAAAGTGCTCCCTCAATACCTCAGAAAGTGCTTTCTCAATACCTCAGAACGTGCTCCCTCAGTACCTCAGATAGTCCTCCCTCAATACCTCAGAAAGTGCTCCCTCAATTCCTCAAAAAGTGCTTCCTCAATACCTCAGATAGAGGTCCCACAATACCTCAGAAAGTGCTCCCTCAGTACTTCAGATAGTCCTCCCTCAATACCTCAGAAAGTGCTCCCTCAATACCTCAGAAAGTGCTTCCTCAATACATCAGATAGTGCTCCTCAATACCTCAGAAAGTGCTTCCTCAGTACCTCAGATAGTGCTCCCTCAGTACCTCAGATAGTGCTCCCTCAATACCTCAGAAACTGCTTCCTCAATACGTCAGAAAGTGCACCCTCAGTACCTCAGATAGTGCTCCCTCAATACCACAGAAAGTGCTCCCTCAATACCTCATAAAGTGCTTCCTCAATACATCAGATTGTGTTCCCTCAATCCCTCAGAAAGTGCTCCCTCAATACCTCAGAAAGTGCTCCATGAATACCTCAGATAGTTCTCCCTCAGTACCTCAGATAGTTCTCCCTCAGTACCTCAGATAGTTCTCCCTCAGTACCTCAGAAAGTGCTTCATCAATACCTCAGAAAGTGCTTACTCAACTCCTCAGAAATTGCACCCTCAGTACCTCAGATAGTGCTCCCTCAATACCTCATAAAGTGCTTCCTCAATACATCATATTGTGTTCCCTCAATACCTCAGAAAGTGCTTCCTCAATACCTCCGAAAGTGCTCCCTCAGTACCTCAGAAAGAGCTCCCTCAGTACGTCAGATCGTGCTTCCTCAGTACCTCAGAAAGTGCTCCCTCAATACCTCAGAAAGAGCTTCCTCAATACATCAGATAGTGCTCCTCAATACCTCAGAAAGTGCTTCGTCAAAACCTCAGAAAATGCTTCTTCAGTACATCAGATAGTGCTCCCTCAATAACTCATAAAGTGCTTCCTCAATACAACATATTGTGTTCCCTCAATACCTCAGAAAGTGCTTCCTCAATACTTCAGAAAGTGCTCCCTCCGTACCTCAGATAGTGCTCCCTCAATACCTCAGAAAGTGCTCCATCAATACCTCAGATAGTTCTCCCTCAGTACCTCAGAGTCTGCATCCTCAATACCTCAGAACTTGCTCCCTCATTACTTCAGAATGTGCTCCCTCAATACCTCAGAAAATACTCCCTCAATACCTCAGAAAGTGCTCCCTCAATACCTCAGAAAGTGCTCCCTCAATACCTCAGAAAGTGCTTCCTCAATACCTCAGAAAATGCTTCCTCAATACCTCAGAAAGTGCTGCATCAGTACCTCAGATAGTCCTCCTTCAATACCACAGAAAGTGCTCCCTCAATACTTCAGAAAGTGCTCCCTCAGTACCTCAGATAGTTCTCCTTCAGTACCTCAGAAAGTGCTCCCTCAGTACCTCAGATCGTGCTTCCTCAGTACCTCCGAAAGTGCTCCCTCAATATCTCAGATAGTGCTTCCTCAGTACCTCAGAAAGTGCTCCCTCAATACCTCAGGTAGTTCTCCCTCAATAACTAGAAAGTGCTCCCTCAATACCTCAGAGAATTTTCCATCAGTACCTCAGAAAGTGCCCCCTCAATTCCTCAGTAAGTGCTCAATCAATACCTCAGATAGCTCTCCATCAGTACCTCTGATAGTGCTTCCTCGGTACGTCAGATCGTTCTCCCTCAAAACCTCTGAAAGTGCTCGCTCAATACCTCAGATAGTTCTCCCTCACTACCTCAGATAGTGTTCGCCAATACCTCAGATAGTTCTGCCTCAATACCTCAGATAGTGCTCCCTCAATACCTCAGAAAGTGCTCCTTCAATACCTCAGATATTTCTACCTCAGTACCTCAGATAGTGCTCCCTCAATACCTCAGAAAGTGCTCCCTCAATATCTCAGAAAGTGCTTCCTCAACAACTCATAACTTGCTCCCTCAGTACTTCACATGGTGCTCCCACAATACCTCAGAAAATGCTCCCTCAATACCTCAGAAAGTGCTTCCTCAATACCTCAGAAAGAACTCCCTCAATTCCTCAAAAAGTGCTTCCTCAATACCTCAGATAGAGGTCCCTCAATACCTCAGAAAGTGCTCTCTCAATACTTCAGAAAGTGGTCCCTCAGTACCTCAGAAAGTGCTCCCTCAGTACGTCAGATCGTGCTTCCTCAGTACCTCAGAAAGTGCTCCCTCAATACCTCAGATAGTCCTCCCTCAATACCTCAGAAAGTGCTCCCTCAATACCTCAGAAAGTGCTTCCTCAACACCTCAGAAAGTGCTTCCTCAGTACCTCAGATAGTGCTCCCTCAATACCTCAGATAGTGCTCCCTCAATACCTCAGAAAGTACTCCCTCAATACCTCAGAAAGTGCTTCCTCAATACCTCATAACTTGCTCCCTCAGTACCTCAGATAGTGCTCCCACAATACCTCAGAAAATGCTTCCTCAATAGCTCAGATAGTGCTCCCTCAATACCTCAGAAAGTGCTTCCTCAATACCTCAGAACGTGCTCCCTCAGTACCTCAGATAGTCCTCCCTCAATACCTCAGAAAGTGCTCCCTCAATTCCTCAAAAAGTGCTTCCTCAATACCTCAGATAGAGGTCCCTCAATACCTCAGAAAGTGCTCCCTCAGTACTTCAGATAGTCCTCCCTCAATACCTCAGAAAGTGCTCCCTCAATACCTCAGAAAGTGCTTCCTCAATACATCAGATAGTGCTCCTCAATACCTCAGAAAGTGCTTCGTCAAAACCTCAGATAGTGCTTCCTCAGTACCTCAGATAGTGCTCCCTCAGTACCTCAGATAGTGCTCCCTCAATACCTCAGAAACTGCTTCCTCAATACCTCAGAAAGTGCACCCTCAGTACCTCAGATAGAGCACCCTCAATACCACAGAAAGTGCTCCCTCAATACCTCATAAATTGCTTCCTCAATACATCAGATTGTGTTCCCTCAATACCTCAGAAAGTGCTCCCTCAATACCTCAGAAAGTGCTCCATGAATACCTCAGATAGTTCTCCCTCAGTACCTCAGATAGTTCTCCCTCAGTACCTCAGATAGTTCTCCCTCAGTACCTCAGAAAGTGCTTCATCAATACCTCAGAAAGTGCTTCCTCAACTCCTCAGAAATTGCACCCTCAGTACCTCAGATAGTGCTCCCTCAATACCTCAGATAGTGCTCCCTCAATACCTCAGAAAGTGCTCCTTCAATACCTCAGATATTTCTACCTCAGTACCTCAGATAGTGCTCCCTCAATACCTCAGAAAGTGCTCCCTCAATATCTCAGAAAGTGCTTCCTCAACAACTCATAACTTGCTCCCTCAGTACTTCACATGGTGCTCCCACAATACCTCAGAAAATGCTCCCTCAATACCTCAGAAAGTGCTTCCTCAATACCTCAGAAAGAACTCCCTCAATTCCTCAAAAAGTGCTTCCTCAATACCTCAGATAGAGGTCCCTCAATACCTCAGAAAGTGCTCTCTCAATACTTCAGAAAGTGGTCCCTCAGTACCTCAGAAAGTGCTCCCTCTGTAGGTCAGATCGTGCTTCCTCAGTACCTCAGAAAGTGCTCCCTCAATACCTCAGATAGTCCTCCCTCAATACCTCAGAAAGTGCTCCTTCAATACCTCAGAAAGTGCTTACTCAACACCTCAGAAAGTGCTTCCTCAGTACCTCAGATAGTGCTCCCTCAATACCTCAGAAACTGCTCCCTCAATACCTCAGAAAGTGCACCCTCAGTACCTCAGATAGTGCTACCTCAATACATCAGATTGTGTTCCCTCAATACCTCAGAAAGTGCTTCCTCAATACCTCAGAAAGTGCTCCCTCAGTACCTCAGATAGTGCTCCCTCAATACCTCAGAAAGTGGTCCATCAATACCTCAGATAGTTCTCCCTCAGTGCCTCAGATAGTTCTCCCTCAGTACCTCAGATAGTTCTCCCTCAGTACCTCAGAAAGTGCTTCATCAATACCTCAGAAATTACTTCCTAAACACCTCAGAAAGTGCACCCTCAGTACCTTAGATATTGCTCCCTCAATACCTCATAAAGTGCTTCCTCAATACATCAGATTGTGTTGCCTCAATACCTCAGAAAGTGCTCCCAAAGTACCTCAGATAGTGCTCCCTCAATACCTCAGATAGTGCTCCCTCAATACCTCAGAAAGTACTCCCTCAATACCTCAGAAAGTGCTTCCTCAATACCTCATAACTTGCTCCCTCAGTACCTCAGATAGTGCTCCCACAATACCTCAGAAAATGCTTCCTCAATAGCTCAGAAAGTGCTCCCTCAATACCTCAGAAAGTGCTTCCTCAATACCTCAGAACGTGCTCCCTCAGTACCTCAGATAGTCCTCCCTCAATACCTCAGAAAGTGCTCCCTCAATTCCTCAAAAAGTGCTTCCACAATACCTCAGATAGAGGTCCCTCAATACCTCAGAAAGTGCTCCCTCAGTACTTCAGATAGTCCTCCCTCAATACCTCAGAAATTTCTCCCTCAATACCTCAGAAAGTGCTTCCTCAATACATCAGATAGTGCTCCTCAATACCTCAGAAAGTGCTTCGTCAAAACCTCAGATAGTGCTTCCTCAGTACCTCAGATAGTGCTCCCTCAGTACCTCAGATAGTGCTCCCTCAATACCACAGAAAGTGCTCCCTCAATACCTCATTAATTGCTTCCTCAATACATCAGATTGTGTTCCCTCAATACCTCAGAAAGTGCTCCCTCAATACCTCAGAAAGTGCTCCATGAATACCTCAGATAGTTCTCCCTCAGTACCTCAGATAGTTCTCCCTCAGTACCTCAGATAGTTCTCCCTCAGTACCTCAGAAAGTGCTTCATCAATACCTCAGAAAGTGCTTCCTCAACTCCTCAGAAATTGCACCCTCAGTACCTCAGATAGTGCTCCCTCAATACCTCATAAAGTGCTTCCTCAATACATCATATTGTGTTCCCTCAATACCTCAGAAAGTGCTTTCTCAGTACGTCAGATCGTGCTTCCTCAGTACCTCAGAAAGTGCTCCCTCAATACCTCAGAAAGTGCTTCCTCAATACATCAGATCGTGCTCCTCAATACCTCAGAAAGTGCTTCGTCAAAACCTCAGATAGTGCTTCCTCAGTACCTCAGATAGTGCTCCCTCAGTACCTCAGATAGTGCTCCCTCAATACCACAGAAAGTGCTCCCTCAATACCTCATAAATTGCTTCCTCAATACATCAGATTGTGTTCCCTCAATACCTCAGAAAGTGCTCCCTCAATACCTCAGAAAGTGCTCCATGAATACCTCAGATAGTTCTCCCTCAGTACCTCAGATAGTTCTCCCTCAGTACCTCAGATAGTTCTCCCTCAGTACCTCAGAAAGTGCTTCATCAATACCTCAGAAAGTGCTTCCTCAACTCCTCAGAAATTGCACCCTCAGTACCTCAGATAGTGCTCCCTCAATACCTCATAAAGTGCTTCCTCAATACATCATATTGTGTTCCCTCAATACCTCAGAAAGTGCTTTCTCAGTACGTCAGATCGTGCTTCCTCAGTACCTCAGAAAGTGCTCCCTCAATACCTCAGATAGACCTCCCTCAATACCTCAGAAAGTGCTCCCTCAAAACCTCAGAAAGTGCTTCCTCAATACCTCAGAAAGTGCTTCCTCAGTACCTCAGATAGTGCTCGCTCAATACCTCAGAAACTGCTCCCTCAATACCTCAGAAAGTGCACCCTCAGTACCTCAGATAGTGCTACCTCAATACATCAGATTGTGTTCCCTCAATACCGCAGAAAGTGCTTCCTCAATACCTCAGAAAGTGCTCCCTCAGTACCTCAGATAGTGCTCCCTCAATACCTCAGAAAGTGGTCCATCAATACCTCAGATAGTTCTCCCTCAGTGCCACAGATAGTTCTCCCTCAGTACCTCAGATAGTTCTCCCTCAGTACCTCAGAAAGTGCTTCATCAATACCTCAGAAATTACTTCCTTAACACCTCAGAAAGTGCACCCTCAGTACCTTAGATATTGCTCCCTCAATACCTCATAAAGTGCTTCCTCAATACATCAGATTGTGTTGCCTCAATACCTCAGAAAGTGCTCCCAAAGTACCTCAGACAGTGCTCCCTCAATACCTCAGATAGTGCTCCCTCAATACATCAGAAAGTACTCCCTCAATACCTCAGAAAGTGCTTCCTCAATACCTCATAACTTGCTCCCTCAGTACCTCATAGAGTGCTCCCACAATACCTCAGAAAATGCTTCCTCAATAGCTCAGAAAGTGCTCCCTCAATACCTCAGAAAGTGCTTTCTCAATACCTCAGAACGTGCTCCCTCAGTACCTCAGATAGTCCTCCCTCAATACCTCAGAAAGTGCTCCCTCAATTCCTCAAAAAGTGCTTCCTCAATACCTCAGATAGAGGTCCCACAATACCTCAGAAAGTGCTCCCTCAGTACTTCAGATAGTCCTCCCTCAATACCTCAGAAAGTGCTCCCTCAATACCTCAGAAAGTGCTTCCTCAATACATCAGATAGTGCTCCTCAATACCTCAGAAAGTGCTTCCTCAGTACCTCAGATAGTGCTCCCTCAGTACCTCAGATAGTGCTCCCTCAATACCTCAGAAACTGCTTCCTCTATACGTCAGAAAGTGCACCCTCAGTACCTCAGATAGTGCTCCCTCAATACCACAGAAAGTGCTCCCTCAATACCTCATAAAGTGCTTCCTCAATACATCAGATTGTGTTCCCTCAATCCCTCAGAAAGTGCTCCCTCAATACCTCAGAAAGTGCTCCATGAATACCTCAGATAGTTCTCCCTCAGTACCTCAGATAGTTCTCCCTCAGTACCTCAGATAGTTCTCCCTCAGTACCTCAGAAAGTGCTTCATCAATACCTCAGAAAGTGCTTACTCAACTCCTCAGAAATTGCACCCTCAGTACCTCAGATAGTGCTCCCTCAATACCTCATAAAGTGCTTCCTCAATACATCATATTGTGTTCCCTCAATACCTCAGAAAGTGCTTCCTCAATACCTCCGAAAGTGCTCCCTCAGTACCTCAGAAAGAGCTCCCTCAGTACGTCAGATCGTGCTTCCTCAGTACCTCAGAAAGTGCTCCCTCAATACCTCAGAAAGAGCTTCCTCAATACATCAGATAGTGCTCCTCAATACCTCAGAAAGTGCTTCGTCAAAACCTCAGAAAATGCTTCTTCAGTACATCAGATAGTGCTCCCTCAATAACTCATAAAGTGCTTCCTCAATACAACATATTGTGTTCCCTCAATACCTCAGAAAGTGCTTCCTCAATACTTCAGAAAGTGCTCCCTCAGTACCTCAGATAGTGCTCCCTCAATACCTCAGAAAGTGCTCCATCAATACCTCAGATAGTTCTCCCTCAGTACCTCAGAGTCTGCATCCTCAATACCTCAGAACTTGCTCCCTCATTACTTCAGAATGTGCTCCCTCAATACCTCAGAAAATACTCCCTCAATACCTCAGAAAGTGCTCCCTCAATACCTCAGAAAGTGCTTCCTCAATACCTCAGAAAATGCTTCCTCAATACCTCAGAAAGTGCTGCATCAGTACCTCAGATAGTCCTCCTTCAATACCACAGAAAGTGCTCCCTCAATACTTCAGAAAGTGCTCCCTCAGTACCTCAGATAGTTCTCCTTCAGTACCTCAGAAAGTGCTCCCTCAGTACCTCAGATCGTGCTTCCTCAGTACCTCCGAAAGTGCTCCCTCAATATCTCAGATAGTGCTTCCTCAGTACCTCAGAAAGTGCTCCCTCAATACCTCAGGTAGTTCTCCCTCAATAACTAGAAAGTGCTCCCTCAATACCTCAGAGAATTTTCCATCAGTACCTCAGAAAGTGCCCCCTCAATTCCTCAGAAAGTGCTCAATCAATACCTCAGATAGCTCTCCATCAGTACCTCTGATAGTGCTTCCTCGGTACGTCAGATAGTTCTCCCTCAAAACCTCTGAAAGTGCTCGCTCAATACCTCAGATAGTTCTCCCTCACTACCTCAGATAGTGTTCGCCAATACCTCAGATAGTTCTGCCTCAATACCTCAGATAGTGCTCCCTCAATACCTCAGAAAGTGCTCCTTCAATACCTCAGATATTTCTACCTCAGTACCTCAGATAGTGCTCCCTCAATACCTCAGAAAGTGCTCCCTCAATATCTCAGAAAGTGCTTCCTCAACAACTCATAACTTGCTCCCTCAGTACTTCACATGGTGCTCCCACAATACCTCAGAAAATGCTCCCTCAATACCTCAGAAAGTGCTTCCTCAATACCTCAGAAAGAACTCCCTCAATTCCTCAAAAAGTGCTTCCTCAATACCTCAGATAGAGGTCCCTCAATACCTCAGAAAGTGCTCTCTCAATACTTCAGAAAGTGGTCCCTCAGTACCTCAGAAAGTGCTCCCTCAGTACGTCAGATCGTGCTTCCTCAGTACCTCAGAAAGTGCTCCCTCAATACCTCAGATAGTCCTCCCTCAATACCTCAGAAAGTGCTCCCTCAATACCTCAGAAAGTGCTTCCTCAACACCTCAGAAAGTGCTTCCTCAGTACCTCAGATAGTGCTCCCTCAATACCTCAGATAGTGCTCCCTCAATACCTCAGAAAGTACTCCCTCAATACCTCAGAAAGTGCTTCCTCAATACCTCATAACTTGCTCCCTCAGTACCTCAGATAGTGCTCCCACAATACCTCAGAAAATGCTTCCTCAATAGCTCAGAAAGTGCTCCCTCAATACCTCAGAAAGTGCTTCCTCAATACCTCAGAACGTGCTCCCTCAGTACCTCAGATAGTCCTCCCTCAATACCTCAGAAAGTGCTCCCTCAATTCCTCAAAAAGTGCTTCCTCAATACCTCAGATAGAGGTCCCTCAATACCTCAGAAAGTGCTCCCTCAGTACTTCAGATAGTCCTCCCTCAATACCTCAGAAAGTGCTCCCTCAATACCTCAGAAAGTGCTTCCTCAATACATCAGATAGTGCTCCTCAATACCTCAGAAAGTGCTTCGTCAAAACCTCAGATAGTGCTTCCTCAGTACCTCAGATAGTGCTCCCTCAGTACCTCAGATAGTGCTCCCTCAATACCTCAGAAACTGCTTCCTCAATACCTCAGAAAGTGCACCCTCAGTACCTCAGATAGAGCACCCTCAATACCACAGAAAGTGCTCCCTCAATACCTCATAAATTGCTTCCTCAATACATCAGATTGTGTTCCCTCAATACCTCAGAAAGTGCTCCCTCAATACCTCAGAAAGTGCTCCATGAATACCTCAGATAGTTCTCCCTCAGTACCTCAGATAGTTCTCCCTCAGTACCTCAGATAGTTCTCCCTCAGTACCTCAGAAAGTGCTTCATCAATACCTCAGAAAGTGCTTCCTCAACTCCTCAGAAATTGCACCCTCAGTACCTCAGATAGTGCTCCCTCAATACCTCAGATAGTGCTCCCTCAATACCTCAGAAAGTGCTCCTTCAATACCTCAGATATTTCTACCTCAGTACCTCAGATAGTGCTCCCTCAATACCTCAGAAAGTGCTCCCTCAATATCTCAGAAAGTGCTTCCTCAACAACTCATAACTTGCTCCCTCAGTACTTCACATGGTGCTCCCACAATACCTCAGAAAATGCTCCCTCAATACCTCAGAAAGTGCTTCCTCAATACCTCAGAAAGAACTCCCTCAATTCCTCAAAAAGTGCTTCCTCAATACCTCAGATAGAGGTCCCTCAATACCTCAGAAAGTGCTCTCTCAATACTTCAGAAAGTGGTCCCTCAGTACCTCAGAAAGTGCTCCCTCTGTAGGTCAGATCGTGCTTCCTCAGTACCTCAGAAAGTGCTCCCTCAATACCTCAGATAGTCCTCCCTCAATACCTCAGAAAGTGCTCCTTCAATACCTCAGAAAGTGCTTCCTCAGTACCTCAGATAGTGCTCCCTCAATACCTCAGAAACTGCTCCCTCAATACCTCAGAAAGTGCACCCTCAGTACCTCAGATAGTGCTACCTCAATACATCAGATTGTGTTCCCTCAATACCTCAGAAAGTGCTTCCTCAATACCTCAGAAAGTGCTCCCTCAGTACCTCAGATAGTGCTCCCTCAATACCTCAGAAAGTGGTCCATCAATACCTCAGATAGTTCTCCCTCAGTGCCTCAGATAGTTCTCCCTCAGTACCTCAGATAGTTCTCCCTCAGTACCTCAGAAAGTGCTTCATCAATACCTCAGAAATTACTTCCTAAACACCTCAGAAAGTGCACCCTCAGTACCTTAGATATTGCTCCCTCAATACCTCATAAAGTGCTTCCTCAATACATCAGATTGTGTTGCCTCAATACCTCAGAAAGTGCTCCCAAAGTACCTCAGATAGTGCTCCCTCAATACCTCAGAAAGTGCTTCCTCAATACCTCAGAACGTGCTCCCTCAGTACCTCAGATAGTCCTCCCTCAATACCTCAGAAAGTGCTCCCTCAATTCCTCAAAAAGTGCTTCCACAATACCTCAGATAGAGGTCCCTCAATACCTCAGAAAGTGCTCCCTCAGTACTTCAGATAGTCCTCGCTCAATACCTCAGAAATTTCTCCCTCAATACCTCAGAAAGTGCTTCCTCAATACATCAGATAGTGCTCCTCAATACCTCAGAAAGTGCTTCGTCAAAACCTCAGATAGTGCTTCCTCAGTACCTCAGATAGTGCTCCCTCAGTACCTCAGATAGTGCTCCCTCAATACCACAGAAAGTGCTCCCTCAATACCTCATTAATTGCTTCCTCAATACATCAGATTGTGTTCCCTCAATACCTCAGAAAGTGCTCCCTCAATACCTCAGAAAGTGCTCCATGAATACCTCAGATAGTTCTCCCTCAGTACCTCAGATAGTTCTCCCTCAGTACCTCAGATAGTTCTCCCTCAGTACCTCAGAAAGTGCTTCATCAATACCTCAGAAAGTGCTTCCTCAACTCCTCAGAAATTGCACCCTCAGTACCTCAGATAGTGCTCCCTCAATACCTCATAAAGTGCTTCCTCAATACATCATATTGTGTTCCCTCAATACCTCAGAAAGTGCTTTCTCAGTACGTCAGATCGTGCTTCCTCAGTACCTCAGAAAGTGCTCCCTCAATACCTCAGAAAGTGCTTCCTCAATACATCAGATCGTGCTCCTCAATACCTCAGAAAGTGCTTCGTCAAAACCTCAGATAGTGCTTCCTCAGTACCTCAGATAGTGCTCCCTCAGTACCTCAGATAGTGCTCCCTCAATACCACAGAAAGTGCTCCCTCAATACCTCATAAATTGCTTCCTCAATACATCAGATTGTGTTCCCTCAATACCTCAGAAAGTGCTCCCTCAATACCTCAGAAAGTGCTCCATGAATACCTCAGATAGTTCTCCCTCAGTACCTCAGATAGTTCTCCCTCAGTACCTCAGATAGTTCTCCCTCAGTACCTCAGAAAGTGCTTCATCAATACCTCAGAAAGTGCTTCCTCAACTCCTCAGAAATTGCACCCTCAGTACCTCAGATAGTGCTCCCTCAATACCTCATAAAGTGCTTCCTCAATACATCATATTGTGTTCCCTCAATACCTCAGAAAGTGCTTTCTCAGTACGTCAGATCGTGCTTCCTCAGTACCTCAGAAAGTGCTCCCTCAATACCTCAGAAAGTGCTTCCTCAATACATCAGATCGTGCTCCTCAATACCTCAGAAAGTGCTTCGTCAAAACCTCAGAAAATGCTTCTTCAGTACCTCAGATAGTGCTCCCTCAATAACTCATAAAGTGCTTCCTCAATACATCATATTGTGTTCCCTCAATACCTCAGAAGGTGCTTCCTCAATACTTCAGAAAGTGCTCCCTCAGTACCTCAGATAGTGCTCCATCAATACCTCAGAAAGTGCTCCATCAATACCTCAGATAGTTCTCCCTCAGTACCTCAGAGTCTGCATCCTCAATACCTCAGAACTTGCTCCCTCATTACCTCAGATAGTGCTCCCTCAATACCTCAGAAAATACTCCCTCAATACCTCAGAAAGTGATCCCTCAATACCTCAGAAAGTGTTCCCTCAATACCTCAGAAAGTGCTTCCTCAATACATCAGATCGTGCTCCTCAATACCTCAGAAATTGCTTCGTCAAAACCTCAGAAAATGCTTCTTCAGTACCTCAGATAGTGCTCCCTCAATAACTCATAAAGTGCTACCTCAATACATCAGATTGTGTTCCCTCAATACCTCAGAAAGTGCTTCCTCAATACCTCAGAAAGTGCTCCCTCAGTACCTCAGATAGTGCTCCCTCAATACCTCAGAAAGTGGTCCATCAATACCTCAGATAGTTCTCCCTCAGTGCCTCAGATAGTTCTCCCTCAGTACCTCAGATAGTTCTCCCTCAGTACCTCAGAAAGTGCTTCATCAATACCTCAGAAATTACTTCCTAAACACCTCAGAAAGTGCACCCTCAGTACCTTAGATATTGCTCCCTCAATACCTCATAAAGTGCTTCCTCAATACATCAGATTGTGTTGCCTCAATACCTCAGAAAGTGCTCCCAAAGTACCTCAGATAGTGCTCCCTCAATACCTCAGATAGTGCTCCCTCAATACCTCAGAAAGTACTCCCTCAATGCCTCAGAAAGTGCTTCCTCAATACCTCATAACTTGCTCCCTCAGTACCTCAGATAGTGCTCCCACAATACCTCAGAAAATGCTTCCTCAATAGCTCAGAAAGTCCTCCCTCAATACCTCAGAAAGTGCTTCCTCAATACCTCAGAACGTGCTCCCTCAGTACCTCAGTTAGTCCTCCCTCAATACCTCAGAAAGTGCTCCCTCAATTCCTCAAAAAGTGCTTCCACAATACCTCAGATAGAGGTCCCTCAATACCTCAGAAAGTGCTCCCTCAGTACTTCAGATAGTCCTCCCTCAATACCTCAGAAAGTGCTCCCTCAATACCTCAGAAAGTGCTTCCTCAATACATCAGATAGTGCTCCTCAATACCTCAGAAAGTGCTTCGTCAAAACCTCAGATAGTGCTTCCTCAGTACCTCAGATAGTGCTCCCTCAGTACCTCAGATAGTGCTCCCTCAATACCACAGAAAGTGCTCCCTCAATACCTCATAAATTGCTTCCTCAATACATCAGATTGTGTTCCCTCAATACCTCAGAAAGTGCTACCTCAATACCTCAGAAAGTGCTCCATGAATACCTCAGATAGTTCTCCCTCAGTACCTCAGATAGTTCTCCCTCAGTACCTCAGATAGTTCTCCCTCAGTACCTCAGAAAGTGCTTCATCAATACCTCAGAAAGTGCTTCCTCAACTCCTCAGAAATTGCACCCTCAGTACCTCAGATAGTGCTCCCTCAATACCTCATAAAGTGCTTCCTCAATACATCATATTGTGTTCCCTCAATACCTCAGAAAGTGCTTTCTCAGTACGTCAGATCGTGCTTCCTCAGTACCTCAGAAAGTGCTCCCTCAATACCTCAGAAAGTGCTTCCTCAATACATCAGATCGTGCTCCTCAATAACTCAGAAAGTGCTTCGTCAAAACCTCAGATAATGCTTCCTCAGTACCTCAGATAGTGCTCCCTCAGTACCTCAGATAGTGCTCCCTCAATACCACAGAAAGTGCTCCCTCAATACCTCATAAATTGCTTCCTCAATACATCAGATTGTGTTCCCTCAATACCTCAGAAAGTGCTCCCTCAATACCTCAGAAAGTGCTCCATGAATACCTCAGATAGTTCTCCCTCAGTACCTCAGATAGTTCTCCCTCAGTACCTCAGATAGTTCTCCCTCAGTACCTCAGAAAGTGCTTCATCAATACCTCAGAAAGTGCTTCCTCAACTCCTCAGAAATTGCACCCTCAGTACCTCAGATAGTGCTCCCTCAATACCTCATAAAGTGCTTCCTCAATACATCATATTGTGTTCCCTCAATACCTCAGAAAGTGCTTTCTCAGTACGTCAAATCGTGCTTCCTCAGTACCTCAGAAAGTGCTCCCTCAATACCTCAGAAAGTGCTTCCTCAATACATCAGATCGTGCTCCTCAATACCTCAGAAAGTGCTTCGTCAAAACCTCAGAAAATGCTTCTTCAGTACCTCAGATAGTGCTCCCTCAATAACTCATAAAGTGCTTCCTCAATACATCATATTGTGTTCCCTCAATACCTCAGAAAGTGCTTCCTCAATACTTCAGAAAGTGCTCCCTCAGTACCTCAGATAGTGCTCCATCAATACCTCAGAAAGTGCTCCATCAATACCTCAGATAGTTCTCCCTCAGTACCTCAGAGTCTGCATCCTCAATACCTCAGAACTTGCTCCCTCATTACCTCAGATAGTGCTCCCTCAATACCTCAGAAAATACTCCCTCAATACCTCAGAAAGTGCTCCCTCAATACCTCAGAAAGTGCTTCCTCAATACCTCAGAAAATGCTTCCTCAATACCTCAGAAAGTGCTGCATCAGTACCTCAGATAGTCCTCCTTCAATACCACAGAAAGTGCTCCCTCAATACTTCAGAAAGTGCACCCTCAGTACCTCAGATAGTTCTCCTTCAGTACCTCAGAAAGTGCTCCCTCAGTACCTCAGATCGTGCTTCCTCAGTACCTCCGAAAGTGCTCCCTCAATATCTCAGATAGTGCTTCCTCAGTACCTCAGAAAGTGCTCCCTCAATACCTAAGGTAGTTCTCCCTCAATACCTAGAAAGTGCTCCCTCAATACCTCAGAGAATTTTCCATCAGTACCTCAGAAAGTGCCCCCTCAATTCCTCAGAAAGTGCTCAATCAATACCTCAGATAGTTCTCCATCAGTACCTCTGATAGTGCTTCCTCGGGACGTCAGATAGTTCTCCCTCAAAACCTCTGAAAGTGCTCGCTCAATACCTCAGATAGTTCTCCCTCACTACCTCAGATAGTGTTCCCCAATACCTCAGATAGTTCTGCCTCAATACCTCAGATAGTGCTCCCTCAATACCTCAGATAGTTCTCCCTCAATACCTCTGAAAGTGCTCCCTCAATACCTCAGATAGTTCTCCCTCAATGCCTCATATCGTGCTCCCTCAATACCTCCCATAGTTCTCCCTCAGTACCTCAGATAATACTCACTCAGAACCTCAGCTTGTGCTTCCTCAGTAGGTCAGAAAGTGCTCCCTCAACACCTCAGAAACTGCTCCCTCAGTACCTCAGATAGTTTTCCCTCAGTACCTCAGATAGTTTTCACTCAGTACCTCAGAAAGTGCTCCCTAAATACCTCAGAAAGTGCTCCCTCAGTACCTCAGATATTGCTCCCTCAATGCCTCAAACAGTGCTCCCTTAGTACCTCAGATAGTGCTCCCTCAGTACCTCAGATAGTTCTCCCTCAGTACCGCAGATAGTTCTCCCTCAGTACCTCAGAGAGTGCTTCCTCAATACCTCAGAACTTGTTCCCTCAGTACCTCAGATAGTGCTCCCTCAATTCCTCAGAACTTGCTCCCTCAGTACCTCAGAAAATGCTCCCTCAATACCTCAGAAAATGCTCCATTAATACCACAGATAGTTCTCCCTCAGTACCTCAGAGTTTGCTTCCCTCAATGCCTCAGATCGTGCTCCCACAATACCTCAGATAGTTCTTCCTCAATACCTCAGATAGTGCTCCCACAATACTTCAGAAAGTGGTCCCTTAGTACCTCAGATAGTTCTCCCTTAGTACCTCAGAAAGTGCTCTCTCAGTTCCTCAGATAATGCTTCCTCAGTACCTCAGAAGGTGCTCCCTCAATACCTAAGATCGTGCTTCCTCAGTACCTCAGAAAGTGCTCCCTCAATACCTCAGAGAGTGTTCCATCAGCACCTCAGAAAGTGCTCCCTCAATACCTCAGAAAGTGTTCCAAGAATACCACAGGTAGTTCTCCCTCAGTCCCTCGAAAGTGCTCCCTCAATATCTCAGGTACTTCTCCCTCAATACCTCGAAAGTGCTCCCTCAAAACCTCAGAGAGTGTTCCATCAGTACCTCAGAAAGTGCTCCCTCAATACCTCAGAAAGTGCTCCATCAATACCTCAGAGAGTGCTCCCTCAAAACCTCTGAAAGTGCTCGCTCAATACCTCAGATAGTTCTCCCTCAATACCTCAGATAGTGCTCCTCAATACCTCAGATAGTTCTCCCTCAATACCTCAGGTAGTGCTCCCTCAATACCTCAGATAGTTCTCCCTCAATACCTCTCAAAGTGCTCCCTCAATACCTCAGATAGTTCTCCCTCAATGCCTCAGATAGTGCTCCCACAATACCTCAGATATTTCTCCCTCAATACCTCAGATAGTGCTCCCGCAGTACCTCAGAAAGTGCTCCCTCAATACCTCAGAAAGTGCTCCCTCAGTACCTCAGATAGTACTCACGCAGAACCTCAGCTCGTGCATCCTCAGTACGTCAGAAAGTGCTCCCTCAATACCTCAGATAGTGCTCCCTCAATACCTCAGAAAGTGCTCCTTCAATACCTCAGATATTTCTACCTCAGTACCTCAGATAGTGCTCCCTCAATACCTCAGAAAGTGCTCCCTCAATATCTCAGAAAGTGCTTCCTCAACAACTCATAACTTGCTCCCTCAGTACTTCACATGGTGCTCCCACAATACCTCAGAAAATGCTCCCTCAATACCTCAGAAAGTGCTTCCTCAATACCTCAGAAAGAACTCCCTCAATTCCTCAAAAAGTGCTTCCTCAATACCTCAGATAGAGGTCCCTCAATACCTCAGAAAGTGCTCTCTCAATACTTCAGAAAGTGGTCCCTCAGTACCTCAGAAAGTGCTCCCTCAGTACGTCAGATCGTGCTTCCTCAGTACCTCAGAAAGTGCTCCCTCAATACCTCAGATAGTCCTCCCTCAATACCTCAGAAAGTGCTCCCTCAATACCTCAGAAAGTGCTTCCTCAATACCTCAGAAAGTGCTTCCTCAGTACCTCAGATAGTGCTCCCTCAATACCTCAGAAACTGCTCCCTCAATACCTCAGAAAGTGCACCCTCAGTACCTCAGATAGTGCTACCTCCATACATCAGATTGTGTTCCCTCAATACCTCAGAAAGTGCTTCCTCAATACCTCAGAAAGTGCTCCCTCAGTACCTCAGATAGTGCTCCCTCAATACCTCAGAAAGTGGTCCATCAATACCTCAGATAGTTCTCCCTCAGTGCCTCAGATAGTTCTCCCTCAGTACCTCAGATAGTTCTCCCTCAGTACCTCAGAAAGTGCTTCATCAATACCTCAGAAATTACTTCCTAAACACCTCAGAAAGTGCACCGTCAGTACCTTAGATATTGCTCCCTCAATACCTCATAAAGTGCTTCCTCAATACATCAGATTGTGTTGCCTCAATACCTCAGAAAGTGCTCCCAAAGTACCTCAGATAGTGCTCCCTCAATACCTCAGATAGTGCTCCCTCAATACCTCAGAAAGTACTCCCTCAATACCTCAGAAAGTGCTTCCTCAATACCTCATAACTTGCTCCCTCAGTACCTCAGATAGTGCTCCCACAATACCTCAGAAAATGCTTCCTCAATAGCTCAGAAAGTGCTCCCTCAATACCTCAGAAAGTGCTTCCTCAATACCTCAGAACGTGCTCCCTCAGTACCTCAGATAGTCCTCCCTCAATACCTCAGAAAGTGCTCCCTCAATTCCTCAAAAAGTGCTTCCTCAATACCTCAGATAGAGGTCCCTCAATACCTCAGAAAGTGCTCCCTCAGTACTTCAGATAGTCCTCCCTCAATACCTCAGAAAGTGCTCCCTCAATACCTCAGAAAGTGCTTCCTCAATACATCAGATAGTGCTCCTCAATACCTCAGAAAGTGCTTCGTCAAAACCTCAGATAGTGCTTCCTCAGTACCTCAGATAGTGCTCCCTCAGTACCTCAGATAGTGCTCCCTCAATACCTCAGAAACTGCTTCCTCAATACCTCAGAAAGTGCACCCTCAGTACCTCAGATAGTGCTCCCTCAATACCACAGAAAGTGCTCCCTCAATACCTCATAAATTGCTTCCTCAATACATCAGATTGTGTTCCCTCAATACCTCAGAAAGTGCTCCCTCAATACCTCAGAAAGTGCTCCATGAATACCTCAGATAGTTCTCCCTCAGTACCTCAGATAGTTCTCCCTCAGTACCTCAGATAGTTCTCCCTCAGTACCTCAGAAAGTGCTTCATCAATACCTCAGAAAGTGCTTCCCCAACTCCTCAGAAATTGCACCCTCAGTACCTCAGATAGTGCTCCCTCAATACCTCATAAAGTGCTTCCTCAATACATCATATTGTGTTCCCTCAATACCTCAGAAAGTGCTTTCTCAGTACGTCAGATCGTGCTTCCTCAGTACCTCAGAAAGTGCTCCCTCAATACCTCAGAAAGTGCTTCCTCAATACATCAGATAGTGCTCCTCAATACCTCAGAAAGTGCTTCGTCAAAACCTCAGAAAATGCTTCTTCAGTACCTCAGATAGTGCTCCCTCAATAACTCATAAAGTGCTTCCTCAATACATCATATTTTGTTCCCTCAATACCTCAGAAAGTGCTTCCTCAATACTTCAGAAAGTGCTCCCTCAGTACCTCAGATAGTGCTCCATCAATACCTCAGAAAGTGCTCCATCAATACCTCAGATAGTGCTCCCTCAATACCTCAGAAAATACTCCCTCAATACCTCAGAAAGTGCTCCCTCAATACCTCAGAAAGTGCTTCCTCAATACCTCAGAAAATGCTTCCTCAATACCTCAGAAAGTGCTGCATCAGTACCTCAGATAGTCCTCCTTCAATACCACAGAAAGTGCTCCCTCAATACTTCAGAAAGTGCACCCTCAGTACCTCAGATAGTTCTCCTTCAGTACCTCAGAAAGTGCTCCCTCAGTACCTCAGATCGTGCTTCCTCAGTACCTCCGAAAGTGCTCCCTCAATATCTCAGAAAGTGCTTCCTCAATACCTCAGAAAGTGCTTCCCCTGACCCTCAGAAATTGCTCCCTCAGTACCTCAGATACCTCAGAAAGTGCTCCCTCAATGCCTGACAAAGTGCTTCCTCAATACCTCAGATAGTGCTCACTCAATACCTCAGAAAGTGCTTCCTCAATACCTCAGAAAGTGCTCCCTCAGTACCTCAGATAGTGCTCCCTCAATACCTCAGAAAGTAGTCCATCAATACCACAGATAGTTCTCCCTCAGTACCTCAGATAGTGCTCCCTCAATACCTCAGAACTTGCTCGCTCAGTACCTCAGATAGTTCTCCCTCAGTACCTCAGAAAGTGCTTACTCAATACCTCAGAAAGTGCTCCCTCAATACTTCAGAAAGTCGTCCCTCAGTACCTCAGATAGTTCTCCCTCAGTCCCTCAGATAGTACTCGCTCAGAACCTCAGAAAGTGCTCCCTATATACCTCAGAAAGTTCTCCCTCAGTACCTCAGATATTGCTCCCTCAATGCATCAGATAGTGCTCCCTTAATACCTCAGATAGTTCTCCCTCAGTACCTCAGATAGTTCTCCCTCAGTACCTCAGAGAGTGCTTCCTCAATACCTCAGAACTTGTTCCCTCAGTACCTCAGATAGTGCTCCCTCAATACCTCAGAAAGCGCTCCCTCAGTACCTCGGAAAATGCTTCCTCAATACCTCAGAAAGTGCTCCATCAATACCACAGATAGTTCTCCCTCAGTTCTTCAGATAGTGCTCCCTCAATACCTCAGAAAGTGCTTCCTCAATATCTCAGAAAGTGCTCCCTCAGTACCTCAGATAGTGCTCCCTCAATACCTCAGAAAGTGCTTCCTCAATACCTCAGAAAGTGATCCCTCAATACCTCAGAAAGTGCTTCCTCAATACCTCAGAAAGTGCTTCCTCTGACCCTCAGAAATTGCTCCCTCAGTACCTCAGATACCTCAGAAAGTGCTCCCTCAATGCCTCAGAAAGTGCTTCCTCAATACCTCAGATAGTGCTCACTCAATACCTTAGAAAGTGCTTCCTCTGACCCTCAGGAAGTGCTCCCTCAGTACCTCAGATAGTGCTCCCTCAATACCTCAGAACTTGCTTGCTCAGTACCTCAGATAGTTCTCCCTCAGTACCTCAGAAAGTGCTCACTCAATACCTCAGATAATGCATTCTCAGTACATCAGAAAGTGCTCCCTTAATACCTCAGAAAGTGCTCCCTCAGTAACTCAGATAGTTCTCCCTCAGTACCTCAGAGAGTGCTTCCTCAGTACGTCAGAAAGTGCTCCCTCAATACCTCAGAAACTGCTCCATGAATACCTCAGATAGTTCTCCCTCAGTACCTCAGATAGTTTTCACTCAGTACCTCAGAAAGTGCTCCCTAAATAACTCAGAAAGTTCTCCAATAGTACCTCAGATATTGCTCCCTCAATGCCTCAGATAGTGCTCCCTTAATACCTCAGAAAGTGCTCCCTCAGTACCTCAGATAGTTCTCCCTCAGTACCGCAGATAGTTCTCCCTCAGTACCTCAGAGAGTGCTTCCTCAATACCTCAGAACTTGTTCCCTCAGTACCTCAGATAGTGCTCCCTCAATTCCTCAGAACTTGCTCCCTCAGTACCTCAGAAAATGCTCCCTCAATACCTCAGAAAATGCTCCATCAATACCACAGATAGTTCTCCCTCAGTACCTCAGAGTGTGCTTCCCTCAATACCTCAGAACTTGCTCCCTCAGTACCTCAGAAAGTGCTCCCTCAATACTTCAGAAAGTGGTCCCTCAGTACCTCAGATAGTTCTCCCTCAGTACCTCAGAAAGTGCTCCCTCAGTACCTCAGATAATGCTTCCTCAGTACCTCAGAAGGTGCTCCCTCAATACCTCAGATAGTGCTTCCTCAGTACCTCAGAAAGTGCTCCCTCAATACCTCAGGTAGTTCTCCCTCAGTCTCTCGAAAGTGCTACCTCAATACCTCAGAGAGTGTTCCATCAGTACCTCAGAAAGTGCTCCCTCAATACCTCAGAGAGTGTTCCATCAGTACCTCAGAAAGTGCTCCCTCAATACCTCAGAAAGTTTTCCATCAATACCTCAAGTAGTTCTCCCTCAATACCTCGGAAGTGCTCCCTCAATACCTCAGAGAGTGTTCCATCAGTACCTCAGAAAGTGTCCCCTCAGTACCTCAGAAAGTGCTCCCTCAGAAAGTGCCCAATCAATACCTCAGAGAGTGCTCCCTCAATACCTAAGATAGTTCTCCTTCAATACCTCAGATAGTTCTCCCTCAAAACCTCTGAAAGTGCTCGCTCAATACCTCAGATAGTTCTCCCTCAATACCTCAGATAGTGCTCCTCAATACCTCAGAAAGTGCTTCCTCAATACCTCAGATAGTGCTTTCTCAATACCTCAAAAAGTGCTCCCTCAGTACCTCAGATAATCCTCCCTCAGTACCTCAGAACGTGCTCCCTCAATACCTCAGAAAGTGCTTCCTCAATACCTCAGAAAGTGCTCACTCAGTACCTCAGATAGTTCTCCCTCATTTCCTCAGATAGTTCTCCCTCAGTACCTCAGAAAGTGCTCCCTCAATACTTCAGAAAAATGGTCCCTCAGTACCTCAGATAGTTCTCCCTCAGTACCTCAGATAGTGCTCCCTCAGTACCTCAGATAGTGTTTCCTCAGTACCTCAGAAAGTGCTCCCTCAATACCTCTGAAAGTGCTCCCTCAATACCTCAGAATGTGCACCTCAGTACCTCAGATAGTGCTCCCTCAGTACCTCAGAACGTGGTCCCTCAATACCTCAGAGAGTGCTTCCTCAATACCTCAGAAAGTGCTTCATCAATACCTCAGAAAGTGCTCCCTCAATACCTCAGAAAGTACTCCCTCAATACTCAGAAAGTGCTTCCTCAATACCTCAGAAAGTGCTTCCTCAATACCTCAGACAGTGCTCTCTCAATACCTCAAAAGGTGCTCCCTCAGTACCTCAGATAATTCTCCCTCAGTACCTCAGAACGTGCTCCCTCAATACCTCAGAAAGTGCTTCCTCAATACCTCAGAAAGTGCTCACTCAGTACCTCAGATAGTTCTCCCTCATTTCCTCAGATAGTTCTCCCTCAGTACCTCAGAAAGTGCTCCCTCAGTACCTCAGGTAGTGTTTCCTCAGTACCTCAGAAAGTGCTCCCTCAATACCTCTGAAAGTGCTCCCTCAATACCTCAGAATGTGCTCCCTCAGTACCTCAGATAGTGTTTCCTCAGTACCTCAGAAAGTGCTCCCTCAATACCTCTGAAAGTGCTCCCTCAATACCTCAGAAAGTGCTCCCTCAGTACCTCAGATAATGCTCCCTCAATACCTCAGAGAGTGCTCTCTCAGTACCTCAAAAAGTGCTCCCTCAATACCTCAGAAAGTGCTCCCTCAGTACCTCAGATAGTGCTTCCTCAGTACCTCAGAAAGTGCTCCCTCAATACCTCTGAAAGTGCTCCCTCAATACCTCAGATATTTTCCCCTCAATGCCTCAGATAGTGCTCCATCAATACCTCAGATAGTTCTGCCTCAATACCTCAGAAAGTGCTCCCTCAGTACCTCTGATAGTTCTCCCTCAGTACCTCAGATAGTTCTCCCTCAGTACCTCAGAAATTGCTCCCTCAGTACCTCAGATAGTGCTCCCTCAATAACTCAGAAAGTGCTCCCTCAATAACTCAGAAAGTGCTCCCTCAATACCGAAGAATTCATCACTTTGTTGTGTTTAACCCCAAAGCCCCTTAGACAGTAGCTCCACAAAACATTCACATCCTCAACACTTCAGGGCTCAGGGCTCAGCACAGCTCCCCTCTCAGACTGTGTTCAAACCCCCTCAGACTGTAAGGACCCACATCCACCCCTGTCCAAGATTGGAGTCCAGGTCCCCAGAACATTACTTGTCTCTCTGGATTATGTTTAGAATTCCTACAGTGTAGAAGCAAGCCATTCCGTCCATTGGCTCCACACTGACTGTCTGAACAGCATCCCACCCAGACTCACATCCTCTACTCTATCCCTGTAATGCTGCATTTCCCATGGCATCTTTGGGCGGTTGGAGGAAACTGGAGCACCCTGAGGGAACCCGCACAGATACAGAGAGAATGTGTAAACTCCACACAGACAGTCACCGGGTGTTAGAATCAAACCACTGAGGTACTGTGCTGTCCTCTCTCCTTGGATGCCATCTCATCTAACCTTTTACTAAGCAGTCTCCCATGTGAAACCTTCTCATCTGTCTCCTTGGTCATCCCTTCAAAAGCTCTGTCAAGCTGGACACATCATTTCCACAAACAAAGCCAAGCTGACCATCCCTAATCAATTCTTGCTTTTCCAAATACATGTCAGTTGTCTCTCAGAATGCCCTCCAACAGCTTACCCACCACTGCCATCAGGCTCACAGCTCCATAGTTCAATGGCTGTTCCTTGCATACCGTCCCTGTCCCAATGAGCATTGACAAAATGCATCCATTCACTGTAGCCTCTGGGTCCATGCACACATTCTCACTGTGTTCCACAACCAACTCTTTCTCTCATTATCAATTCACCCTTAATGTCACTGTAAAGCCCTTTCAGATTTTTATTTCCTCTCTTAACACTCCTCGTTCCCAGACAAATAGCCTGCAATACGATTTGGAGAAGTGTGGGATGTCATTCTGGATGTGGATTAGCATTGGGAAGCTCAGAAATAAGGAACACATGACTGTGCTGAGTGTGGGGCAGTGGGATTCATTTGGGATGAGCAGACGGAAGCTGAGGAATAAGCCTCAGCCCTGTCGGCTGCAAAGGGACTTGGATATGTTGCAGAGCTGGGCTGAGGAGTGGCAGATGGAGTTCTATCCTGCCAAGTGTGAGGTTGTCCATTTTGGAAAGACAAATAAGAATGCGGAATACAGGGTTAACGGTAGGGTTCTTAGTAAGGTGGAGGAGCAGAGGGATCTTGGGGTCTATGTTCATAGATCTTAGAAAGTTGCCACTCAGGTGGATAGAGCTTGTAAGAAGGCCTATGGTGTATTAGTGTTCATTAGCAGAGGGATTGAATTCAAGAGTCGTGAAGTGATATTACAGCTGTACAGAACCTTGGTTCGGCCACATTTGGAGTACTGTGTGCAGTTCTGGTCGCCTCACTTTAGGAAAGATGTGGAAGCTTTGGAGAGGGTGCAGAGAAGATTTACCAGGGTGTTGCCTGGAATGGAGAATAGGTCGTACAAGGATAGGTTGAGAGTGCTAGGCCTTTTCTAGTTGGAACGGAGAAGGATGAGGGGTGACTTGATAGAGGTTTATAATATGATCAGGGGAATAGATAGAGTAGGCAGTCAGAAACTTTTTCCCCGGGTACAACAGAGTGTTACAAGGGGACATAAATTTAAGGTGAAGGGTAGAAGGTATAGGGGAGATGTCAGGGGTAGGTTCTTTACCCAGAGAGTTGGGGGGGCATGGAATGCGCTGCCTGTGGGAGTGGTAGAGTCAGAAACTTTGCTGACCTTTAAGCGGCAATTGGATAGGTACATGGATGGGTGCTTAAGCTAGGACAAATGTTCGGCACAACATCGTGGGCCAAAGGGCCTGTTCTGTGCTGTATTGTTCTATGTTCTATGTTCTATATCCTCTGACAGTGCAGCGCTCCCTCAGTACTGACCCTCTGACAGTGCAGCATTCCCTCAGTAGTGACCATCTGACAGTGCAGCGCTCCCTCAGTCCTGACCCTCTGACAGTGCAGCGCTCCCTCAGTACTGACCCTCTGACAGTGCAGCACACCCTCAATACTGACCCTCTGACAATGCAGCTCTCCCTCAGTACTGACCCTCTGACAGTGCAGCGCTCCCTCAGTACTGACCCTCTGACAATGCAGCTCTCCCTCAGCACTGCTCCTTTGACCCTGCAGCACACCCTCAGAAATGACGCTCTGACAGAACAGCGTTCCCTCAGTACTGACCCTCTGACTCTGCAGCACTCTCTTTGTACTGACATTTCCACAGTGCAGCATTCCCTCAGTACTGACCCTCCGACAATGTGGCACTCCCTCAATACAGCTGCTCTTACAGTGCAGCACTCCCTCGGTACTGACCCTCCGATAACGTGGCATTTTCTCAGTACCAACCCTCCGGCAGAGCAGAACTCCCTCAGTACTGACAATCTGACAGTGCGGCACTGCCTCATTCCTGCACTTCTGATAGTCCAGCAATGCCTCAGTACTGACCCTTTGGCAGTGCAGCACTCCCTCAGTACTGACCCTTTGGCAGTGCAGCACTCCCTCAGTACTGACCCTTTGGCAGTGCAGCACTCCCTCAGTACTGACCCTCTGAAACAACACTCACTCAGAACTAACACACTGACCGTGTAGCTCTCCCTCAGTAATGACCCTTTGAGTGTGCATCACTCTCTCAGTACAGACCCTCTGGCAATGCAGCAATCACTCAGTACTGACTGTCCGACAGATAGCATGGCACTCCCTCAGTACTGACCCCTCACAGCGTAGTGATCCCTCAGTACTCATCCCCTCAGAGTGCGTTGCTCCCTCAGTTCTAACACTTTTTTCAGTGCAGCGCTCCCTCAGTAGTAACCGTCTCACAGTGCGACACTCTGACAGCATGGCCAACCATTTGTACTGACCCTCAGAGAGTGCGCACTTCATCATTACTGACCCTCTCCCTGCACAGCAATCCCTCCATCCTCACGTTCTGACAATGCAGCACTCCCTCCACACTGATCCTCTGACAATGCTGCACTACCTCCACACTGACCCTCTGACAATACTGCACTCCATCCACACTGACCCTCTGACAATGCTGCACTCCCTCCACACTGATCCTCTGACAATGCTGCACTCCCTCCACACTGACCCTCTGTCAATGCTGCACTCCCTCCACACTGATCCTCTGACAATGCTGTACTCCCTCCACAGTGATCCTCTGACAATGCTGTACTCCCTCCACACTGATCCTCTGACAATGCTGCACTCCCTTCACACTGATCCTCTGGCAATGCTGCACTCCCTCCACACTGATCCTCTGACAATGCTGCACTCCCTCCACACTGATCCTCTGACAATGCTGCACTCCCTCCACACTGACCCTCTGACAATGCAGCACTCCCTCCATACTGATCCTCTGACAATGCTGCACTCCCTCCACACTGATCCTCTGATAAGGCTGCACTCCCTCCACACTGACCATCTGACAATGCTGCACTCCCTCCACACTGACCCTCTGACAACGCTGCACTCCCTCCACACTGATCCTCTGAAAATGCAGCACTACCTCCATACTGATCCTCTGACAATGCTGCACTCCCTCCACACTGACCCTCTGACAATACTGCACTCCCTCCACACTGGCTCTCTGACAATGCTGCACTCCCTCCACACAGATCCTCTGACAATGCTGCACTCCCTCCATACTGACCCTCTGACAATGCTGCACTCCCTCCACACTGATCCTCTGACAATGCTGCACTCCCTCAACACTGACCCTCTGACAATGCTGCACTCCCTCCACACTGACTCTCTGACAATACTGCACTCCCTCCACACTGATCCTCTGACAATGCTGCACTCCCTCCACACTGATCCTCTGACAATGCAGCACTCTCTCCACACTGATCCTCTGACAATGCTGCACTCCCTCCACACCGACCCTCTGACAATGCTGTACTCCCTCCACACTGACCCTGTGACAATGCTGCACTCCCTCCACACTAATCCTCTGACAATGCTGTACTCCCTCCACACTGACCCTCTGACAATGCTTCACTCCCTCCACACTGATCCTCTGACAATGCTGCACTCCCTCCACACTGACCCTCTGACAATGCTGCACTCTCTCCACACTGATCCTCGGACAATGCTGCACTCCCTCCACACTGACCCTCTGACAATGCTGCATTCCCTACACACTAATCCTCTGACAATGCAGCACTCCCTCCACACTGACCCTCGGACAATGCTTCACTCCCTCCACACTTATCCTCTGACAATGCTGCACTCCCTCCACACTGACACTCTGACAATGCTGCACTGTCTCCACACTGACCCTCTGACAATGCTGCACTCCCTCCACACTGACCCTCTGACAATACTGCACTCCCTCCACACTGACCCTCTGACAATGCTGCACTCTCTCCACACTGATCCTCTGTCAATGCTGCACTCCCTCCACACTGATCCTCTGACAATGCTGCACTCCCTCAACACTGACCCTCTGACAATGCTGCACTCCCTCCACACTGACCCTCTGACAATGCTGCACTCTCTCCACACTGACCCTCTGACAATGCTTCACTCCCTCCACACTGATACTCTGACAATGTTTCACTCCCTCCACACTGATCGTCTGACAATGCTGCACCCCCTCCACACTGACCCTCTGACAATGCTGCACTCCCTCCACACTGACTCTCTGACAATGCTGCACTCCCTCCACTCTGACCCTCTGACAATGCTGCACTCCCTCCACACTGACCCTCTGACAATGCTGCACTCCCTACACACTGACCCTCTGACAATGCTGTACTCCCTCCACACTGACCATCTGGCAATGCTGAACTCCCTCCATACTGATCCTCTGACAATGCTGCACTGCCTCCACACTGATCCTCTGACAATGCTGCACTCCCTCCACACTGACCCTCTGACAATGCTGCACTCCCTCCACACAGACCCTCGGACAATGCTGCACTCCCTCCACACTAATCCTCAGGCAATGCTTCACTCCCTCCACACGAAATCCTCTGACAATGCTGTACTCCCTCCACACTGATCCTCTGACAATGCTGTACTCCCTCCACACTGACCCTCTGATAATGCTGCACTCCCTCCACACTGACCCTCTGACAATACTGCACTCCCTCCACACTGATCCTCTGACAATGCTGCACTCCCTCCACACTGACCCTCTGACAATGCTGCACTCCCTCCACACAGACCCTCTGACAATGCTGCACTCCCTCCACACTGATCCTCTGACAATGCTGCACTCCCTCCACACTGATCCTCTGACAATGCTGCACTCCCTCCACACTGACCCTCTGACAATGCTGCACACCCTCCACACTGATCCTCTGACAATTCTGCACTCCCTCCACACTAATCCTCTGACAATGCTTCACTCCCTCCACACTAATCCTCTGACAATGCTATACTCCCTCCACACTGATCCTCTGACAATGCTGTACTCCCTCCACACTGATCCTCTGACATTGCTGCACTCCCTCCACACTGATCCTCTGACAATGCTGCACTCCCTCCACACTGACCCTCTGACAATGCTGTACTAACTCCACACTGACCCTCTGACAATGCTGTACTCCCTCCACACTGACCCTCTGACAATGCTGCACCCCCTCCACACCGACTCTCTGACAATGCTTCACTCCCTCCACACTAATCCTCTGACAATGCTATACTCCCTCCACACTGATCCTCTGACAATGCTGTACTCCCTCCACACTGATCCTCTGACAATACTGCACTCCCTCCACACTGATCCTCTGACAATGCTGCACTCCCTCCACACTGATCCTCTGACAATGCAGCACTCTCTCCACACTGATCCTCTGACAATGCTGCACTCCCTCCACACCGACCCTCTGACAATGCTGTACTCCCTCCACACTGACCCTGTGACAATGCTGCACTCCCTCCACACTAATCCTCTGACAATGCTGTACTCCCTCCACACTGACCCTCTGACAATGCTTCACTCCCTCCACACTGATCCTCTGACAATGCTGCACTCCCTCCACACTGACCCTCTGACAATGCTGCACTCTCTCCACACTGATCCTCGGACAATGCTGCACTCCCTCCACACTGACCCTCTGACAATGCTGCATTCCCTACACACTAATCCTCTGACAATGCAGCACTCCCTCCACACTGACCCTCGGACAATGCTTCACTCCCTCCACACTTATCCTCTGACAATGCTGCACTCCCTCCACACTGACACTCTGACAATGCTGCACTGTCTCCACACTGACCCTCTGACAATGCTGCACTCCCTCCACACTGACCCTCTGACAATACTGCACTCCCTCCACACTGACCCTCTGACAATGCTGCACTCTCTCCACACTGATCCTCTGTCAATGCTGCACTCCCTCCACACTGATCCTCTGACAATGCTGCACTCCCTCAACACTGACCCTCTGACAATGCTGCACTCCCTCCACACTGACCCTCTGACAATGCTGCACTCTCTCCACACTGACCCTCTGACAATGCTTCACTCCCTCCACACTGATACTCTGACAATGTTTCACTCCCTCCACACTGATCGTCTGACAATGCTGCACCCCCTCCACACTGACCCTCTGACAATGCTGCACTCCCTCCACACTGACTCTCTGACAATGCTGCACTCCCTCCACTCTGACCCTCTGACAATGCTGCACTCCCTCCACACTGACCCTCTGACAATGCTGCACTCCCTACACACTGACCCTCTGACAATGCTGTACTCCCTCCACACTGACCATCTGGCAATGCTGAACTCCCTCCATACTGATCCTCTGACAATGCTGCACTGCCTCCACACTGATCCTCTGACAATGCTGCACTCCCTCCACACTGACCCTCTGACAATGCTGCACTCCCTCCACACAGACCCTCGGACAATGCTGCACTCCCTCCACACTAATCCTCAGGCAATGCTTCACTCCCTCCACACGAAATCCTCTGACAATGCTGTACTCCCTCCACACTGATCCTCTGACAATGCTGTACTCCCTCCACACTGACCCTCTGATAATGCTGCACTCCCTCCACACTGACCCTCTGACAATACTGCACTCCCTCCACACTGATCCTCTGACAATGCTGCACTCCCTCCACACTGACCCTCTGACAATGCTGCACTCCCTCCACACAGACCCTCTGACAATGCTGCACTCCCTCCACACTGATCCTCTGACAATGCTGCACTCCCTCCACACTGATCCTCTGACAATGCTGCACTCCCTCCACACTGACCCTCTGACAATGCTGCACACCCTCCACACTGATCCTCTGACAATTCTGCACTCCCTCCACACTAATCCTCTGACAATGCTTCACTCCCTCCACACTAATCCTCTGACAATGCTATACTCCCTCCACACTGATCCTCTGACAATGCTGTACTCCCTCCACACTGATCCTCTGACATTGCTGCACTCCCTCCACACTGATCCTCTGACAATGCTGCACTCCCTCCACACTGACCCTCTGACAATGCTGTACTAACTCCACACTGACCCTCTGACAATGCTGTACTCCCTCCACACTGACCCTCTGACAATGCTGCACCCCCTCCACACCGACTCTCTGACAATGCTGCACTCCCTCCACACTGATCCTCTGATAAAGCTGCACTCCCTTCACAGTGATCCTCTGACAATGCTGCACTCCCTCCACACTGATCCTCTAACAATGCTGCACTCCCTCCACACTGATCCTCTGACAATGCTGCACCCCCTCCACACTGACCCTCTGTCAATACTGCAATCCCTCCACACTGACTCTCTGACAATGCTGCACTCCCTGCACACTGACCCTCTGACAATGCTTCACTCCCTCCACACTGATCCTCTGACCATGCTGCACTCCCTCCGCACTGAACCTCTGACAATGCTGCACTCCCTCCACACTGATCCTCTGACAATGCTGCACTCCCTCCACACTGACTCTCTGACAATGCTGCACTCCCTCCACACTGACCCTCTGACAATGCTGCACTCCCTCAACACTGACCCTCTGACAATGCTGCACTCCCTCCACACTGACTCTCTGACAATGCTGCACTCCCTCCACACTGACCCACTGACAATGCTGCACTCCCTCCACACTGACCCTCTGAAAATGCTGCACTCTCTCCACACTGATCCTCTGACAATGATGCACTCCCTCCACACTGACCCTCTGACAATGCTGCACTCCCTCCACACTAATCCTCTGACAATGCTGCACTCCCTCCACACTAATCCTCTGACAATGCTTCACTCCCACCACACTGACCCTCTGACAATGCTGCACTCCCTCCACACTAACCCTCTGACAATGCTGCACTCCCTCCACACTAATCCTCTGACAATGCTGCACTCGCTCCACACTAATCCTCTGACAATGCTTCACTCCCTCCACACTGACCCTCTGACAATGCTGCACTCCCTCCACACTGATCCTCTGACAATGCTGCACTCCCTCCACACTGATCCTCTGACAATGCTGCACTCCCTCCACACTGATTCTCTGACAATGCTGGACTCCCTCCACACTAATCCTCTGACAATGCTGCACTCCCTCCACACTAATCCTCTGACAATGCTTCACTCCCTCCACACTGACCCTCTGACAATGCTGCACTCCCTCCACACTGACCCTCTGACAATGCTGTACTCCCTCCACACTGACCCTCTGACAATGCTGCACCCCCTCCACACCGACTCTCTGACAATGCTGCACTCCCTCCACACTGATCCTCTGATAAAGCTGCACTCCCTTCACAGTGATCCTCTGACAATGCTGCACTCCCTCCACACTGATCCACTGACAATGCTGCACTCCCTCCACACTGACCATCTGACAATGCTGCACTCCCTCCACACTGACCGTCTAACAATGCTGCACTCCCTCCACACTGATCCTCTGACAATGCTGCACCCCCTCCACACTGACCCTCTGTCAATACTGCAATCCCTCCACACTGACTCTCTGACAATGCTGCACTCCCTGCACACTAACCCTCTGACAATGCTTCACTCCCTCCACACTGATCCTCTGACAATGCTGCACTCCCTCCGCACTGAACCTCTGACAATGCTGCACTCCCTCCACACTGATCCTCTGACAATGCTGCACTCCCTCCACACTGACTCTCTGACAATGCTGCACTCCCTCCACACTGACCCTCTGACAATGCTGCACTCCCTCAACACTGACCCTCTGACAATGCTGCACACCCTCCACACTGACTCTCTGACAATGCTGCACTCCCTCCACACTGACCCACTGACAATGCTGCACTCCCTCCACACTGACCTTCTGACAATGCTGCACTCTCTCCACACTGATCCTCTGACAATGCTGCACTCCCTCCATACTGACCCACTGACAATGCTGCACTCCCTCCACACTAATCCTCTGACAATGCTGCACTCCCTCCACACTAATCCTCTGACAATGCTTCACTCCCACCACACTGACCCTCTGACAATGCTGCACTCACTCCACACTGACCCTCTGACAATGCTGCACTCCCTCCACACTAATCCTCTGACAGTGCTGCACTCGCTCCACACTAATCCTCTGACAATGCTTCACTCCCTCCACACTGACCCTCTGACAATGCTGCACTCCCTCCACACTGATCCTCTGACAATGCTGCACTCCCTCCACACTGATCCTCTGACAATGCTGCACTCCCTCCACACTGATTCTCTGACAATGCTGGACTCCCTCCACACTAATCCTCTGACAATGCTGCACTCCCTCCACACTAATCCTCTGACAATGCTTCACTCCCTCCACACTGACCCTCTGACAATGCTGCACTCCCTCCACACTGATCCCCTGACAATGCTGCACTCCCTCCACACTGATCCTCTGACAATGCTGCACTCCCTCCACACTGATCCTCTGACAATGCTGCACTCCCTCCACACTGATCCTCTGACAATGCTGCACTCCCTCCACACTAATCCTCTGACAATGCTGCACCCCCTCCACACTGACCATCTGACAATGCTGCACTCCCTCCACACTGACCCTCTGACAATGCTGCACTCCCTCCACACTGACCCTCTGACAATGCTTCACTCCCTCCACACTGATACTCTGACAATGCTTCACTCCCTCCACACTGACCCTCTGACAATGCTGCACTCCCTCCACACTGACCCTCTGACAATGCTGCACTCCCTCCACACTGATCCTCTGACAATGCTGCACTCCCTCCACACTAACCCTCTGACAATGCTGCACTCCCTCCACACTGATCCTCTGACAATGCTGCACTCCGTCCACACTAATCCTCTGACAATGCTGCACTCCATCCACACTAATCCTCTGACAATGCTGCACTCCCTCCACACTGATCCTCTAACAATGCTGCACTCCCTCCACACTGATCCTCTGACAATGCTGTACTCCCTCCACAGTGATCCTCTGACAATACTGCACTCCCTCCACACTGATCCTCTGACAATGCTGCACTCCCTCCACACTGACCATCTGACAATGCTGCACTCCCTCCACACTGACCCTCTAACAATGCTGCACTCCCTCCACACTGATCCTCTGACAATGCTGCACCCCCTCCACACTGACCCTCTGTCAATACTGCAATCCCTCCACACTGACTCTCTGACAATGCTGCACTACCTGCACACTGACCCTCTGACAATGCTTCACTCCCTCCACACTGATCCTCTGACAATGCTGCACTCCCTCCGCACTGAACCTCTGACAATGCTGCACTCCCTCCACACTGATCCTCTGACAATGCTGCACTCCCTCCACACTGACTCTCTGACAATGCTGCACTCCCTCCACACTGACCCTCTGACAATGCTGCACTCCCTCAACACTGACCCTCTGACAATGCTGCACTCCCTCCACACTGACTCTCTGACAATGCTGCACTCCCTCCACACTGACCCACTGACAATGCTGCACTCCCTCCACACTGACCCTCTGACAATGCTGCACTCTCTCCACACTGATCCTCTGACAATGCTGCACACCCTCCACACTGACCCTCTGACAATGCTGCACTCCCTCCACACTAATCCTCTGACAATGCTGCACTCCCTCACACTAATCCTCTGACAATGCTTCACTCCCACCACACTGACCCTCTGACAATGCTGCACTCCCTCCACACTGACCCTCTGACAATGCTGCACTCCCTCCACACTAATCCTCTGACAATGCTGCACTCGCTCCACACTAATCCTCTGAAAATGCTTCACTCCCTCCACACTGACCCTCTGACAATGCTGCACTCCCTCCACACTGATCCTCTGACAATGCTGCACTCCCTCCACACTGATCCTCTGACAATGCTGCACTCCCTCCACACTGATTCTCTGACAATGCTGGACTCCCTCCACACTAATCCTCTGACAATGCTGCACTCCCTCCACACTAATCCTCTGAAAATGCTTCACTCCCTCCACACTGACCCTCTGACAATGCTGCACTCCCTCCACACTGATCCCCTGACAATGCTGCACTCCCTCCACACTGATCCTCGGACAATGCTGCACTCCCTCCACACTGATCCTCTGACAATGCTGCACTCCCTCCACACTGATCCTCTGACAATGCTGCACTCCCTCCACACTAATCCTCTGACAATGCTGCACCCCCTCCACACTGACCCTCTGACAATGCTGCACTCCCTCCACACTGACCCTCTGACAATGCTGCACTCCCTCCACACTGATTCTCTGACAATGCTGGACTCCCTCCACACTAATCCTCTGACAATGCTGCACTCCCTCCACACTAATCCTCTGACAATGCTTCACTCCCTCCACACTGACCCTCTGACAATGCTGCACTCCCTCCACACTGATCCCCTGACAATGCTGCACTCCCTCCACACTGATCCTCTGACAATGCTGCACTCCCTCCACACTGATCCTCTGACAATGCTGCACTCCCTCCACACTGATCCTCTGACAATGCTGCACTCCCTCCACACTAATCCTCTGACAATGCTGCACCCCCTCCACACTGACCCTCTGACAATGCTGCACTCCCTCCACACTGACCCTCTGACAATGCTGCACTCCCTCCACACTGACCCTCTGACAATGCTTCACTCCCTCCACACTGATACTCTGACAATGCTTCACTCCCTCCACACTGACCCTCTGACAATGCTGCACTCCCTCCACAATGACCCTCTGACAATGCTGCACTCCCTCCACACTGATCCTCTGACAATGCTGCACTCCCTCCACACTAATCCTCTGACAATGATGCACTCCCTCCACACTGATCCTCTGACAATGCTGCACTCCGTCCACACTAATCCTCTGACAATGCTGCACTCCCTCCACACTAATCCTCTGACAATGCTGCACTCCCTCCACACTGATCCTCTGACAATGCTGCACTCCCTCCACACTGATCCTCTGACAATGCTGTACTCCCTCCACACTGATCCTCTGACAATGCTGTACTCCCTGCACACTGACCCTCTGACAATGCTGCACTCCCTCCACACTGATCCTCTGACAATGCTGCACTCCCTCCACACTGATCCTCTGACAATGCTGCACTCCCTCCTCACTGATCCTCTGACAATGCTGCACTTCCTCCACACTGACCCTCTGACAATGCTGCACTCCCTCCTCACTGATCCTCTGACAATGCTGAACTTCCTCCACACTGACCCTCTGACAATGCTGTACTCCCTCCACACTGATCCTCTGACAATGCTGTACTCCCTCCGCACTGATCCTCTGACAATGCTGCACTCCCTCCATACTGACCCTCTGACAATGCTGCACTCCCTCCACAGTGACCCTCTGACAATGCTGCACTCCCTCCACACTGACCCTCTGAAAATGCTGCACTCTCTCCACACTGATCCTCTGACAATGCTTCACTCCCTCCACACTGATCCCCTGACAATGCTGCACTCCCTCCACACTGACCCTCTGAAAATGCTGCACTCTCTCCACACTGATCCTCTGACAATGCTTCACTCCCTCCACACTGATCCCCTGACAATGCTGCACTCCCTCCACACTGACCCTCTGACAATGCTGCACTCCCTCCACACTAATCCTCTGACAATGCTGCACTCCCTCCACACTGACCATCTGACAATGCTGCACTCCCTCCACACTGACCATCTGACAATGCTGCACTCCCTCCACACTAATCCTCTGACAATGCTGCACTCCCTCCACACTAATCCTCTGACAATGCTGCACTCCCTCCACACTAATCCTCTGACAATGCTGCACTCCCTCCACACTAATCCTCTGACAATGCTGCACTCCCTCCACACTAATCCTCTGACAATGCTTCACTCCCTCCACACTGACCCTCTGACAATGCTGCACTCCCTCCACACTGATCCTCTGACAATGCTGCACTCCCTCCACACTGATCCTCTGACAATGCTGCACTCCCTCCAAACTGATCCTCTGACAATGCTGCACTCCCTCCACACTGACTCTCTGACAATGCTGCACTCCCTCCACAGTGACCCTCTGACAATGCTGCACTCCCTCCACACTGACCCTCTGACAATGCTGCACTCTCTCCACACTGATCCTCTGACAATGCTTCACTCCCTCCACACTGATCCCCTGACAATGCTGCACTCCCTCCACACTGACCGTCTGACAATGCTGCACTCCCTCCACACTGACCATCTGACAATGCTGCACTCCCTCCACACTAATTCTCTGACAATGCTGCACTCCCTCCACACTAATCCTCTGACAATGCTGCACTCCCTCCACACTGACCCTCTGACAATGCTGCACTCCCTCCACACTGATCCTCTGACAATGCTGCACTCCCTCCACACTGATCCTCTGACAATGCTGCACTCCCTCCACACTGATCCTCTGACAATGCTTCACTCCCTCCACACTGGCCCTCTGACAATGCTTCACTCCCTCCACACTGACCCTCTGACAATGCTGCACTCTCTCCACACTGATCCTCTGACAATGCTGCACTCGCTCCACACTAATCCTCTGACAATGCTGTACTCCCTCCACACTGACCCTCTGACAATGCTTCACTCCCTCCACACTGACCCTCTGACAATGCTGCACTCCCTCCACACTAATCCTCTGACAATGCTGTACTCCCTCCACACTGACCCTCTGACAATGCTTCACTCCCTCCACACTGACCCTCTGACAATGCTTCACTCCCTCCACACTGATCCCCTGACTATGCTGCACTCCCTCCACAATGACCATCTGACAATGCTGCACTCCCTCCACACTTATCCTCTGACAATGCTGCACTCCCTCCACACTGACCCTCTGACAATGCTGCACTCCCTCCACACTAATCCTCTGACAATGCTGCACTCCCTCCACACTGATCCTCTGACAATGCTGCACTCCCTCCACACTAATCCTCTGACAATGCTGCACTTCCTCCACACTGACCCTCTGACAAGGCTGCACTCCCTCCACACTGATCCTCTGACAATGCTGCACTCCCTCCACACTGACCCTCTAACAATGCTGCACTCCCTCCACACTGATCCTCTGACAATGCTGTACTCCCTCCACACTGATCCTCTGACAATGCTGCACACCCTCCACACTGATCCTCTGACAATGCTGTACTCCCTGCACACTGATCCTCTGACAATGCTGTACTCCCTGCACACTGACCCTCTGACAATGCTGCACTCCCTCCACACTGATCCTCTGACAATGCTGCACTCCCTCCACACTGATCCTCTGACAATGCTGCACTCCCTCCTCACTGATCCTCTGACAATGCTGCACTTCCTCCACACTGACCCTCTGACAATGCTGCACTCCCTCCTCACTGATCCTCTGACAATGCTGAACTTCCTCCACACTGACCCTCTGACAATGCTGTACTCCCTCCACACTGATCCTCTGACAATGCTGTACTCCCTCCGCACTGATCCTCTGACAATGCTGCACTCCCTCCATACTGACCCTCTGATAATGCTGCACTCCCTCCACAATGATCCGCTGACAATGCTGCACTCCCTCCACACTGATCCTCTGACAATGCTGCAGTCCCTCCATACTGACCCTCTGACAATGCTGCACTCCCTCCACACTGACCCTCTGACAATGCTGCACTCCCTCCACACTGATCCCCTGACAATGCTGCACTCCCTCCACACTGACCCTCTGACAGTGCTGCACTCCCTCCACACTAATCATCTGACAATGCTGCACTCCCTCCACACTGACCGTCTGACAATGCTGCACTCCCTCCACACTGACCATCTGACAATGCTGCACTCCCTCCACACTAATCCTCTGACAATGCTGCACTCCCTCCACACTAATCCTCTGACAATGCTGCACTCCCTCCACACTAATCCTCTGACAATGCTGCACTCCCTCCACACTAATCCTCTGACAATGCTGCACTCCCTCCACACTAATCCTCTGACAATGCTTCACTCCCTCCACACTGAGCCTCTGACAATGCTGCACTCCCTCCACACTGATCCTCTGACAATGCTGCACTCCCTCCACACTGATCCTCTGACAATTCTGCACTCCCTCCACACTGATCCTCTGACAATGCTTCACTCCCTCCACACTGACCCTCTGACAATGCTTCACTCCCTCCACACTGACCCTCTGACAATGCTGCACTCTCTCCACACTGATCCTCTGACAATGCTGCACTCGCTCCACACTAATCCTCTGACAATGCTGTACTCCCTCCACACTGACCCTCTGACAATGCTTCACTCCCTCCACACTGACCCTCTGACAATGCTGCACTCCCTCCACACTAATCCTCTGACAATGCTGTACTCCCTCCACACTGACCCTCTGACAATGCTTCACTCCCTCCACACTGACCCTCTGACAATGCTTCACTCCCTCCACACTGATCCCCTGACTATGCTGCACTCCCTCCACAATGACCATCTGACAATGCTGCACTCCCTCCACACTTATCCTATGACAATGCTGCATTCCCTCCACACTGACCCTCTGACAATGCTGCACTCCCTCCACACTCATCCTCTGACAATGCTGCACTCCCTCCACACTAATCCTCTGACAATGCTGCACTCCCTCCACACTCATCCTCTGACAATGCTGCACTCCCTCCACACTAATCCTCTGACAATGCTGCACTCCCTCCACACTGACCCTCTGACAATGCTGCACTCCCTCCACACTTATCCTCTGACAATGCTGCACTCCCTCCACACTGACCCTCTGCAAAATGCTGCACTCCCTCCACACTGATCCTCTGACAATGCTGCACTCCCTCCACACTGATCCTCTGACAATGCTGCACCCCCTCCACACTGACCCTCTGACAATGCTGCACTCCCTCCACACTGACCCTCTGACAATGCTGCACTCCCTCCACACTGACCCTCTGACAATGCTTCACTCCCTCCACACTGATACTCTGACAATGCTTCACTCCCTCCACACTGACCCTCTGACAATGCTGCACTCCCTCCACACTGACCCTCTGACAATGCTGCACTCCCTCCACACTGACCCTCTGACAATGCTGCACTCCCTCCACACTGACCCCCTGACAATGCTGCACTCCCTCCACACTGACCCTCTGACAATGCTGCACTCCCTCCACACTGACCCTCTGACAATGCTGTACTCCCTCTACACTGATCCTCTGACAATGCTGCACTCTCTCCACACTGACCCTCTGACAATGCTGCACTCCCTCCACACTGATCCTCTGACAATTGTGTACTCCCTGCACACTGACCCTCTGACAATGCTGCACTCCCTCCAGACTGATCCTCTGACAATGCTGCACTCCCTCCACACTAATCCTCTGACAATGCTGCACTCCCTCCACACTAATTCTCTGACAATGCTTCACTCCCTCCACACTGACCCTCTGACAATGCTGCACTCCCTCCACACTGATCCTCTGACAATGCTGCACTCCCTCCACACTGATCCTCTGACAATGCTGCACTCCCTCCACACTGATCCTCTGACAATGCTTCACTCCCTCCACACTGATCCTCTGACAATGCTGCACTCCCTCCACACTAATCCGCTGACAATGCTTCACTCCCTCCCCACTAATCCTCTGACAATGCTGTACTCCCTCCACACTGATCCTCTGACAATGCTGTACTCCCTCCACACTGACCCTCTGACAATGCTGCACTCCCTCCACAAAGATCCTCTGACAATGCTGCACTCCCTCCACACTGATCCTCTGACAATGCTGCACTCCCTCCATACAGACCCTCTGACAATGCTGCACTCCCTCCACAATGATCGTCTGACAATGCTGCACTACCTCCACACTGACTCTCTGACAATGCTGTACTCCCTCCACACTGACCCTCTGACAATGCTGCACTCCCTCCACACTGATCCTCTGACAATGCTGTACTCCCTCCACACTGACCCTCTGACAATGCGGCACTCCCTCCACACTGATCCTCTGACAATGCTGCACTCCCTCCACACTGACCCTCTGACAATACAGCACTCCCTCCACAATGATCCTCTGACAATGCTGCACTACCTCCACACTGACTCTCTGACAATGCTGCACTCCATCCACACTGACCCTCTGACAATGCTGCACTCTTTCTATACTAATCCTCTGACAATGCTGCACTCCCTCCACACTGACACTCTGACAATGCTTCACTCCCTCCACACTGACCCTCTGACAATGCTGCACTCCCTCCACACTGACCCTCTGACAATGCTGCACTCCCTCCACACTAATCCTCTGACAATGCTGCACTCCCTTTACACTGAGCCTCTGACAATGCTGCACTCCCTCCACACTGACCCTCTGACAATGCTGCTCTCCCTCCACACTGATCCTCTGACAATGCTGCACTCCCTCCACACTAATCCTCTGACAATGCTGCACTCCCTCCACACTGACCCTCTGACAATGCTGCACTCTCTCCACACTGATCCTCTGACAATGCTGCACTCCCTCCACACTGACCCTCTGACAATGCTGCACTCCCTGCACACTGACCCTCTGACAATGCTGTACTCCCTCTACACTGACCCTCTGACAATGCTGCACTGCCTCCACACTGATCCTCTGACAACGCTGCACTCCCTCCACACTGACCCTCTGACAATGCTGCACTCCCTCCACACAGACCCTCTGACAATGCTGCACTCCCTCCACACTATTCCTCTGACAATGCTTTACTCCCTCCACACTTAATTCTCTGACAATGCTGCACTCCCTCCACACTGACCCTCTGACAATGCTGCACTCCCTCCACACTGACCCTCTGACAATGCTGCACTCCCTCCACACTGACCCTCTGACAATGCTGCACTCCCTCCACACTGACCCTCTGACAATGCTGCACTCCCTCCACACTGACCATCTGACAATGCTGCACTCCCTCTACACTGATCCTCTGACAATGCTGCACTCCCTCCACACTGACCCTCTGACAATGCTGCACTCCCTCCACACTGATACTCTGACAATGCTGTACTCCCTCCACACTGACCCTCTGACAATGCTGCACTCCCTCCACACCGATCCTCTGACAATGCTGCACACCCTCCTCACTGATCCTCTGACAATGCTGCACTTCCTACACACTGACCCTCTGACAATGCTGCACTCCCTCCACACTGATCCTCTGACAATGCTGCACTCCCTCCACACTAATCCGCTGACAATGCTTCACTCCCTCCACACTAATCCTCTGACAATGCTGTACTCCCTCCACACTGATCCTCTGACAATGCTGTACTCCCTCCACACTGACCCTCTGACAATGCTGCACTCCCTCCACAATGATCCTCTGACAATGCTGCACTCCCTCCACACTGATCCTCTGACAATGCTGCACTCCCTCCACACTGACCCTCTGACAATGCTGCACTCCCTCCACACTAATCCTCTGACAATGCTGCACTCCCTCCACACTGACCCTCTGACAATGCTTCACTCCCTCCACACTGACCCTCTGACAATGCTGCACTCTCTCCACACTGATCCTCTGACAATGCTGCACTCCCTCCACACTGACCCTCTGACAATGCTGCACTCCCTACACACTGACCCTCTGACAATGCTGTACTCCCTCTACACTGACCCTCTGACAATGCTGCACTGCCTCCACACTGATCCTCTGACAATGCTGCACTCCCTCCACACTGACTCTCTGACAATGCTGCACTCCCTCCACACAGACCCTCTGACAATGCTGCACTCCCTCCACACTAATCCTCTGACAATGCTTCACTCCCTCCACACTTAATCCTCTGACAATGCTGCACTCCCTCCACACTGATCCTCTGACAATGCTGTACTCCCTCCACACTGACCCTCTGACAATGCTGATCACCCTCTACACTGACCCTCTGACAATGCTGCACTCCCTCCACACTGACCCTCTGACAATACTGCACTCCCTCCACACTGATCCTCTGACAATGCTGCACTCCCTCCACACTGACCCTCTGACAATGCTGCACTCCCTCCACACAGACCCTCTGACAATGCTGCACTCCCTCCACACTAAACCTCTGACAATGCTTCACTCCCTCCACACTTAATTCTCTGACAATGCTGCACTCCTTCCACACTGACCCTCTGACAATGCTGCACTCCCTCCACACTGACCCTCTGACAATGCTGCACTCCCTCCACACTGACCCTCTGACAATGCTGCACTCCCTCCACACTGACCCTCTGACAATACTGCACTCCCTCCGCACTGACCCTCTGACAATGCTGCACACCCTCTACACTGATCCTCTGACAATGCTGCACTCCCTCCACACTGACCCTCTGACAATGCTGCACTCCCTCCACACTGATCCTCTGACAATGCTGTACTCCCTCCACACTGACCCTCTGACAATGCTGCACTCCCTCCACACTGATCCTCTGACAATGCTGCACACCCTCCTCACTGATCCTCTGACAATGCTGCAATTCCTCCACACTGACCCTCTGACAATGCTGCACTCCCTCCACACTGATCCTCTGACAATGCTGCACTCCCTCCACACTAATCCGCTGACAATGCTTCACTCCCTCCACACTAATCCTCTGACAATGCTGTACTCCCTCCACACTAATCCGCTGACAATGCTTCACTCCCTCCACACTAATCCTCTGACAATGCTGTACTCCCTCCACACTGATCCTCTGACAATGCTGTACTCCCACAACACTGACCCTCTGACAATGCTGCACTCCCTCCACAATGATCCTCTGACAATGCTGCACTCCCTCCACACTGATCCTCTGACAATGCTGCACTCCCTCCACACTGACCCTCTGACAATGCTGCACTCCCTCCACACTAATCCTCTGACAATGCTGCACTCCCTCCACACTGACCCTCTGACAATGCTTCACTCCCTCCACACTGACCCTCTGACAATGCTGCACTCTCTCCACACTGATCCTCTGACAATGCTGCACTCCCTCCACACTGACCCTCTGACAATGCTGCACTCCCTACACACTGACCCTCTGACAATGCTGTACTCCCTCTACACTGACCCTCTGACAATGCTGCACTGCCTCCACACTGATCCTCTGACAATGCTGCACTCCCTCCACACTGACCCTCTGACAATGCTGCACTCCCTCCACACAGACCCTCTGACAATGCTGCACTCCCTCCACACTAATCCTCTGACAATGCTTCACTCCCTCCACACTTAATCCTCTGACAATGCTGCACTCCCTCCACACTGATCCTCTGACAATGCTGTACTCCCTCCACACTGACCCTCTGACAATGCTGATCACCCTCTACACTAACCCTCTGACAATGCTGCACTCCCTCCACACTGACCCTCTGACAATACTGCACTCCCTCCACACTGACCCTCTGACAATGCTGCACTCCCTCCACACAGACCCTCTGACAATGCTGCACTCCCTCCACACTAATCCTCTGACAATGCTTTACTCCCTCCACACTTAATTCTCTGACAATGCTGCACTCCCTCCACACTGACCCTCTGACAATGCTGCACTCCCTCCACACTGACCCTCTGACAATGCTGCACTCCCTCCACACTGACCCTCTGACAATGCTGCACTCCCTCCACACTGACCCTCTGACAATGCTGCACTCCCTCCACACTGACCCTCTGACAATGCTGCACTCCCTCTACACTGATCCTCTGACAATGCTGCACTCACTCCACACTGACCCTCTGACAATGCTGCACTCCCTCCACACTGATACTCTGACAATGCTGTACTCCCTCCACACTGACCCTCTGACAATGCTGCACTCCCTCCACACCGATCCTCTGACAATGCTGCACACCCTCCTCACTGATCCTCTGACAATGCTGCACTTCCTCCACACTGACCGTCTGACAATGCTGCACTCCCTCCACACTGATCCTCTGACAATGCTGCACTCCCTCCACACTAATCCGCTGACAATGCTTCACTCCCTCCACGCTAATCCTCTGACAATGCTGTACTCCCTCCACACTGATCCTCTGACAATGCTGTACTCCCTCCACACTGACCCTCTGACAATGCGGCACTCCCTCCACAATGATCCTCTGACAATGCTGCACTCCCTCCACACTGATCCTCTGACAATGCTGCACTCCCTCCACACTGACCCTCTGACAATGCTGCACTCCCTCCACACTAATCCTCTGACAATGCTGCACTCCCTCCACACTGACCCTCTGACAATGCTTCACTCCCTCCACACTGACCCTCTGACAATGCTGCACTCTCTCCACACTGATCCTCTGACAATGCTGCACTCCCTCCACACTGACCCTCTGACAATGCTGCACTCCCTACACACTGACCCTCTGACAATGCTGTACTCCCTCTACACTGACCCTCTGACAATGCTGCACTGCCTCCACACTGATCCTCTGACAATGCTGCACTCCCTCCACACTGACCCTCTGACAATGCTGCACTCCCTCCACACAGACCCTCTGACAATGCTGCACTCCCTCCACACTAATCCTCTGACAATGCTTCACTCCCTCCACACTTAATCCTCTGACAATGCTGCACTCCCTCCACACTGATCCTCTGACAATGCTGTACTCCCTCCACACTGACCCTCTGACAATGCTGATCACCCTCTACACTGACCCTCTGACAATGCTGCACTCCCTCCACACTGACCCTCTGACAATACTGCACTCCCTCCACACTGATCCTCTGACAATGCTGCACTCCCTCCACACTGACCCTCTGACAATGCTGCACTCCCTCCACACAGACCCTCTGACAATGCTGCACTCCCTCCACACTAATCCTCTGACAATGCTTCACTCCCTCCACACTTAATTCTCTGACAATGCTGCACTCCTTCCACACTGACCCTCTGACAATGCTGCACTCCCTCCACACTGACCCTCTGACAATGCTGCACTCCCTCCACACTGACCCTCTGACAATGCTGCACTCCCTCCACACTGACCCTCTGACAATGCTGCACTCCCTCCGCACTGACCTTCTGACAATGCTGCACACCCTCTACACTGATCCTCTGACAATGCTGCACTCCCTCCACACTGACCCTCTGACAATGCTGCACTCCCTCCACACTGATCCTCTGACAATGCTGTACTCCCTCCACACTGACCCTCTGACAATGCTGCACTCCCTCCACACTGATCCTCTGACAATGCTGCACACCCTCCGCACTGATCCTCTGACAATGCTGCAATTCCTCCACACTGACCCTCTGACAATGCTGCACTCCCTCCACACTGATCCTCTGACAATGCTGCACTCCCTCCACACTAATCCGCTGACAATGCTTCACTCCCTCCACACTAATTCTCTGACAATGCTGTACTCCCTCCACACTAATCCGCTGACAATGCTTCACTCCCTCCACACTAATCCTCTGACAATGCTGTACTCCCTCCACACTGATCCTCTGACAATGCTGTACTCCCTCCACACTGACCCTCTGACAATGCTGCACTCCCTCCACAATGATCCTCTGACAATGCTGCACTCCCTCCACACTGATCCTCTGACAATGCTGCACTCCCTCCACACTGACCCTCTGACAATGCTGCACTCCCTCCACACTAATCCTCTGACAATGCTGCACTCCCTCCACACTGACCCTCTGACAATGCTTCACTCCCTCCACACTGACCCTCTGACAATGCTGCACTCTCTCCACACTGATCCTCTGACAATGCTGCACTCCCTCCACACTGACCCTCTGACAATGCTGCACTCCCTACACACTGACCCTCTGACAATGCTGTACTCACTCTACACTGACCCTCTGACAATGCTGCACTGCCTCCACACTGATCCTCTGACAATGCTGCACTCCCTCCACACTGACCCTCTGACAATGCTGCACTCCCTCCACACAGACCCTCTGACAATGCTGCACTCCCTCCACACTAATCCTCTGACAATGCTTCACTCCCTCCACACTTAATCCTCTGACAATGCTGCACTCCCTCCACACTGATCCTCTGACAATGCTGTACTCCCTCCACACTGACCCTCTGACAATGCTGATCACCCTCTACACTGACCCTCTGACAATGCTGCACTCCCTCCACACTGACCCTCTGACAATACTGCACTCCCTCCACACTGATCCTCTGACAATGCTGCACTCCCTCCACACTGACCCTCTGACAATGCTGCACTCCCTCCACACAGACCCTCTGACAATGCTGCACTCCCTCCACACTAATCCTCTGGCAATGCTTCACTCCCTCCACACTTAATTCTCTGACAATGCTGCACTCCTTCCACACTGACCCTCTGACAATGCTGCACTCCCTCCACACTGACCCTCTGACAATGCTGCACTCCCTCCACACTGACCCTCTGACAATGCTGCACTCCCTCCACACTGACCCTCTGACAATGCTGCACTCCCTCCGCACTGACCCTCTGACAATGCTGCACACCCTCTACACTGATCCTCTGACAATGCTGCACTCCCTCCACACTGACCCTCTGACAATGCTGCACTCCCTCCACACTGATCCTCTGACAATGCTGTACTCCCTCCACACTGACCCTCTGACAATGCTGCACTCCCTCCACACTGATCCTCTGACAATGCTGCACACCCTCCTCACTGATCCTCTGACAATGCTGCAATTCCTCCACACTGACACTCTGACAATGCTGCACTCCCTCCACACTGATCCTCTGACAATGCTGCACTCCCTCCACACTAATCCGCTGACAATGCTTCACTCCCTCCACACTAATCCTCTGACAATGCTGTACTCCCTCCACACTGATCCTCTGACAATGCTGTACTCCCTCCACACTGACCCTCTGACAATGCTGCACTCCCTCCACAATGATCCTCTGACAATGCTGCACTCCCTCCACACTGATCCTCTGACAATGCTGCACTCCCTCCACACTGACCCTCTGACAATGCTGCACTCCCTCCACACTAATCCTCTGACAATGCTGCACTCCCTCCACACTGACCCTCTGACAATGCTTCACTCCCTCCACACTGACCCTCTGACAATGCTTCACTCCCACCACACTGACCCTCTGACAATGCTGCACTCCCTCCACACTAATCCTCTGACAATGCTGCACTCCCTCCACACTGACCCTCTGACAATGCTGCACCTTCTCCACACTGATCCTCTGACAATGCTTCACTCCCTCCACACTGATCCCCTGACAATGCTGCACTCCCTCCACACTGACCCTCTGACAATGCTGCACTCCCTCCACACTAATCCTCTGACAATGCTGCACTCCCTCCACACTGACCATCTGACAATGCTGCACTCCCTCCACACTGACCATCTGACAATGCTGCACTCCCTCCACACTAATCCTCTGACAATGCTGCACTCCCTCCACACTAATCCTCTGACAATGCTGCACTCCCTCCACACTAATCCTCTGACAATGCTGCACTCCCTCCACACTAATCCTCTGACAATGCTGCACTCCCTCCACACTAATCCTCTGACAATGCTTCACTCCCTCCACACTGACCCTCTGACAATGCTGCACTCCCTCCACACTGATCCTCTGACAATGCTGCACTCCCTCCACACTGATCCTCTGACAATGCTGCACTCCCTCCAAACTGATCCTCTGACAATGCTGCACTCCCTCCACACTGACTCTCTGACAATGCTGCACTCCCTCCACAGTGACCCTCTGACAATGCTGCACTCCCTCCACACTGACCCTCTGACAATGCTGCACTCTCTCCACACTGATCCTCTGACAATGCTTCACTCACTCCACACTGATCCCCTGACAATGCTGCACTCCCTCCACACTGACCCTCTGACAATGCTGCACTCCCTCCACACTAATCCTCTGACAATGCTGCACTCCCTCCACACTGACCGTCTGACAATGCTGCACTCCCTCCACACTGACCATCTGACAATGCTGCACTCCCTCCACACTAATCCTCTGACAATGCTGCACTCCCTCCACACTAATCCTCTGACAATGCTGCACTCCCTCCACACTAATCCTCTGACAATGCTGCACTCCCTCCACACTAATCCTCTGACAATGCTGCACTCCCTCCACACTAATCCTCTGACAATGCTTCACTCCCTCCACACTGACCCTCTGACAATGCTGCACTCCCTCCACACTGATCCTCTGACAATGCTGCACTCCCTCCACACTGATCCTCTGACAATGCTGCACTCCCTCCACACTGATCCTCTGACAATGCTTCACTCCCTCCACACTGACCCTCTGACAATGCTTCACTCCCTCCACACTGACCCTCTGACAATGCTGCACTCTCTCCACACTGATCCTCTGACAATGCTGCACTCCCTCCACACTAATCCTCTGACAATGCTGTACTCCCTCCACACTAATCCTCTGACAATGCTGTACTCCCTCCACACTGACCCTCTGACAATGCTTCACTCCCTCCACACTGACCCTCTGACAATGCTTCACTCCCTCCACACTGATCCCCTGACTATGCTGCACTCCCTCCACAATGACCATCTGACAATGCTGCACTCCCTCCACACTTATCCTCTGACAATGCTGCACTCCCTCCACACTTAATTCTCTGACAATGCTGCACTCCCTCCACACTAATCCTCTGACAATGCTGCACTCCCTCCACACTGATCCTCTGACAATGCTGCACTCCCTCCACACTAATCCTCTGACAATGCTGCACTTCATCCACACTGACCCTCTGACAAGGCTGCACTCCCTCCACACTGATCCTCTGACAATGCTGCACTCCCTCCACACTGACCCTCTGACAATGCTGCACTCCCTCCACACTGATCCTCTGACAATGCTGTACTCCCTCCACACTGATCCTCTGACAATGCTGCACTCCCTCCACACTGATCCTCTGACAATGCTGTACTCCCTCCACACTGATCCTCTGACAATGCTGTACTCCCTGCACACTGACCCTCTGACAATGCTGCACTCCCTCCACACTGATCCTCTGACAATGCTGCACTCCCTCCACACTGATCCTCTGACAATGCTGCACTCCCTCCTCACTGATCCTCTGACAATGCTGCACTTCCTCCACACTGACCCTCTGACAATGCTGCACTCCCTCCTCACTGATCCTCTGACAATGCTGAACTTCCTCCACACTGACCCTCTGACAATGCTGTACTCCCTCCACACTGATCCTCTGACAATGCTGTACTCCCTCCGCACTGATCCTCTGACAATGCTGCACTCCCTCCATACTGACCCTCTGACAATGCTGCACTCCCTCCACAATGATCCGCTGACAATGCTGCACTCCCTCCACACTGATCCTCTGACAATGCTGCAGTGCCTCCATACTGACCCTCTGACAATGCTGCACTCCCTCCACACTGACCCTCTGACAATGCTGCACTCCCTCCAAACTGATCCTCTGACAATGCTGCACTCCCTCCACACTGACTCTCTGACTATGCTGCACGCCCTCCACAGTGACCCTCTGACAATGCTGCACTCCCTCCACACTGACGCTCTGACAATGCTGCACTCTCTCCACACTGATCCTCTGACAATGCTTCACTCCCTCCACACTGATCCCCTGACAATGCTGCACTCCCTCCACACTGCCCCTCTGACAATGCTGCACTCCCTCCACACTAATCCTCTGACAATGCTGCACTCCCTCCACACTGACCATCTGACAATGCTGCACTCCCTCCACACTGACCATCTGACAATGCTGCACTCCCTCCACACTAATCCTCTGACAATGCTGCACTCCCTACACACTAATCCTCTGACAATGCTGCACTCCCTCCACACTAATCCTCTGACAATGCTGCACTCCCTCCACACTAATCCTCTGACAATGCTGCACTCCCTCCACACTAATCCTCTGACAATGCTTCACTCCCTCCACACTGACCCTCTGACAATGCTGCACTCCCTCCACACTGATCCTCTGACAATTCTGCACTCCCTCCACACTGATCCTCTGACAATGCTGCACTCCCTCCACACTGATCCTCTGACAATGCTGCACTCCCTACCACACTGACTCTCTGACAATGCTGCACTGCCTCCACAGTGACCCTCTGACAATGCTGCACTCCCTCCACACTGACCCTCTGACAATGCTGCACTCTCTCCACACTGATCCTCTGACAATGCTTCACTCCCTCCACACTGATCCCCTGACAATGCTGCACTCCCTCCACACTGACCCTCTGACAGTGCTGCACTCCCTCCACACTAATCATCTGACAATGCTGCACTCCCTCCACACTGACCGTCTGACAATGCTGCACTCCCTCCACACTGACCATCTGACAATGCTGCACTCCCTCCACACTAATCCTCTGACAATGCTGCACTCCCTCCACACTAATCCTCTGACAATGCTGCACTCCCTCCACACTAATCCTCTGACAATGCTGCACTCCCTCCACACTAATCCTCTGACAATGCTGCACTCCCTCCACACTAATCCTCTGACAATGCTTCACTCCCTCCACACTGACCCTCTGACAATGCTGCACTCCCTCCACACTGATCCTCTGACAATGCTGCACTCCCTCCACACTGATACTCTGACAATGCTGCACTCCCTCCACACTGATCCTCTGACAATGCTTCACTCCCTCCACACTGACCCTCTGACAATGCTTCACTCCCTCCACACTGACCCTCTGACAATGCTGCACTCTCTCCACACTGATCCTCTGACAATGCTGCACTCGCTCCACACTAATCCTCTGACAATGCTGTACTCCCTCCACACTGACCCTCTGACAATGCTTCACTCCCTCCACACTGACCCTCTGACAATGCTGCACTCCCTCCACACTAATCCACTGACAATGCTGTACTCCCTCCACACTGACCCTCTGACAATGCTTCACTCCCTCCACACTGACCCTCTGACAATGCTTCACTCCCTCCACACTGATCCCCTGACTATGCTGCACTCCCTCCACAATGACCATCTGACAATGCTGCACTCCCTCCACACTTATCCTCTGACAATTCTGCATTCCCTCCACACTGACCCTCTGACAATGCTGCACTCCCTCCACACTCATCCTCTGACAATGCTGCACTCCCTCCACACTAATCCTCTGACAATGCTGCACTCCCTCCACACTTATCCTCTGACAATGCTGCACTCCCTCCACACTAATCCTCTGACAATGCTGCACTCCCTCCACACTGACCCTCTGACAATGCTGCACTCCCTCCACACTTATCCTCTGACAATGCTGCACTCCCTCCACACTGACCCTCTGCAAAATGCTGCACTCCCTCCACACTGATCCTCTGACAATGCTGCACTCCCTCCACACTGATCCTCTGACAATGCTGCACCCCCTCCACACTGACCCTCTGACAATGCTGCACTCCCTCCACACTGACCCTCTGACAATGCTGCACTCCCTCCACACTGACCCTCTGACAATGCTTCACTCCCTCCACACTGATACTCTGACAATGCTTCACTCCCTCCACACTGACCCTCTGACAATGCTGCACTCCCTCCACACTGACCCTCTGACAATGCTGCACTCCCTCCACACTGACCCTCTGACAATGCTGCACACCCTCCACACTGACCCTCTGACAATGCTGCACTCCCTCCACACTGACCCTCTGACAATGCTGCACTCCCTCCACACTGACCCTCTGACAATGCTGTACTCCCTCTACACTGATCCTCTGACAATGCTGCACTCTCTCCACACTGACCCTCTGACAATGCTGCACTCCCTCCACACTGATCCTCTGACAATTGTGTACTCCCTGCACACTGACCCTCTGACAATGCTGCACTCCCTCCAGACTGATCCTCTGACAATGCTGCACTCCCTCCACACTAATCCTCTGACAATGCTGCACTCCCTCCACACTAATTCTCTGACAATGCTTCACTCCCTCCACACTGACCCTCTGACAATGCTGCACTCCCTCCACACTGATCCTCTGACAATGCTGCACTCCCTCCACACTGATCCTCTGACAATGCTGCACTCCCTCCACACTGATCCTCTGACAATGCTTCACTCCCTCCACACTGATCCTCTGACAATGCTGCACTCCCTCCACACTAATCCGCTGACAATGCTTCACTCCCTCCCCACTAATCCTCTGACAATGCTGTACTCCCTCCACACTGATCCTCTGACAATGCTGTACTCCCTCCACACTGACCCTCTGACAATGCTGCACTCCCTCCACAAAGATCCTCAGACAATGCTGCACTCCCTCCACACTGATCCTCTGACAATGCTGCACTCCCTCCATACTGACCCTCTGACAATGCTGCACTCCCTCCACAATGATCGTCTGACAATGCTGCACTACCTCCACACTGACTCTCTGACAATGCTGTACTCCCTCCACACTGACCCTCTGACAATGCTGCACTCCCTCCACACTGATCCTCTGACAATGCTGTACTCTCTCCACACTGACCCTCTGACAATGCTGCACTCCCTCCACACTGATCCTCTGACAATGCTGCACCCCCTCCACACTGACCCTCTGACAATGCTGCACTCCCTCCACACTGACCCTCTGACAATGCTGCACTCCCTCCACACTGACCCTCTGACAATGCTTCACTCCCTCCACACTGATACTCTGACAATGCTTCACTCCCTCCACACTGACCCTCTGACAATGCTGCACTCCCTCCACACTGACCCTCTGACAATGCTGCACTCCCTCCACACTGACCCTCTGACAATGCTGCACACCCTCCACACTGACCCTCTGACAATGCTGCACTCCCTCCACACTGACCCTCTGACAATGCAGCACTCCCTCCACACTGACCCTCTGACAATGCTGTACTCCCTCTACACTGATCCTCTGACAATGCTGCACTCTCTCCACACTGACCCTCTGACAATGCTGCACTCCCTCCACACTGATCCTCTGACAATTGTGTACTCCCTGCACACTGACCCTCTGACAATGCTGCACTCCCTCCAGACTGATCCTCTGACAATGCTGCACTCCCTCCACACTAATCCTCTGACAATGCTGCACTCCCTCCACACTAATTCTCTGACAATGCTTCACTCCCTCCACACTGACCCTCTGACAATGCTGCACTCCCTCCACACTGATCCTCTGACAATGCTGCACTCCCTCCACACTGATCCTCTGACAATGCTGCACTCCCTCCACACTGATCCTCTGACAATGCTTCACTCCCTCCACACTGATCCTCTGACAATGCTGCACTCCCTCCACACTAATCCGCTGACAATGCTTCACTCCCTCCCCACTAATCCTCTGATAATGCTGTACTCCCTCCACACTGATCCTCTGACAATGCTTTACTCCCTCCACACTGACCCTCTGACAATGCTGCACTCCCTCCACAAAGATCCTCAGACAATGCTGCACTCCCTCCACACTGATCCTCTGACAATGCTGCACTCCCTCCATACTGACCCTCTGACAATGCTGCACTCCCTCCACAATGATCGTCTGACAATGCTGCACTACCTCCACACTGACTCTCTGACAATGCTGTACTCCCTCCACACTGACCCTCTGACAATGCTGCACTCCCTCCACACTGATCCTCTGACAATGCTGTACTCTCTCCACACTGACCCTCTGACAATGCGGCACTCCCTCCACACTGATCCTCTGACAATGCTGCACTCCCTCCACACTGACCCTCTGACAATACTGCACTCCCTCCACAATGATCCTCTGACAATGCTGCACTACCTCCACACTGACTCTCTGACAATGCTGCACTCCCTCCACAGTGAACCTCTGACAATGCTGCACTCCCTCCACACTGACCCTCTGACAATGCTGCACTCTCTCCACACTGATCCTCTGACAATGCTTCACTCCCTCCACACTGATCCCCTGACAATGCTGCACTCCCTCCACACTGCCCCTCTGACAATGCTGCACTCCCTCCACACTAATCCTCTGACAATGCTGCACTCCCTCCACACTGACCATCTGACAATGCTGCACTCCCTCCACACTGTCCATCTGACAATGCTGCACTCCCTCCACACTAATCCTCTGACAATGCTGCACTCCCTACACACTAATCCTCTGACAATGCTGCACTCCCTCCACACTAATCCTCTGACAATGCTGCACTCCCTCCACACTAATCCTCTGACAATGCTGCACTCCCTCCACACTAATCCTCTGACAATGCTTCACTACCTCCACACTGACCCTCTGACAATGCTGCACTCCCTCCACACTGATCCTCTGACAATGCTGCACTCCCTCCACACTGATCCTCTGACAATGCTGCACTCCCTCCACACTGATCCTCTGACAATGCTGCACTCCCTCCACACTGACTCTCTGACAATGCTGCACTCCCTCCACAGTGACCCTCTGACAATGCTGCACTCCCTCCACACTGACCCTCTGACAATGCTGCACTCTCTCCACACTGATCCTCTGACAATGCTTCACTCCCTCCACACTGATCCCCTGACAATGCTGCACTCCCTCCACACTGACCCTCTGACAGTGCTGCACTCCCTCCACACTAATCATCTGACAATGCTGCACTCCCTCCACACTGACCGTCTGACAATTCTGCACTCCCTCCACACTGACCATCTGACAATGCTGCACTCCCTCCACACTAATCCTCTGACAATGCTGCACTCCCTCCACACTAATCCTCTGACAATGCTGCACTCCCTCCACACTAATCCTCTGACAATGCTGCACTCCCTCCACACTAATCCTCTGACAATGCTGCACTCCCTCCACACTAATCCTCTGACAATGCTTCACTCCCTCCACACTGACCCTCTGACAATGCTGCACTCCCTCCACACTGATCCTCTGACAATGCTGCACTCCCTCCACACTGATCCTCTGACAATGCTGCACTCCCTCCACACTGATCCTCTGACAATGCTTCACTCCCTCCACACTGACCCTCTGACAATGCTTCACTCCCTCCACACTGACCCTCTGACAATGCTGCACTCTCTCCACACTGATCCTCTGACAATGCTGCACTCGCTCCACACTAATCCTCTGACAATGCTGTACTCCCTCCACACTGACCCTCTGACAATGCTTCACTCCCTCCACACTGACCCTCTGACAATGCTGCACTCCCTCCACACTAATCCTCTGACAATGCTGTACTCCCTCCACACTGACCCTCTGACAATGCTTCACTCCCTCCACACTGACCCTCTGACAATGCTTCACTCCCTCCACACTGATCCCCTGACTATGCTGCACTCCCTCCACAATGACCATCTGACAATGCTGCACTCCCTCCACACTTATCCTCTGACAATGCTGCATTCCCTCCACACTGACCCTCTGACAATGCTGCACTCCCTCCACACTCATCCTCTGACAATGCTGCACTCCCTCCACACTAATCCTCTGACAATGCTGCACTCCCTCCACACTCATCCTCTGACAATGCTGCACTCCCTCCACACTAATCCTCTGACAATGCTGCACTCCCTCCACACTGACCCTCTGACAATGCTGCACTCCCTCCACACTTATCCTCTGACAATGCTGCACTCCCTCCACACTGACCCTCTGCAAAATGCTGCACTCCCTCCACACTGATCCTCTGACAATGCTGCACTCCCTCCACACTGATCCTCTGACAATGCTGCACCCCCTCCACACTGACCCTCTGACAATGCTGCACTCCCTCCACACTGACCCTCTGACAATGCTGCACTCCCTCCACACTGACCCTCTGACAATGCTTCACTCCCTCCACACTGATACTCTGACAATGCTTCACTCCCTCCACACTGACCCTCTGACAATGCTGCACTCCCTCCACACTGACCCTCTGACAATGCTGCACTCCCTCCACACTGACCCTCTGACAATGCTGCACTCCCTCCACACTGACCCTCTGACAATGCTGCACTCCCTCCACAATGACCCTCTGACAATGCTGCACTCCCTCCACACTGACCCTCTGACAATGCTGTACTCCCTCTACACTGATCCTCTGACAATGCTGCACTCTCTCCACACTGACCCTCTGACAATGCTGCACTCCCTCCACACTGATCCTCTGACAATTGTGTACTCCCTGCACACTGACCCTCTGACAATGCTGCACTCCCTCCAGACTGATCCTCTGACAATGCTGCACTCCCTCCACACGAATCCTCTGACAATGCTGCACTCCCTCCACACTAATTCTCTGACAATGCTTCACTCCCTCCACACTGACCCTCTGACAATGCTGCACTCCCTCCACACTGATCCTCTGACAATGCTGCACTCCCTCCACACTGATCCTCTGACAATGCTGCACTCCCTCCACACTGATCCTCTGACAATGCTTCACTCCCTCCACACTGATCCTCTGACAATGCTGCACTCCCTCCACACTAATCCGCTGACAATGCTTCACTCCCTCCCCACTAATCCTCTGACAATGCTGTACTCCCTCCACACTGATCCTCTGACAATGCTGTACTCCCTCCACACTGACCCTCTGACAATGCTGCACTCCCTCCACAAAGATCCTCTGACAATGCTGCACTCCCTCCTCACTGATCCTCTGACAATGCTGCACTCCCTCCATACTGACCCTCTGACAATGCTGCACTCCCTCCACAATGATCGTCTGACAATGCTGCACTACCTCCACACTGACTCTCTGACAATGCTGTACTCCCTCCACACTGACCCTCTGACAATGCTGCACTCCCTCCACACTGATCCTCTGACAATGCTGTACTCTCTCCACACTGACCCTCTGACAATGCGGCACTCCCTCCACACTGATCCTCTGACAATGCTGCACTCCCTCCACACTGACCCTCTGACAATACTGCACTCCCTCCACAATGATCCTCTGACAATGCTGCACTACCTCCACACTGACTCTCTGACAATGCTGCACTCCATCCACACTGACCCTCTGACAATGCTGCACTCTTTCTATACTAATCCTCTGACAATGCTGCACTCCCTCCACACTGACACTCTGACAATGCTTCACTCCCTCCACACTGACCCTCTGACAATGCTGCACTCCCTCCACACTGACCCTCTGACAATGCTGCACTCCCTCCACACTAATCCTCTGACAATGCTGCACTCCCTTTACACTGAGCCTCTGACAATGCTGCACTCCCTCCACACTGACCCTCTGACAATGCTGCTCTCCCTCCACACTGATCCTCTGACAATGCTGCACTCCCTCCACACTAATCCTCTGACAATGCTGCACTCCCTCCACACTGACCCTCTGACAATGCTTCACTCCCTCCACACTGACCCTCTGACAATGCTGCACTCTCTCCACACTGATCCTCTGACAATGCTGCACTCCCTCCACACTGACCCTCAGACAATGCTGCACTCCCTACACACTGACCCTCTGACAATGCTGTACTCCCTCTACACTGACCCTCTGACAATGCTGCACTGCCTCCACACTGATCCTCTGACAACGCTGCACTCCCTCCACACTGACCCTCTGACAATGCTGCACTCCCTCCACACAGACCCTCTGACAATGCTGCACTCCCTCCACACTAATCCTCTGACAATGCTTCACTCCCTACACACTTAATCCTCTGACAATGCTGCACTCCCTCCACACTGATCCTCTGACAATGCTGTACTCCCTCCACACTGACCCTCTGACAATGCTGCACTCCCTCCACACTGACCCTCTGACAATACTGCACTCCCTCCACACTGATCCTCTGACAATGCTGCACTCGCTCCACACTGACCCTCTGACAATGCTGCACTCCCTCCACACAGACCCTCTGACAATGCTGCACTCCCTCCACACTAATCCTCTGACAATGCTTTACTCCCTCCACACTTAATTCTCTGACAATGCTGCACTCCCTCCACACTGACCCTCTGACAATGCTGCACTCCCTCCACACTGACCCTCTGACAATGCTGCACTCCCTCCACACTGACCCTCTGACAATGCTGCACTCCCTCCACACTGACCCTCTGACAATGCTGCACTCCCTCCACACTGACCCTCTGACAATGCTGCACTCCCTCTACACTGATCCTCTGACAATGCTGCACTCCCTCCACACTGACCCTCTGACAATGCTGCACTCCCTCCACACTGACCCTCTGACAATGCTGCACTCCCTCCACACTGATACTCTGACAATGCTGTACTCCCTCCACACTGACCCTCTGACAATGCTGCACTCCCTCCACACCGATCCTCTGACAATGCTGCACACCCTCCTCACTGATCCTCTGACAATGCTGCACTTCCTCCACACTGACCCTCTGACAATGCTGCACTCCCTCCACACTGATCCTCTGACAATGCTGCACTCCCTCCACACTAATCCGCTGACAATGCTTCACTCCCTCCACACTAATCCTCTGACAATGCTGTACTCCCTCCACACTGATCCTCTGACAATGCTGTACTCCCTCCACACTGACCCTCTGACAATGCTGCACTCCCTCCACAATGATCCTCTGACAATGCTGCACTCCCTCCACACTGATCCTCTGATAATGCTGCACTCCCTCCACACTGACCCTCTGTCAATGCTGCACTCCCTCCACACAGACCCTCTGACAATGCTGCACTCCCTACACACTAATCCTCTGACAATGCTTCACTCCCTCCACACTTAATTCTCTGACAATGCTGCACTCCTTCCACACTGACCCTCTGACAATGCTGCAATCCCTCCACACTGACCCTCTGACAATGCTGCACTCCCTCCACACTGACCCTCTGACAATGCTGCACTCCCTCCACACTGACCCTCTGACAATGCTGCACTCCCTCCGCACTGACCATCTGACAATGCTGCACACCCTCTACACTGATCCCCTGACAATGCTGCACTCCCTCCACACTGACCCTCTGACAATGCTGCACTCCCTCCACACTGATCCTCTGACAATGCTGTACTCCCTCCACACTGACCCTCTGACAATGCTGCACTCCCTCCACACTGATCCTCTGACAATGCTGCACACCCTCCTCACTGATCCTCTGACAATGCTGCAATTCCTCCACACTGACCCTCTGACAATGCTGCACTCCCTCCACACTGATCCTCTGACAATGCTGCACTCCCTCCACACTAATCCGCTGACAATGCTTCACTCCCTCCACACTAATCCTCTGACAATGCTGTACTCCCTCCACACTAATCCGCTGACAATGCTTCACTCCCTCCACACTAATCCTCTGACAATGCTGTACTCCCTCCACACTGATCCTCTGACAATGCTGTACTCCCTCCACACTGACCCTCTGACAATGCTGCACTCCCTCCACAATGATCCTCTGACAATGCTGCACTCCCTCCACACTGATCCTCTGACAATGCTGCACTCCCTCCACACTGACCCTCTGACAATGCTGCACTCCCTCCACACTAATCCTCTGACAATGCTGCACTCCCTCCACACTGACCCTCTGACAATGCTTCACTCCCTCCACACTGACCCTCTGACAATGCTGCACTCTCTCCACACTGATCCTCTGACAATGCTGCATCCCTCCACACTGACCCTCTGACAATGCTGCACTCCCTACACACTGACCCTCTGACAATGCTGTACTGCCTCCACACTGATCCTCTGACAATGCTGCACTCCCTCCACACTGACCCTCTGACAATGCTGCACTGCCTCTACACTGATCCTCTGACAATGCTGCACTCCCTCCAGACTGACCCTCTGACAATGCTGCACTCCCTCCACACAGACCCTCTGACAATGCTGCACTCCCTCCACACTAATCCTCTGAAAATGCTTCACTCCCTCCACACTTAATCCTCTGACAATGCTGCACTCCCTCCACACTGATCCTCTGACAATGCTGTACTCCCTCCACACTGACCCTCTGACAATGCTGATCACACTCTACACTGACCCTCTGACAATGCTGCACTCCCTCCACACTGACCCTCTGACAATACTGCACTCCCTCCACACTGATCCTCTGACAATGCTGCACTCCCTCCACACTGACCCTCTGACAATGCTTCACTCCCTCCACACTGACCCTCTGACAATGCTGCACTCTCTCCACACTGATCCTCTGACAATGCTGCACTCCCTCCACACTGACCCTCTGACAATGCTGCACTCCCTACACACTGACCCTCTGACAATGCTGTACTCCCTCTACACTGACCCTCTGACAATGCTGCACTGCCTCCACACTGATCCTCTGACAATGCTGCACTCCCTCCACACTGACCCTCTGACAATGCTGCACTCCCTCCACACAGACCCTCTGACAATGCTGCACTCCCTCCACACTAATCCTCTGACAATGCTTCACTCACTCCACACTTAATCCTCTGACAATGCTGCACTCCCTCCACACTGATCCTCTGACAATGCTGTACTCCCTCCACACTGACCCTCTGACAATGCTGATCACCCTCTACACTGACCCTCTGACAATGCTGCACTCCCTCCACACTGACCCTCTGACAATACTGCACTCCCTCCACACTGATCCTCTGACAATGCTGCACTCCCTCCACACTGACCCTCTGACAATGCTGCACTCCCTCCACACAGACCCTCTGACAATGCTGCACTCCCTCCACACTAATCCTCTGACAATGCTTCACTCCCTCCACACTTAATTCTCTGACAATGCTGCACTCCTTCCACACTGACCCTCTGACAATGCTGCAATCCCTCCACACTGACCCTCTGACAATGCTGCACTCCCTCCACACTGACCCTCTGACAATGCTGCACTCCCTCCACACTGACCCTCTGACAATGCTGCACTCCCTCCGCACTGACCCTCTGACAATGCTGCACACCCTCTACACTGATCCTCTGACAATGCTGCACTCCCTCCACACTGACCCTCTGACAATGCTGCACTCCCTCCACACTGATCCTCTGACAATGCTGTACTCCCTCCACACTGACCCTCTGACAATGCTGCACTCCCTCCACACTGATCCTCTGACAATGCTGCACACCCTCCTCACTGATCCTCTGACAATGCTGCAATTCCTCCACACTGACCCTCTGACAATGCTGCACTCCCTCCACACTGATCCTCTGACAATGCTGCACTCCCTCCACACTAATCCGCTGACAATGCTTCACTCCCTCCACACTAATCCTCTGACAATGCTGTACTCCCTCCACACTAATCCGCTGACAATGCTTCACTCCCTCCACACTAATCCTCTGACAATGCTGTTCTCCCTCCACACTGATCCTCTGACAATGCTGTACTCCCTCCACACTGACCCTCTGACAATGCTGCACTCCCTCCACAATGATCCTCTGACAATGCTGCACTCCCTCCACACTGATCCTCTGACAATGCTGCACTCCCTCCACACTGACCCTCTGACAATGCTGCACTCCCTCCACACTAATCCTCTGACAATGCTGCACTCCCTCCACACTGACCCTCTGACAATGCTTCACTCCCTCCACACTGACCCTCTGACAATGCTGCACTCTCTCCACACTGATCCTCTGACAATGCTTCACTCCCTCCACACTGACCCTCTGACAATGCTGCACTCCCTACACACTGACCCTCTGACAATGCTGTACTGCCTCCACACTGATCCTCTGACAATGCTGCACTCCCTCCACACTGACCCTCTGACAATGCTGCACTGCCTCTACACTGATCCTCTGACAATGCTGCACTCCCTCCAGACTGACCCTCTGACAATGCTGCACTCCCTCCACACAGACCCTCTGACAATGCTGCACTCCCTCCACACTAATCCTCTGAAAATGCTTCACTCCCTCCACACTTAATCCTCTGACAATGCTGCACTCCCTCCACACTGATCCTCTGACAATGCTGTACTCCCTCCACACTGACCCTCTGACAATGCTGATCACCCTCTACACTGACCCTCTGACAATGCTGCACTCCCTCCACACTGACCCTCTGACAATACTGCACTCCCTCCACACTGATCCTCTGACAATGCTGCACTCCCTCCACACTGACCCTCTGACAATGCTGCACTCCCTCCACACAGACCCTCTGACAATGCTGCACTCCCTCCACACTAATCCTCTGACAATGCTTCACTCCCTCCACACTTAATTCTCTGACAATGCTGCACTCCTTCCACACTGACCCTCTGACAATGCTGCACTCCCTCCACACTGACCCTCTGACAATGCTGCACTCCCTCCACACTGACCCTCTGACAATGCTGCACTCCCTCCACACTGACCCTCTGACAATGCTGCACTCCCTCCGCACTGACCCTCTGACAATGCTGCACACCCTCTACACTGATCCTCTGACAATGCTGCACTCCCTCCACACTGACCCTCTGACAATGCTGCACTCCCTCCACACTGATCCTCTGACAATGCTGTACTCCCTCCACACTGACCCTCTGACAATGCTGCACTCCCTCCACACTGATCCTCTGACAATGCTGCACACCCTCCTCACTGATCCTCTGACAATGCTGCAATTCCTCCACACTGACCCTCTGACAATGCTGCACTCCCTCCACACTGATCCTCTGACAATGCTGCACTCCCTCCACACTAATCCGCTGACAATGCTTCACTCCCTCCACACTAATCCTCTGACAATGCTGTACTCCCTCCACACTGATCCTCTGACAATGCTGTACTCCCTCCACACTGACCCTCTGACAATGCTGCACTCCCTCCACAATGATCCTCTGACAATGCTGCACTCCCTCCACACTGATCCTCTGACAATGCTGCACTCCCTCCACACTGACCCTCTGACAATGCTGCACTCCCTCCACAATGATCCTCTGACAATGCTGCACTACCTCCACACTGACTCTCTGACAATGCTGTACTCCCTCCACACTGACCCTCTGACAATGCTGCACTCCTTCCACACTGATCCTCTGACAATGCTGTACTCCCTCCACACTGACCCTCTGACAATGCTGCACTCCCTACACACTGATCCTCTGACAATGGTGCACTCCCTCCACACTGACCCTCTGACAATGCTGCACTCCCTCCCAATGATCCTCTGACAATGCTGCACTACCTCCACACTGACTCTCTGACAATGCTGCACTCCATCCACACTGACCCTCTGAAAATGCTGCACTCTTTCTATACTAATCCTCTGACAATGCTGCACTCCCTCCACACTGACCCTCTGACAATGCTTCACTCCCTCCACACTGACCCTCTGACAATGCTGCACTCCCTCCACACTGATCCTCTGACAATGCTGCACACCCTCCTCACTGATCCTCTGACAATGCTGCAATTCCTCCACACTGACCCTCTGACAATGCTGCACTCCCTCCACACTGATCCTCTGACAATGCTGCACTCCCTCCACACTAATCCGCTGACAATGCTTCCCTCCCTCCACACTAATCCTCTGACAATGCTGTACTCCCTCCACACTGATCCTCTGACAATGCTGTACTCCCTCCACACTGACCCTCTGACAATGCTGCACTCCCTCCACAATGATCCTCTGACAATGCTGCACTCCCTCCACACTGATCCTCTGACAATGCTGCACTCCCTCCACACTGACCCTCTGACAATGCTGCACTCCCTCCACAATGATCCTCTGACAATGCTGCACTACCTCCACACTGACTCTCTGACAATGCTGTACTCCCTCCACACTGACCCTCTGACAATGCTGCACTCCCTCCACACTGATCCTCTGACAATGCTGTACTCCCTCCACACTGACCCTCTGACAATGCTGCACTCCCTCCACACTGATCCTCTGACAATGCTGCACTCCCTCCACACTGACCCTCTGACAATGCTGCACTCCCTCCACACTGACCCTCTGACAATGCTGCACTCCCTACACACTGACCCTCTGACAATGCTGTACTCCCTCTACACTGACCCTCTGACAATGCTGCACTGTTTCTATACTAATCCTCTGACAATGCTGCACTCCCTCCACACTGACCCTCTGACAATGCTTCACTCCCTCCACACTGACCCTCTGACAATGCTGCACTCCCTCCACACTGACCCTCTGACAATGCTGCACTCCCTCCAGACTAATCCTCTGACAATGCTGCACTCCCTCCACACTGACCCTCTGACAATGCTTCACTCCCTCCACACTGACCCTCTGACAATGCTGCACTCCCTCCACCCTGACCGTCTGACAATGCTGCACTCCCTCCACACTAATCCTCTGACAATGCTTCACTCCCTCCACACTGACTCTCTGACAATGCTGCACTCCATCCACTCTGACCCTCTGACAATGCTGCACTCTTTCTATACTAATCCTCTGACAATGCTGCACTCCCTCCACACTGACCCTCTGACAATGCTTCACTCCCTCCACACTGACCCTCTGACAATGCTGCACTCCCTCCACACTGACCCTCTGACAATGCTGCACTCCCTCCACACTAATCCTCTGACAATGCTTCACTCCCTCCACACTGACCCTCTGACAATGCTGCACTTCCTCCTCACTGACCCTCTGACAATGCTGCACTCCCTCCACTCTGACCCTCTGACAATGCTGCACTCCCTCCACACTAATCCTCTGACAATGCTTCACTCCCTCCACACTGACTCTCTGACAATGCTGCACTCCATCCACACTGACCCTCTGACAATGTTGCACTCTTTCTATACTAATCCTCTGACAATGCTGCACTCCCTCCACACTGACCCTCTGACAATGCTTCACTCCCTCCACACTGACCCTCTGACAATGCTGCACTCCCTCCACACTGACCCTCTGACAATGCTGCACTCCCTCCACACTAATCCTCTGACAATGCTGCACTCCCTCCACACTGACCCTCTGACAATGCTTCACTCCCTCCACACTGACCCTCTGACAATGCTTCACTCCCACCACACTGACCCTCTGACAATGCTGCACTCCCTCCACACTAATCCTCTGACAATGCTGCACTCCCTCCACACTGACCCTCTGACAATGCTGCACTCCCTCCACACTAATCTTCTGACAATGCTGCACTCCCTCCACACTGACCCTCTGACAATGCTTCACTCCCTCCACACTGACCCTCTGACAATGCTGCACTCCCTCCACACTGACCCTCTGACAATGCTGCACTCCCTCCACACTGATCCTCTGACAATGCTGCACTCCCTCCACACTGATCCTCTGACAATGCTGCACTCCCTCCACACTAATCCTCTGACAATGCTTCACTCCCTCCACACTGACCCTCTGACAATGCTGCACTCCCTCCACACTAATCCTCTGACAATGCTTCACTCCCTCCACACTGACCCTCTGACAATGCTGCACTCCCTCCACACTGACCCTCTGACAATGCTGCACTCCCTCCACACTGACCCTCTGACAATGCTGCACTCTCTCTATACTAATCCTCTGACAATGCTGCACTCCCTGCACACTGACCCTCTGACAATGCTGCACTCCCTCCACACTGATCCTCTGACAATGCTGCACTGCCTCCACACTGAACCTCTGACAATGCTGCACTCCCTGCACACTGACCCTCTGACAATGCTGCACTCCCTCCACACTAATCCTCTGACAATGCTGCACTCCCTCCACACTGACACTCTGACAATGCTGCACTCCCTCCACACTAATCCTCTGACAATGCAGCACTCCCTCCACACTGACCCTCTGACAATGCAGCACTCCCTCCACACTGACCCTCTGACAATGCTGCACTCTCTCTATACTAATCCTCTGACAATGCTGCACTGCCTCCACACTGACCCTCTGACAATGCTGCACTCCCTGCACACTGACCCTCTGACAATGCTGCACCCCCTCCACACTAATCCTCTGACAATGCAGCACCCCCTCCACACTGACCCTCTGACAATGCTCTTCTCCCTCCACACTGACCCTCTGACAATGCTGCACTCGCTCCACACTGATCCTCTGATAGTGATGCACTCCCTCAGTACTGACTCTGGCAGAGTGGAAGTGGCCCTATACTGACCCTCCGACATTGTGGCCCAATCTCAGGACAAAACTCCGACAGTACAGCACTCCATCACAAATGACACTCTGACAGTACATCACTGCCTCAGTACTGACTCATTGACAGTGTATCACTCCCTCAGTACTGACCCTCTGCCTCGGTCCTGCACCTCTGACAGTCCAGCAGTGCCTCAGTACTGTCTATGTGACAGTGTAGCACTCTCTCTGTGCTAACCCTCTGACAGTACTGACCCTCCCTCAGTACTGACCCGCTGACAGTTCAGCACCCGCTCGGTACTGACTCGCTGACAGTGCAGCACCCGCTCGGTACTGACCCTCTGATAGTGCAGCACTCTCTCAATACTGACCATCTGACTGTGCGGAACACCCTCAGTACTGACCCGCTGATAGTTCTGCACCCGCTCGGTACTGACTCTCTGACAGTGCAGCTCTTCCTCAGTACTGACCCTCTGACAATGCAGCACTCTCTCTGTCCCGACCCTCTGAAATAGCACTCACTCGGAACTGACACTCTCACTGTGTAGCGCTCCCTCAGTACTGACCTTTTGATAGTACATGCTCCCTCAGTTCCTACCCTATGACAGTGTAGTGCTCGTTCAGTACTGACCCTCTGATGGTGCAGTGCTCTCAGACTACAGAGCTTCAGACAGTGCGGCATTCCCTCTGGACTGAACCTCTGACAGTGAGGTGCTCCCTCACTACTGACTGTCCGACAGTGCGGTGATCCCTCAGTGCTCACCCTCTGGCAATGCAGCAGCCCCTCAGTGCTGACCCTCTGACAGTGCAGAACTTCTCAGTACTGACCATCTGACACTGTGGCAGTGCCCCCATACCGATCGTGTGACAGTGCGGTACACCCTCAGTACTGACCCTCTGACAGTGCAGCACTTCCTCAGTACTGACCCTCTGACAGTGCAGCTCTCCCTCAGTACTGACCATCTGACAGTGCAGCACTCCCTCAGTACTGACCCTCTGACAGTGCAGCACTCCCTCAGTACTGACCCTCTGACAGTGCAGCACTCCCTCAGTACTGACCCTTTGGCAGTGCAGCACTCCCTCAGTACTGACCCTCTGACAGTGCAGCACTCCCTCACTACTGACCCTCTGACAGTGTGGCACTCCCTCACTACTGACCCTCTGACAGTGCAGCACTCCCTCAGTACTGACCCTCTGACAGTGCAGCACTCCCTCAGTACTGACCCTCTGACAGTGCAGCACTCCCTCACTACTGACCCTCCGACAGTGCAGCACTCCCTCAGTACTGACCCTCTGACAGTGCAGCACTTCCTCAGTACTGGCCCTCTGACAGTGCAGCACTCCCTCAGTACTGACCCTCTGACAGTGCAGCACTCCCTCAGTACTGACCCTCTGACAGTGCAGCACTCCCTCAGTACTGACCCTCTGGCAGTGCAGCACTTCCTCACTACTGACCCTCCGACAGTGCAGCACTCCCTCAGTACTGACACTCTGACAGTGCAGCACTCCCTCAGTAATGGCCCTCCGACAGTGCAGCACTCCCTCAGTACTGACCCTCTGACAGTGCAGCACTCCCACAGTACTGACCATCTGACAGTGCAGTACTCCCTCAGTACTGACCCTCTGACAGTGCAGTACTCCCTCAGTACTGACCCTCTGACAGTGCAGTACTCCCTCAGTACTGACCCTCTGACAATGCTGCACTCCCTCAGTACTGATCCTCTGACAGTGCAGCATTCCCTCAGTACTGACCCTCTGACAGTGCAGCACTCCCTCAGTACTGATCCTCTGACAGTGCAGCACTCCCTCAGTACTGATCCTCTGACAGTGTAACACTCCCTCAGTACTGACCCTCTGACAGTGCAGCGCTCCCTCAGTACTGACCCTCTGACAATGCTGCACTCCCTCAGTACTGATCCTCTGACAGTGAGGTGCTCCCTCACTACTGACTGTCCGACAGTGCGGTGATCCCTCAGTGCTCACCCTCTGGCAATGCAGCAGCCCCTCAGTGCTGACCCTCTGACAGTGCAGAACTTCTCAGTACTGACCATCTGACACTGTGGCAGTGCCCCCATACCGATCGTGTGACAGTGCGGTACACCCTCAGTACTGACCCTCTGACAGTGCAGCACTTCCTCAGTACTGACCCTCTGACAGTGCAGCTCTCCCTCAGTACTGACCAACTGACAGTGCAGCACTCCCTCAGTACTGACCATCTGACAGTGCAGCACTCCCTCAGTACTGACCCTCTGACAGTGCAGCACTCCCTCAGTACTGACCCTTTGGCAGTGCAGCACTCCCTCAGTACTGACCCTCTGACAGTGCAGCACTCCCTCACTACTGACCCTCTGACAGTGTGGCACTCCCTCACTACTGACCCTCTGACAGTGCAGCACTCCCTCAGTACTGACCCTCTGACAGTGCAGCACTCCCTCAGTACTGACCCTCTGACAGTGCAGCACTCCCTCACTACTGACCCTCCGACAGTGCAGCACTCCCTCAGTACTGACCCTCTGACAGTGCAGCACTTCCTCAGTACTGGCCCTCTGACAGTGCAGCACTCCCTCAGTACTGACCCTCTGACAGTGCAGCACTCCCTCAGTACTGACCCTCTGACAGTGCAACACTCCCTCAGTACTGACCCTCTGGCAGTGCAGCACTTCCTCACTACTGACCCTCCGACAGTGCAGCACTCCCTCAGTACTGACACTCTGACAGTGCAGCACTCCCTCAGTAATGGCCCTCCGACAGTGCAGCACTCCCTCAGTACTGACCCTCTGACAGTGCAGCACTCCCACAGTACTGACCATCTGACAGTGCAGTACTCCCTCAGTACTGACCCTCTGACAGTGCAGTACTCCCTCAGTACTGACCCTCTGACAGTGCAGTACTCCCTCAGTACTGACCCTCTGACAATGCTGCACTCCCTCAGTACTGATCCTCTGACAGTGCAGCATTCCCTCAGTACTGACCCTCTAACAGTGCAGCACTCCCTCAGTACTGATCCTCTGACAGTGCAGCACTCCCTCAGTACTGATCCTCTGACAGTGTAACACTCCCTCAGTACTGACCCTCTGACAGTGCAGCGCTCCCTCAGTACTGACCCTCTGACAATGCTGCACTCCCTCAGTACTGATCCTCTGACAGTGCAGCACTCCCTCAGTACTGACCCTCTGACAGTGCAGCACTCCCTCAGTACTGACCCTCTGACAGTGCAGCACTCCCTCAGTACTGACCCTCTGACAGTGCAGCACTCCCTCAGTACTGAACCTCTGACAGTGCAGCACTCCCTTAGTACTGATCCTCTGACAGTGCAGCACTCCCTCAGTACTGACCCTCTGACAGTGCAGCACTCCCTTAGCACTGATCCTCTGACAGTGCAGCACTCCCTCAGTACTGACCCTCTGACAGTGCAGCACTCCCTTAGTACTGATCCTCTGACAGTGCAGCACTCCCTCAGTACTGACCCTCTGACAGTGCAGCACTCCCTCAGTACTGACCCTCTGACAATGCTGCACTCCCTCAGTACTGATCCTCTGACAGTGCAGCACTCCCTCAGTACTGACCCTCTGACAGTGCAGCACTCCCTCAGTACTGACCCTCTGACAGTGCAGCACTCCCTCAGTACTGACCCTCTGACAGTGCAGCACTCCCTCAGTACTGAACCTCTGACAGTGCAGCACTCCCTTAGTACTGATCCTCTGACAGTGCAGCACTCCCTCAGTACTGACCCTCTGACAGTGCAGCACTCCCTTAGCACTGATCCTCTGACAGTGCAGCACTCCCTCAGTACTGACCCTCTGACAGTGCAGCACTCCCTTAGCACTGATCCTCTGACAGTGCAGCACTCCCTCAGTACTGACCCTCTGACAGTGCAGCACTCCCTTAGTACTGATCCTCTGACAGTGCAGCACTCCCTCAGTACTGACCCTCTGACAGTGCAGCACTCCCTCAGTACTGACCCTCTGACAATGCTGCACTCCCTCAGTACTGATCCTCTGACAGTGCAGCACTCCCTCAGTACTGACCCTCTGACAGTGCAGCACTCCCTCAGTACTGACCCTCTGACAGTGCAGCACTCCCTCAGTACTGACCCTCTGACAGTGCAGCACTCCCTCAGTACTGAACCTCTGACAGTGCAGCACTCCCTTAGTACTGATCCTCTGACAGTGCAGCACTCCCTCAGTACTGACCCTCTGACAGTGCAGCACTCCCTTAGCACTGATCCTCTGACAGTGCAGCACTCCCTCAGTACTGACCCTCTGACAGTGCAGCACTCCCTTAGTACTGATCCTCTGACAGTGCAGCACTCCCTCAGTACTGACCCTCTGACAGTGCAGCACTCCCTCAGTACTGACCCTCTGACAGTGCAGCACTCCCTCAGTACTGACCCTCTGACAGTGCAGCACTCCCTCAGTACTGACCCTCTGACAGTGCAGCACTCCCTCAGTGTTGACCCTCTGACAGTGCAGTACTCCCTCAGTACTGACCCTCTGACAGTGCAGCACTCCCTCAGTACTGACACTCTGACAGTGCAACACTCCCTCAGTACTGACCCTCTGACAGTGCAGCACTCCCTCAGTACTGACCCTCTGACAGTGCAGCACTCCCTCAGTACTGACCCTCTGACAGTGCAGCACTCCCTCAGTACTGACCCTCTGACAGTGCAGCACTTCCTCAGTACTGGCCCTCTGACAGTGCAGCACTCCCTCAGTACTGACCCTCTTTTCTTCTATTTCATAGAGTCTTGTGGAAATTTGGAGACATTGGGTCTGCAGATTCTGAGGAAGCCTGAGAGAGACACACAAACCAAGGCCTGTCTGAAACTCTCTGTTATAGACTATTCAGAGGGACTGAGTCACAGAGGTGCACAGCTTGGAACCAGCCCCTCCTGTCCAACTCGTCCATACCAACCAGATATTCTCATCGCATTTCATTCCATTAGCTAGCACTTGGCTGATACTCCTCTAAACCCTTCCTATTCACAGACTCACCCTGATGCCTTTTAAATGTCACAATTGTACCAGCCCCCATCACTTCCTCTGGCAGCTACCTGCATGCCCTTGAATAAGTGCTCAAACATTCATACTGTCGATACCATACTCTAATAAACACCAACCTACGAAAGGCTATCATTGTCATTTTCAGCCCACCCTTAGCTTCTTCATTACGCTGATTTCAACACAGGGAAAGAAACAGAGTTAGTGACCATCCACCGTAACCCTGTTATAAAACTTATTTTCACATGTGGCTTGTATGTGATTCCCACACCCTCTAATAGTTGCCTGGAAGGTGGGGGTGAGCTGTACTCTCCTGCTGCAGTCCTTGGGTGTCCCCCAGTGATGTTAGGGAGGGAGCTCCAGGATTTTGACCTGAACCATGTAAAGAGCTCTCTTACTGGAGTGCCCTTTTAAAGTTGCGAAGTTAGTACAGACCAGGAGGACCCGAGAGCTGCTGTCTTGTCAGAGAGAGAGGCCTGGTGGGTGCTGCTGTCTTGTCAGAGAGAGAGGCCTGGTGGGTGCTGCTGTCTTGTCAGAGAGAGAGGCCTGGTGGGTGCTGCTGTCTTGTCAGAGAGAGAGGCCTGGTGGGTGCTGCTGTCTTGTCAGAGAGAGAGGCCTGGTGGGTGCTGCTGTCTTGTCAGAGAGAGAGGCCTGGTGGGTGCTGCGGTCTTGTCAGAGAGAGAGGCCTGGTGGGTGCTGCTGTCTTGTCAGAGAGAGAGGCCTGGTGGGTCACACACCTCAGGTGAGGGGCGATATTGAGAAGCTGGGGCCTTCATGGTAATTTCAGACATGATAGAGATTGAGCCAACAATGTTGGCATCACGAACCTGTTAGCTGTGGGACGTGATCCTCCTTTGTAGCAGAGGGATTCAATCCCTTTAATCGACCAAGCTTGAGAATTCAACCCTAAAGTCAATCTGTACGGACACGCTGGAGACCTGAACCATCAATACAGAGATTGCTGAAGAAACTTAGCATGTCCGGCAGCATCTCTGAAGGGGGAGGGAGAAAGAGACAGAGAGAGAGTTCACCTTTCAATCCAGTGATTTCTGCGGGAAGGTTCCATCAGAACAGACCGGTTTGAGGAAGGGTCACTTGAAATGTGAATTGTTCCTCTCTCTCTTCACCGTTGCTACCTGCTGAATTCTGCTGAATATCCCCAGCCATCTGTTTGATTGAGAATTTGACCTGATCCAAGCGTCACTGAGTCATTCAGTCTGTGTTCAATGCCCTGAGGCTGCTTCTGCTGAAAGTTGACAAACAGGTTTAAGGCTCTGTAAGGTATTGTATTTGGAGTGCGGGCTAAATGGAAGAACAGATACAGAACACAGGCACTTCACAAAGATCCTTCTCAATGTAACTTTGTGATGTTCATTCAGAAGGAACAGCTCAGACCTAACATTTTGGTTAATCAGCCAAGGGGAGTATATATGTCATTGCAAAGACTTGTTGTAAAGACTGTACCGAACCGAACTTTAGTGACTATGTTTGTACGTAAAGTTTTTTTGTGAATAAAGTATCTTTTTGAAATTGATATAAATATTTTTTCGAGGGAGACCAAGCATCTTGAGCTTGTGGAGGCATTGCCCTTGTCCCTAGTCTTTCTTACATAAATGCTAGACAAGTTCGATACTCCCCGGGTATAGACATCAAACGGTCATCAACGGGGAGGAGATGGTGGGATGGTCACCGGGGGCTAAGTGTTGCCTCACCCCACCCGGGTTCGATTCCAGCCTCGGGCGACTGTCTGTGTGGAGTTGGCACATTCTCCCCGTGTCAGCCTCCGGGTGCTCCAGTTCCCACCCACTGTCCAAAGATGTGCAGGCTGGGTGGGTTAGCCAGAGGAAATGAAGGGATCCAGAGATGGTGGGGGGGGCGGGAGGATGGGCTGTTCTGCCGAGGGTCAGTGTGAACCTGATAGGCCGAATGACCTGCTTCCACATCTTAGGGATTGTATGATCAATCCAGAGACTCAAATACTGTTCTGGGCCCTGGGCTCCAATCTTGGAGGTGGCTCTGGGTCATCACAGTGAGAACAGGTTTGGGGATGAACACGGTCCAAGGGCGCAACAGGTTTCCTTTCTGAGGTGTTGAAGGCATGAATGTTCTGTCGAGGTGCTTTGGGGATAAACATACTGAGGGGATGGTTTCTAAGGTATTGAGGGAGCACTATCTGTCAGTACAGGGTGCAGATGGTCGAAAGGTACAGATACACTTCATAGAACATAGAACATAGAACATAGAACAGTACAGCACAGAACAGGCCCTTCAGCCCTTGATGCTGTGCCGACCATCGATCCTCATGTAAGGGAAACCTAAAGTATGAACCCTCAAATTTCTGTGACCATATGCATGTCCAGCAGTCACTTAAATATCCCCAATGACCTCGCTTCCACAACTGCTGCTTGCAACGCATTCCATGCTCTCGCAACTCTCTGCTTAAAAAACCCACCTCTGACATCCCCTCTATATTTTCCTCCAAACAGCTTAAAACTATGACCTCTCGTGTTAGCACTTTCTGCCCTGGGGAAAAAGTGTCTGGCTATCAACTCTATCTATGCCTCTCATTATCTTGTATACCTCAATTAGGTCCCCTGTCTTCCTTCTTTTTTCCACTGAAAGAAGTCCGAGCTCAGTCAACCTCTCTTTGTTAGATAAGCCCTCCATTCCAGGCAGCATTCTGGTAAACCTCCTCTGAAACCTCTCCATAGCATCCACATCTTTCCTATAATAGGGCGACCAGAACTGGACACAGTATTCCAAGTGCGTTCTAACCAAAGTTTTACAGAGCTGTATCAAGATCTCACGACTCTTAAACACAATCCCCCTGTTGATGAAAGCCAAAACACCATATGCTTTCTTAACATCCCTGTCCACTTGGGTAGCCATTTTAAGGGATCTATGTACCTGCACCCCAAGATCCCTCTGTTCCTCCACACTGCCAAGAATCCTGTCTTTAATCCTGTACTCAGTTTTCAAATTTGACCTTCCAAAATGCATCACCTCCATTTATTCAGGTTGAACTCCATCTGCCACATCTCAACCCATCTCTGCATCCTGTCAATGTCCCGCTGCAGCATACAATAACCCTCTATACTGTCAACGACACGTCCAAACTTTGTGTTGTCTGCAAACTTGCTGACCCCTCCTTCAATCCCCTCATCCAAGTCATTAATAAAAATTACAAACAGTAGAGGCCCAAGGACAGAGCCCTGTGGAACACCACTCACCACTGACTTCCAGGCAGAATATTTTCCTTCTACTACCACTCGCTGTCTTCTGTTGGCCAGCCAATTCTGTATCCAGACAGCTAGGTTTCCCGGTATCCCATTCCTCCTGACCTTCTGAATTAACATACCATGGGGAACCTTATCAAATGCCTTACTGAAGTCCATATACACCACATCCACAGCTCGACCCTCATCAACTTGCCTAGTAACATCCTCAAAGCACTCAGTAAGGTTTGTGAGGCATGACCTGCCCCTCACAAAGCCGTGTTGATTGCATTAAATCAAACCATGCTCTTCCAGATGCTCATAAATCCTGTCCCTTAGAATCCTTTCTAACTCCTTACAGACGACAGACGTGAGAGTGTCTGGTCTGGTCTGGATTTCCCTATTTCCTTTCTTGAAGAGAGGAATTATATTTGCATCCCTCCAGTCCTCAGGTACGACTCCAATGGAGAGCGAGGATGTAAGGATCTTCGCAAGCAGCGAAGCTATCACATTTCTCACTTCCCAAAGCAGCCGAGGACAAATCTGGTCTGGCCCTGGCGACTTGTCAAGCTTAATGTTTGTCAAAATGTTCAGCACATCAGCTTCCTCAATCTCTATCTGTTCCAGCATGCTTACCTGCTCCTCAATGGTTTCATTCACTACAAGGTCCTTTTCTTTAGTAAAGACAGAAGCAAAAAACTCATTTAGGGGGTTCCCCTGCCTCCTCAGACTCTACACACAAGTTCCCTATGCTATCCCTGAGCGGCCCTACTCTTTCTTTGATCATTGTCTTACTCCTCACATCCGTGTAAAATGTCTTTGAATTCTCCCTCATCCTTCCTGTCAAGCCTTTTTCCTGCCCCCTCCTGGCTCTCCTCAGGCCATTATTGAGCTCCTTCCTCGCCTGCCTGTAATCCTCTAGAGCTGACCAAGACCCTTCCTTCCTCCACCTTACGTAAGCTGCCTTCTTTCTTTTGACGAGAAGCTCCTCCGCTCTCGACATCCAAGGTTCCTTTATCTTGCCCCTTCTTGCCTGACTCAGAGGAACACATTTATGCATCACTCGCAACAACTGTTCCTTAAACCGTCTCCACATGTCTATAGTGGCCTTTCCATGGAATAATTGCTCCCAATCCATGGTTCCCAACACACGTCTGATAGTATCATAGTTTCCTTTTCCCCAATTAAATATCCTCCCATTGTGCCTGCTTCTCTCCTTTTCCATGGCTATATAGAATGTGAGGCAGTTGTGGTCACTATCACCAAAATGCTCTCCCACCACAAGATCTGACACCTGCCCTGGCTCATTGCCGAGCACCAAAATCAAAATGGCCTCTCCCCTCGTCGGCCGCTTCAAGGTGCTGAGTTAGGAAACCCTCCTGAACACACCTTACAAAACCAACTGCTCGAAGGAGGTTCCAATCTATATTGAGAAAGTTAAAGTCACCCATTACAACAACCCTATTACATTCATTCTTTACCAAAATCTGCTGACCTATGCTTTCTTCAACCTCCCTGCTGTTGTTGGTGGGGGTCGGGGGGGCTGTAGTAAACCTCTAATGAGGTGACTGCTCCCTTACTGATCCTAATTTCCACCCATACTGACTCAGTAGGCAGACCGTCCTCGACAATGGTAACTTCTGTAGCTGTGATACCCTCTCTGATTTCCTTTCTGAATTCATTGCATGTGTTGTCCCTCAAGGGTTGGCCAGCACGGTGGCTCAATGGTGAGCACTGCTGCTTCACAGCATCAGGGACCCAGGTTCGATTCCAGACTCGGGCGACTGTCTGTGTGGAGTTTGCACATTCTCCCAGTGTCTGCGTGGGTTTCCTCCGGGTGCTCCGGTTTCTTCCCACAGTCCAAAGATGTGCAGGTTAGGTGAAATGGCCATGCTAAAGTGCCTGTAGCGTTAGGTGCATCAATCAGTCGTAAACGTAGGGGAATGGGTCTGGATGGGTTCCTCTTCAGAGGGTCGGTGTGGACTTGTTGGGACGAAGGGACTGTTTCCACACTGTAGGGAATCTAAGGGTCTATCCTTGGACTCTCCTTTTTCTCACCTACATACTGCCAGGAGGTGACATTGTCCGAAAACACCGTTTTGGGTTTCAAATGTACACTGACACTGACCAGCTCTCCCTCCCCATCATCCCTCTCTATTACTCCACTGTTACTCAGTTATCAAACTGCTAACCATGCTCCCACTACTCGATTAGCTGCAGTTTTCTCCAGTGAAACATTGTAATGGTTAGAACCATTGCCTTCAGTTGCTATTACAAATTCCTTTCCCTTACTGCTGAGCCCCCTCCCTCCCACTGGGAAATATCTGAGGTACACTACATTCTTCACAATATTGCTGTTATATCTGACCCCAAGGTGACCTTCTGATCAGACATCCACACAATCACAAACACCAGGAATTCCATTCTGTTAAACGTTGCTTGTCTCCCTGTGAGAAACAAAGCTCACACACTTCAATCATTGCAGTCTGAGACAAGATCGGAATCAGTAGTGTCCTTTATTTTTACACTTGCAATTGGGTGTGATGTCCAGTGCCAGGCAAGGCAGAGGGCATACACACACCAAATTCAACAAACTTTCGATATTTATATCATTTGGTTCCTACATAGGGTTTCTTATTTCATTGTTTCCCCCCTTCCCCACCCCCCCCCCCCCCTCCGTTTACATCCTCCACTTCCCGAAGACTGATCCCACCACTCCTGCTCATCCGGCCTTGTCTGCGAAAAAATGCTTAGTTCTGGCCTCACAAGGCCGTTTGACCTCATCCCACTGCAGGTCATTGTTAGGCATATTCTTTCTTCATCAGTATCTACTCTTTCCATCTGGGCCTCTCCCGAGACCACTCTGATCTCTCTGACCTCTTTAGTTAGGGTTTGTCCCTGTGTCTCTGTAAAAATGGAAAACCTACTGTTTATACAGGTTTTCTAGCTTGACTGCATCCCCTCACAACATCTTATCTATTTGCCCATAAAATCTACCATTGTTCTGCAATCACGTTTCATGCTGACATACAATGCTAGCTAATACAAAAACAATTATATATTTCCTCCACATAGTTTCCATTCTTGATGACTCAGCTCTTGGCTGAAACAATTACATACTGGTGTGAGTTCATTTACCTCGTATCAGAAATTATAATTGCAGAAATAACATTAATTTACCAATATCCCACATCCCCCTCACCCCAGCTCCATTGTTACTGAAACCCCTTACCCGTGTCGGTGTTGCCTTAAACTTGATGAATCTGAAGCCGAACCCTTGATTCCGTGACTGACCCAGAATCTGCTAGCTTCCTGTGTTTCCTGCACAATTACCCCCTGGTCCCTTTGTGGTGCAGCTTTCTACAGTTTCCACCATTTAAATAGCACTCTATTCTTTTATTATCCCCTCCAAAATGACCAACTTCCCATTTTCCCAAATTATACTCCATCTGGCAACTTGTTGCCCCCTTCTCCTGTGCATCTCTCTCACTTCACAATCCTCTTAGACCTTTACAGTTATGCCTTTTCTGACAGATATCCCCACCCCCCAATTCTTCTAACCGTTTACTGGGAATCCTGGGCAGTGGGAAGCGTGCAGTGTTGCTCTGTTTTCCTTGAGACTCTATGGGATGACTGGGAGGAGCTTGCTGCCCATTGGTCAGAATGGAGACAACTTGCCCATCGCGCTGCATGAGCCTTTCACTCCCCATGTCTTATTGATGAGGCACAGCGGCAGCATGGAAGGAAAGAAAAGGAAGGAAATCCTGCTCTCCATATCTCACTGACTCTTGGGTCATTCTGTCCCATCTATGAAAGATCTGCCCTGTTCAGTCACATGAAGTCCCAAGGTGGAAACTCCTAGAAACCCACATAGATTTCCCCCTGAACTAACTGCTGACCTCCACAAGGGGTAATGTGTCCAGTCATCCTGGGCCAGGAGGAGGGGATGGTGTGAGTTTCTAACCTGAACTGACAGTGATGGATTATATAAACTTGGATGAGAGGATACTACAGGTGGGTATTCAGATGGTAATCTCAGTAACTGTAACGCCAAACTCTTACTCAATTCATCAGGACCTGGATATTCACATTGTGCGTGAGTATTGTGTTCCAGCTCAATCCCATTTACTGCATAAAAGTTCTCCTTTCAATCATCCCATTCTCTCAATAGTTCTCCCCACACCTTCAATGTGTCCTGTAATCCTTGTATAATGAGCTGATGGGTGTCAGGTTTATTATTATAACGGGTAACTTTTGTAAACCCCTCTGTCACAGCTCCCCAAATTTCCTTTGCTACAAGGAGAACAATCTCAGTTTCTCCAAACCCCTGATTCCCCAATGTACGTTTGCTCTCTACAAGGTACACATCAGAGTTGTGTTGGAACAGTGTCCACTCACCTACATCAGTGCAACCCCCCGCACCCCCCCAGCAATGTTAAAGAAAGGGAACATCCTCCAGGACAAAGCACTGTGCCTGAGTGGTGTCCCATCCACCACCTTCAGCATTCCCTCTCTCCACCCCCGAGGTACAGTGACATCACTGTGTAGAGGCAAAGTCAGTAATGTCCTACCAGACCATAGGGCTGCTCTCTCATTAGGGAGAGATGACTGGTGGTGGTTTAACCTGAAGGTTACCACAGCCCAGGCAAGGGGAGAGGTTGGGAAGGAGAGTCCATCTATTGTAGATCGATATTATCTACCCAATGTATCAGCAACAACTATATCAGACCAATGAATAATGTAAAAGAATATCCAAAACATGCTGCTACAATCCCCCATTCCTTGAGCCATCCTGGTAAATCCCCCCTGTGCCCCCTCTCAGGGACCCTGCCATCCTTCCCAATGTGTGGGCGATCTCTGGTTTGCACAGACCCAGCTGCTCTGTGTTCCTGTGGGTGACGCCATCATCGAGCACCAGTTGCACTAAACCTGGGTCTGTGAGTATGGGAGACACAGAATTCCCAACAGCATTTAAGACACATTTCGGTGCACACTGTGATACCAAGACAGATGGTGCGAATGACAGTGTATTGGAAAATGGATCAGGATAGTTTGGTGATAGTTTTCTTTACTGGCACAGACTCAATGGCCCACAGAGCCTTTTTCTGTGCTGTAAACCTCAAGACACTTAATATAGGAATATGACTGGCCACCTTTGAAACCAGGTCAGAAAAAATGATAGTAGAATAGATGACACATGATTGGTCAATGTGTTTGGGAGGAAAGTAAGATGGAGCGGTTTAGGAGGAAATTCTGGAGCTCGATGCAGGAATCTGAAAGAGCCATCATCAAGTGAGAAATAAAAATGGGGTATCCTCAAGGCTGGAATCAAAGAAAGGCACATATAGCACAGCTTTGAGAGACTGGAGGGGATTAGAGTAAGAGAGGGGTCTGAGGCTGGAGAGGAATTATTAGAGATAAGGAAGATGTTCGCCGAGCTGGAAATTTGTCTTGCAGACGTTTCGTCCCCTGTCTAGGTGACATCCTCAGTGCTTGGGAGCCTCCTGTGAAGCGCTTCTGTGATTTTTCCTCCGGCATTTATAGTGGCCTGTCTCTGCCGCTTCCGGTTGTCAGTTCCTCAACCACTATAAATGTCGGAGGAAATATCACAGAAGGGCTTCACAGGAGGCTCCCAAGCACTGACGATGTCACCTCGACAGGGGACAAAACATCTGCAACACAAATTCCCAGCTCGGCGAACAGAACCACAACAAAGAGCACCCGAGCTACAAATCTTCTCACAAACTTGGAAGATAAGGAAGAGTTGTGAGGCTCGGTGAGATGACAGAGATAGGGAGAGATGTGAAGAGGGAGGAATGCAGAGATAGCAAGAATTAGAGACGTAATGTTATGTAGCATGGAAACAGACCCTGTGATCCAATCAATCCATGTCAAACATAATTCCAAACTGAGGTAATCTCACCTGCCTCCCCTTGGTCCACATGTATCCAAACATTTCCTATGAGGTACCTGTCCAAATGGGTTTCCCGTAGAGTCACTGTGGTGTGGAAACTGGCCATTTAGAGTCATAGTCATTGAGATGTACAACATGGAAACAGACCCTTCCATCCAACCCATCCATGCCGACCAGATATCCTAAGCTGAAAATGTGTTGCTGGAAAGGAAGGGCTTATGCCCAAAACGTCGATTCTCCTGTTCCCTGGATGCTGCCTGACCTGCTGCACTTTTCCAGCAATACATTTTCAGCTCTGATCTGCAGCATCTGCAGACCTCACTTTCACCTCCGACCAGATATCCTAACCCAATCTAGTCCCACCTGCCAGCACCCGGCCCATATCCCTCCAAATCCTGGAAGACTGGTGCCATTATTTGAGAAAGGCGATAAGGAAAAGTCAGCAAACTATAGACCGGTGAGGCTGTAGTCAGTAGAAGGCAAGTTGTTGGAAGGGCTTATAAGGGGCAGGATATACATGTAATTGGAAAGACAAGATTGATTAGGGATAGTCAGCATGGTTTTGTGCATGCAAATCACTTACTTGGATTTCAGAAAGACGTTCAGCAAGAGTCCACATAACAGACGGGTTAGCAAGTCCATCACCATAGAATACAAGGAGATGGGGAGATTTGGATACAAAATTGGCTGGAAGGTCATAGAGTCATAGAGATATAAGCACAGAAACAGACCCTTCGGTCCAACCCGTCCATGCTGACCAGGTATCCCAACCCATTCTAGTCCCACCTGCCAGCATCTGGCCCATATCCCTCTAAACCCTTCCAAATCATGTTCCCACCGACAGAGGAATCTCAATTATGTGAACGAGTTGGGTGGGCACTAATTCATTCGGATAATCAATGATTCGGTGAATCGATTGAATGCCTTTCCTCTGGGGCTCGGAGTTTTCAAATCTGCTCTCCATTCAGGAGATTGCAGCAGCACACAGCACGAATGCCCACCCACACACGGCCCCCAGCCTGACCCCTACCGCCGTGCAACACCACTCCCAGCCTGACCCGCACTGCCGCCGACACACCACCCCCAGCCAGACCCTCACCGTCGTCCAACACCGCTCCCAGCCTGACCCTCACTGCCGCCCACACATCACCCCCAGCCTGACCATCACCGTCGTCCAACACCGCTCCCAGCCTGACCTACATGGGAATCCACACACCACCCCCAGCCAGACCCTCACCACTGTCCACACACCGCCACCAGCCTGGCCCTCACTGTCGTCCACACACCACCCCCAGGCTGACCCTCACCGTCGTCCAACACCGCTCCCAGTCTGACCTACATGAAAATCCACACACCACCCCCAGCCAGACCCTCACCACTGTCCACACACCGCCACCAGCCTGGCCCTCACTGCCGTCCACACACCACCCCCAGCCTGACCCTCACCGTCGTCCAACACCGCTCCCAGCCTGACCTACATGGGAATCCACACACCACCCCCAGCCAGACCCTCACCACTGTCCACACACCGCCACCAGCCTAACTCTCACTGTCGTCCAACACCACTCCCAGCCTGACCCTCACTGCCGCCCACACACCACCCCCAGCCTGACCCTCACTGTCGTCCAACACCGCTCCCAGCCTGACCCTCACTGCCGCCCACATACCACCCCCAGCCTGACCCTCACTGCCTCCCACACACCGCACCCAGCCTGACCCTCACTGCCGCCCACACACCGTCCCCAGCCTGACCCTCACTGCCTCCCACACACCGCCCCCAGCCTGACCCTCACTGCCGCCCACATACCAACCCCAGCCTGACCCTCACCGTCGTCCAACACCGCTCCCAGCCTGACCCTCACTGCCGCCCACACACCGTCCCCAGCCTGACCCTCACTGCCTCCCACACACCGCCCCCAGCCTGACCCTCACTGCCGCCCACATACCACCCCCAGCCTGACCCTCACTGCCGCCCACACACCACCCCCAGCCTGACCCCTACCGCCGTGCAACACCGCTCCCAGCCTGACCCTCACTGCCGCCCACACACCGTCCCCAGCCTGACCCTCACTGCCTCCCACACACCGCCCCCAGCCTGACCCTCACTGCCGCCCACACACCACCCCCAGCCTGACCCCTACCGCCGTGCAACACCGCTCCCAGCCTGACCCTCACTGCCGCCCACACACCGTCCCCAGCCTGACCCTCACTGCCGCCCACACACCACCCCCAGCCTGACCCTGACTGTCGTCCAACACCGCTCCCAGCCTGACCCTCACTGCCGCCCACATACCACCACCAGCCTGACCCTCATTGCTGTCCAATACCTCCCCCAGCTTGACCCACACAGCCGCCCACACACCGCCCCCACATTGACCCTCACTGCCGCCCACACAACAATCCCAGCCTGACCCTCATTGTCGTCCAACACCGCTCCCAGGCTGACACTCACTGCTAACCACATTCCGCCTCCAGCCTGACCCTTACTGCCACCCACACATTGCCCCACAGCCTGACACTCACCGCCGTCCACTCACCACCCCCAGCCTGACACTCACCAGCGTCCACTCACCGCCCTCAGCCTGACCCTCATCATCATCCAACACCGCTCCCAGCCTGACCCTCAATGCTGCCCACACATTGTGCCACACCCTGACACTCACCGCCCCCCCGCCTAACCATCACCAGCATCCGCACACCACCCCAGTCTCACTCTCACCTGAATCCACATTACCCCCAGCCTGACCCTCACTGCCGTCCACACACCACCCTCAACCTGACCTTCTCCGCTGTCCACACATCGCCCCCAGCCTGACCTTCACCGGCATCCACACACCACCCCCAGCCTGACCCTCACTGCCATCCACACACTGACCCAGCTTGACCCTCACTGCCATCCACACACTGACCCAGCCTGACCCTTACCACCATCCGCGCACCACCTGACTCTCACCAGAATCCACACTGCCCCCAGCCTGACCCTCACTGCCATCCACACACCGCCCCCAACATGACCTTCGCCGCCATCCACACATCGCCCCAGCCTGACCTTCACCGGCATCCACTCACCACCCCCAGCCTCACCCTCACTGCCATCCACACACCGATCCGGCCTGACCCTTACTGCCATCCACACACCGCCCCAGACTGATCTTCACTGCCGCCCATATAATGCCCCCAAGACTGACCCACAGCGCCATCCATACACCGCCCCCAGCCTGACTCTCACCACCTTCCAAAGACCGCCCCCAGGCTGGCCCTCACTGATGCCCACACATCGCACTCAGCCTGACCCTTACTGCTACCCACAAACCACCCCATCCTGACCCTAAGCGCCATCCACACACTGCCAACAACCTGACCCTCACCACCATCCACGCACTGCCCTCAGCCTGACTCTCAGCGCCGTCCACACACCGCCCCAACCTGACACTCACCACCCTCCACACACTAGCCACAGCCTGACCCTCACCACTGTCCACAACCTGCCCCCAGCCTGACACTCACCACCGCTGACACTCCACCCCCAGTCTGAACCTCACTGCCATCCACACACCACCGCAGCCTGTCCCTCACTGCCGTGAACACACCGCCCCCAGCCTGACCCTTTCCACCGTCCACACACCGCCCCCGGCCCGACCCTCACCACCGTCCACACACCGCCCCCAGCCTGACCCTCACCACCATCCACACGCTAATCCCAGCCTGACCCTCACCGCCCTCGACTCACTGCCCCCAGCTGGACCCTCACTGCCCCAGCCTGACCTTACCGCCCCAAGCCTGACCTTACTGCCGCCCAGCCTGTTCCTCACCGCCGTCCACCATTGCCCCCAGCCTGACCCTCACCGCCGTTCAACACCACCCCCAGCCTGACCCTCACTGCCGCCCACACACCGCCCCCAGCCTGACCCTCACCGCCGTCCAACACCGCCCCCGCCTGACCCTCACTGCCACCCACACACCGCCCCCAGCCTGACCCTCACCGCCATCCACTCACCGCCCCTAGCCTGACCCTCAGCACCGTCCACACACAGCTCCCAACCATGCCCTCACTGACGCCTACACACCGCACCCGTCCTGACCCTCACTGCTGTCCAACACTGCCCTCAGCCTGGCCCTCACTGCTGCCCACATACCACCCCCAGCCTGGCCCTCACTGCTGCCCTCATACCACCCCCAGACTGACCCTCAATGCCATTCACACACGGCTGCCAGCCTCACCCTCAGTACCACCCACACACTGCCCCCAGGCTGACCCTCACTGCCGCCCACACACCGCGCCCAAACTACCCTCACTATCGGCCACACACCGCACCCAGCCAGACCCTTACTGCTCTGCCACACACCACCCCACAGCCTGACCCTCACCGCCCCAGACGCACTGCCCCCAGCCGGACCCTAACGCACCCAGCCTGACCTTACCGCCCCCAGCCTGACCCTCACCACTGTCCAACATTGCCACCAACCTGTCCCTCACCACCATTCAACACCACCCCAGCCTGACCCCCACTACCGCCCACACACCACCCCCAGCCTGACCCTCAGCGCCATCCACATACCGCTACCAGCCTGATCCTCAGCACCATCCACACTCTACCCCCAGCCTGGTTCTCACTGCCACCCACACACCGCCCTCAGCCTGACCCTCAGCGCCATCTACACACTACCCCCAGTCTGATCCTCACCACCATCCACACTCCGCCCCCAGCCTGGTTCTCACTGCCGCTCACACACCGCCCTCAACCTGACCCTCAGCGCCGTCTACACACAGCCCCAGCTTGACCCTCACCACAGTCTACACACTACCCCAAGCATTACCATCGCTGCCACCCACACACCACCCCTATACTGACCCTCAGTGCCATCCACACACCGCCCCCAATCTGACCCTCGCTGCCGCCCACACTCGGTTCTCAGTCTGACCCTCACCACCACGCAAGTGCCGTCTCCAGTCTGATCCTTTCTGCCATCCACACATCACCCCCAGCCTGACCCTCGCCGTGGTCTACACTCCATGCCCAGCCTGACCCTCACAGGGTCCCTCACAGGGACAGCGGTCAGGGTCAGGCTGGGGGCCATAAGGTCAGGCTAGGTGTGGTGAGGGTCCGGCTGGGGGCAGTGCGTCTGGGGCGGTGAGGGTCAGGCTGGGGGCAGTAAGGTCAGGCTTGGGGCGGTAAGGTCAGGCTGGGTGCGAGGAGGGTCCGGCTGGGGGCAGTGCATCCGGGGTGGTGAGGGTCAGGCTAGGGGGTGGGGTGTGGCGGAGCAGTGAGGTTCTGGCTGGGGGTGGTGTGTGGACGATGGTGAGGGTTAGTTTGGGGGTGGTGTGTGGGCGGCAGAGAGGGCCAGTCTGGGGGCGGTGTGTGGTTGGCGGTGAGGATCAGGCTTGGATGGTGTTGAATGGCGGCGAGGGTTAGGCTGGTGGCAATGTTGGACAGTGGCGAGAGTCAGGCTGGGGGCGGTAAGGTCAGGCTGGGGGCGGTAAGGTCAGGCTGGATGCGGTGAGGGTCCGGCTGGGGGCAGTGCGTCTGGGGCGGTGAGGGTCAGGCTGTGGGGTGGTGTGTGGTGGAGCAGTGAGGGTCTGGCTGGGGGCGGTGTGTGGATGATGGTGAGGGTTAGTTTGGGGGCGGTGTGTGGGCGGCAGTGAGGGGCGGTGTGTGGATGGCGGTGAGGGTCAAACTGGGGATGGTGTCTGGGCAGCAGTGAGGGTCAGGCTTGGGGCGGTGTGTGAATGGCATTGAGGGTCAGTCTGGGGGTGGTTTGTGGGTGGCAGTGAGGGTCAGCCTGGCGGCAGTGTGCGGATGGCACTGAGGGTAAGGCTGGAGGCGGTGTGTGGACGGCGGTGAGTGTCAGGTTGTGGGGCAATGTGTGGGCGACATTGAGGGTCAGGTTGGGAGCGATGTTGGATGACGTTGAAGGTCAGGCAAGGGGTGGTGTGTGGGTGGCAGTGAGGGTCAGGCTGGGGGTGGTGTTGGACGGCGGTGAGGGTCAGGCTCGGGGTGGTGTGTGGGTGGCAGTGAGGGTCAGGCTGTGGGTGGTGTTGGACGGCGGTAAGGGTCAGGCTGGGGGTGGTTTGTGGGTGGCAGTGAGGGTCAGCCTGGGGGCAGTGTGCGGATGGCACTGAGTGTCAGGCTGGGGGTGGTGAGTGGACGGCGGTGAGTGTCAGGCTGTGGGGCAATGTGTGGGCGACATTGAGGGTCAGGTTGGGAGCGATGTTGGATGACGGTGAAGGTCAGGCTGGGGGTGGTGTGTGGGTGACAGTGAGGGTCAGGCTGGGGGTGGTGTTGAATGGTGGTGAGGGTCAGGCTGGGGGTGGTGTCTGGGCGGCACTGAGGGTCAGGCTGGGGGTGGTGTTGAACGGCGGTGAGGGTCAGGCTGGGGGCAATGCTGGACGGCGGTGAGGGTCAGGATGGGGGCGGTAAGGGCAGGCTGGGGGAGGTAAGGACAAGCTGGGGGCGGTGAGGGACAGGCTGGGGGCAGTGAGTCCGGGGCGGTGAGGGTCAGGCTGGGGGGGTGGTGTGTGGACGGCAGTGAGGCTCTGGCTGGGGTCGCTGTTGGACATTGGTGAGGGTAAGGCTAAGGGTAGTGTGTGGACGGCAGTGAGGGCCAGCCTGGGGGCGGTCTTTGGAAGGTGGTGAGGGTCAGGCTGGGGTCGGTGTGTGGACGGTGGTGAGGGTCAGGCTGGGGGGCGGTGTGTGGACAGTAGTGAGAGACAGGCTGGGGGTGCTGTGTGAACAGCATTGAGGGTCAGCCTGGGGGCGGTGTGTCGGCGGTGGTGAGTTTCAGGCTGGGGGCACTGTGTGGACGGTGTAAGGCTCAGGCTGGGGGCAGTGTGTGGACGGGGGTGAGTGGCAGGCTGGGGGCGGTGTGTGGATGGTGGTGAGAGTCAGGCTGTTGGCTGTGTGTGAGCGGCAGTGAGGGTCAGGCGGGGGGCAGTGTTGGACGGCAGTGGGAGTCAGGATGGGGTGATTTGTGGGTAGCAGTAAAGGTCAGGTTGAGGGCGGTGTGTGGGCATCAGTGAGGGCCACCCTGGGGGCGGTCTTTGGAAGGTGGAGAGGGTCAGGCTGGGGGCGGCGTATGGATGGCGCTGAGGGTCAGTCTTGGGGGCATTGTATGGGCGGCAGTTAAGATCAGTCTGGGTCGGTGTGTGGATGGCAGTAAGGGTCAGGCTGGGTCGGTGTGTGGATGGCAGTGAGGGTGAGGCTTGGGGTGGCGTGTGGATGCCGGTGAAGGTCAGACTGGGGGCGATGTGTGGACAGCAGTGAGGGTCAGGCTGGGGGCAATGTGTGGACGGTGGTGAGTGTCAGGCTGGGGGCAGTGTGTGTACGGCGCTGAGAGTCAGGCTGAGGGCAGTGTGTGGATGGTGGTGAGGGTCAGGCTGTGGGCGGTGTATGGATGGCGCTGAGGGTCAGTCTGGGGGCATTGTGTTGATGGCAGTAAGGGTCAGGCTGGGTCAGTGTGTGGATGGCAGTGAGGTTCATGCTGGGGGTGGTGTGTGGATGCCGTTGAAGGCCAGGCTGGGGCTATGTGTGGATGGTGGAGAAGGTCGGGTTGGAGGCGGTGTGTGGACGGCGGTTAGGGTCAGGCTGGGGGCAGTGTGGATTCTGACTGGGGTGGTGTGCAGACGGTGGTAAGTGTCAGGCTGGGCGTGGTGCGTAGATGCTGGTGATGGTTAGGATGATGGAGGTGAGTGTCAGGCTGTGGGACAATGTGTGGGCAGCGTTGAGCGTCAGGCTGGGAGTAGTTTTTGACAATGCTGAGGGTCAGGCTGTGGGTGTTGTGTGAGCGGCAGTGAGGGTCAGGCAGAGGGTGGTGAGTGGACGGCGGTGAGTGTCAGGCTCTGGGGCAATGTGTGGGCGGCAGTGAGGGTCAGGCTGTGGACGGTGTGTGGGAGGCAATGAGGGTCAGGCTGTGGACAGTGTGTGGACAGCAGTGAGGGTCAGGCTGGGGGCGGTGCGTGGGCGGCAGTGAGGGTCAGGCTGGGGACGGTGTGTGGGAGGCAGTGAGGGTCAGGCTGGGGGCGGTGTGTGGGAGGCAGTGAGGGTCAGGCTGGGGGCGGTGTGAGGGATGGAGTGAGGGTCAGGCTGGGGATGGTGTGAGGATGGCAGTGAGGGTCAGGCTGGGAACGGTGTGTGCGCGGGCAATCGTGCTGTGTGCTGTGTCCTGAATGGAGAGCAGATTTGAAAACTCCGAGCCCCAGAGGAAAGGCATTTAATCGCTTCACCGAGTCATTGATTGTCCGAATGAATTAGTGCCCACCCAACTCGTTCACATAATTGAGGTTCCTCTGTCGGTGGGAACATCATTTGGAAGGGTTTAGAGGGATATGGGCCAGATGCTGGCAGGTGGGACTAGAATGGGTTGGGATACCTGATCAGCATGGACGGGTTGGACCGAAGGGTCTGTTTCTGTGGTGTATATCTCTATGACTCTATGACCTTCCAGCCAATTTTGTATCCAAATCTCCCCATCTCCTTGTATTCTATGGTGATGGACTTTTATACCCGTGTGTTATGTGGACTCTTGCTGACCGTCTTTCTGAAGTCCAAGTAAGTGATTTCCATGCACAAAGCCATGCTGACTATCCCTAATCAATCTTGTCTTTCCAATTACATGTACATCCTGCCCCTCATAAGCCCTTCCAACAACTTGCCTTCTACTGACTACAGCCTCACCGGTCGATAGTTTGCTGACTTTTCCTTACCGCCTTTCTTAAATAATGGCACCAGTCTTCCAGAGGCTAGTCCAGAACCAGAGGGCATAGGTTTATGGTGACAGGGTAAAGATATAAAAGAGACTGAAGGGACAACTGTTTCACACAGATGGTGGTACGTGCATGGAATGAGCTGTCAGAGGAAGTGGTAGAGGCTGGTACAATTGCAACATTTAAGGGGCATTTGGATGGATACATGAATAGGAAGGGTTTGGAGGGATATGGGCTGGGTGCTGGCAGGTGGGACTAGATTGGGTTGGGATACCTGGTCAGCATGGATGGGTTGGATGGAAGGGTCTGTTTCCATGTTGTACATCTCAATGACTATGACTCTAAATGGCCAGTTTCCACACCACAGTGACTCTACGGGAAACCCAATTGGACAGGTACCTCATAGGAAATGTTTGGATACATGTGGACCAAGGGGAGGCAGGTGAGATTACCTCAGTTTGGAATTATGTTTGACATGGATTGATTGGATCACAGGGTCTGTTTCCATGCTACATAACATTACGACTCTAATTCTTGCTATCTCTGCATCCCTCCCTCTTCACATCTCTCCCTATCTCTGTCACCTCACCCAGCCTCACAACTCTTCCTTATCTTCATAGTTTGTGAGAAGATTTGTAGCTCGGGTGCTCTTTGTTGTGGTTCTGTTCGCCGAGCTGGGAATTTGTGTTGCAGATGTTTTGTCCCCTGTCTAGGTGACATCGTCAGTGCTTGGGAGCCTCCTGTGAAGCCCTTCTGTGATATTTCCTCCGACATTTATAGTGGTTGAGGAACTGACAACCGGAAGCGGCAGAGACAGGCCACTATAAATGCCGGAGGAAAAATCACAGAAGCGCTTCACAGGAGGCTCCCAAGCACTGAGGATGTCACCTAGACAGGGGACAAAACATCTGCAACACAAATTCCCAGCTCGGCGAACATCTTCCTTATCTCCAATAATTCCTCTCCAGCCTCAGACACCTCCCTAATTCTAATCCCCTCCAGTCTCTGAAAGTTGTGCTTTCTGTGACTTTCTTTGATTCCAGCCTTGATGATATCCCATTTTTATTTCTCACTTGATGACGGCCCTTTCAGATTCCTGCATCGAGCTCCACAATTTCCTCCTAAACCGCTCCATCTTACTTTCCTCCCAAACACATTGACCAATCATGTGTCATCTATTCTACTATCATTTTTTCTGACCTGGTTTCAAAGGTGGCCGGTCATATTCCTATATTAAGTGTCTTGAGGTTTACAGCACAGAAAAAGGCTCTGTGGGCCATTGAGTCTGTGCCAGTAAAGAAAACTATAATCAAACTATCCTGATCCATTTTCCAATACACAGCCATTGGCACCATCTGTCTTGGTATCACAGTGTGCACCGAAATGTGTCTTAAATGCTGTTGGGAATTCTGTGTCTCCCACACTCACAGACCCAGGTTTAGTGCAACTGTTGCTCGATGATGGCGTCACCCACAGGAACACAGAGCAGCTGGGTCTGTGCAAACCAGAGATCGCCCACACATTGGGAAGGATGTCAGGGTCCCTGAGATGGGGCACAGGGTATTTACCAGGATGGTTCAAGGAATGGGGGATTGTAGTAGCATGTTTTGGATATTATTTTACATTATTCATTGGTATGATATAGTTGTTGCTGATACATTGGGTAGATAATATCGATCTACAATAGATGGACTCTCCTTCCCAACCTCTCCCCTTGCCTGGGCTGTGGTAACCTTCAGGTTAAACCACCACCAGTCATCTCTCCCTAATGAGAGAGCAGCCTCTCTGGTAGGACAATACTGACTTTGCCTCTTACACAGTGATGACACTGTACCTCGAGGGTGGGGAGAGGGAATGCTGAAGGTGGTGGATGGGACACCACTCAGGCACAGTGCTTTGTCCTGGAGGATGTTCATGTTCTTTAACATTGCTGGGAGCTTCACTGATGCAGGCAAGTGGAGAATGTTCCAACACAACCCTGATGTGTGCCTTATAGAGAGCAAACAGACATTGGGGAATCAGGGATTTAGGGAAACTGTGATTGTTCTCCTTGTAGCAAAGGAAATTGAGGGGAGCTGTGACAGAGGGGTTTACAAACGTTACCCGTTATAATAAACCTTATACTCATCAGCTCATTATCCAAGGATTACAGGGCACATTGAAGGGGTGGGGAGAACTATTGCGAGAATGGGATGATTGAAAGGAGAACTTTTATGCAGTAAATGGGATTGAGCTGGAACACAATGTTCACGCACAATGTGAATATCCTGGTCCTGATGAATTGAGTAAGAGTTTGGTGCTACAGTTACCGAGATTACCATCTGAATACCCACCTGTAGTATCCTGTAATAGAAGTTTATAAAATCCATCACTGTCAGTTCAGGTTAGAAAATCACACCATCCCCTCCTCCTGGCCCAGGATGACTGGACACATTACCCCTTGTGGAGGTCAGCAGTTAGTTCAGGGGGAAATCTATGTGGGTTTCCAGGAGTTTCCACCTTGGGACTTCATGTGACTGAACAGGGCAGATCTTTCATAGATGGGACAGAATGATCCAAGAGTCAGTGAGATGTGGAGAGCAGGATTTCTTTCCTTTTCTTTCCTTCCGTGTTGCCGCTGTGCCTCATCAATAAGACCTGGGGGGTGAAAGGCTCATGCAGCTCGATGGGCAAGTTGTCTCCATTCTGACCAATGGGCAGCAAGCTCCTCCTAGTCATCCCAGAGAGTCTCACGAAAAACAGAGCAACACTGCACGCTTCCCACTGCCCAGAATTCCCAGTAAACGTTTAGAAGAATTTGGGGGGGGGGGGGGGGGGGGAGGGGGGGGGGTGGTGCGGGGGAGTCTGTCAGAAAAGGCATAAGTGTAAAGGTCGAAGAGGATTGTGAAGAGAGAGAGATGCACAGGAGAAGGGGGCAACAAGTTGCCAGATGGATTATAATTTGGGAAAATGGGAAGTTGGTCATTTTGGAGGGGATAATAAAAGAACAGAGTGCTATTTAAATGGTGGAAACTGTAGAACGCTGCACCACAAAGGGACCAGGGGGTAATTGTGCAGGAAACACAGAAAGCAGCAGATTATTGGTCAGTCACGGAATCAATGGTTCGGCTTCAGATTCGTCAAGTTTAAGGTAACACCGACACGGGGAAGGGGTTTCAGTAGCAATGGAGCTGGGGTGAGGGGGAGACAAGCTACATTTTAGAGAATGGAATTCCTGGTGTTTGTGATTGTGTAGATGTCTGATCAGAAGGTCACCTTGGGGTCAGATATAACAGCAATATTGTAAAGAATGTAGTGTACCTCAGATATTTCCCAGTGGGAGGGAGGGGCTCAGCAGGAAGGGAAAGGAATTTGTAATAGCAACTGAAGGCAATGGTTCTAACCATTACAACATTTCATTGGAGAAAACTGCAGCTAATCGAGTAGTGGGAGCATGGTAAGCAGTTTGATAACTGAGTAACAGTGGAGTAATGAAGACAGATGATGGGGAGAGGGACTTGGGCAGTGTCTGCTTACATGTGAAACCTAACGCAGTGCTTTTGGACAATGTTACCTCCTGGCAGTATGTCGGTGAGAAAAAGGAGGGTCCAAGGTTAGATCCTTAGATTCCCTCCAGTGTGGAAACAGTCCCTTCGTCCCAACAAGTCCACACCGACTCTCCAAAGAGGAACCCATCCGGAGCCATTCCCATACGTTTACCACTGATTAATGCACCGAACACTACAGACACTTTAGCATGGCCATTTCACCTAACCTGCACATCTTTGGACTGTGGGAAGAAACCGGAGCACCCGGAGGAAACCCACGCAGACACGGGGAGAATGTGAAAACTCCACACAATCGCCCGAGGCTGGAATCGAACCTGGGTCCCTGATGCTGTGAGGCAGCAGTGCTCACCATTGAGCCACCGTGCTGGCCAACCCTTGAGGGACACCACATGCAATGAATTCAGAAAGGAAATCAGAGAGGGGATCACAGCTACAGAAGTTACCATTGTCGAGGAGGGTCTGCGTACTGAGGCAGTATGGGTGGAAATTAGGATCAGTAAGGGAGCAGTCACCTCATTAGGTGTTTACTACAGCTCCCTCCACCCCCCCCCCCCCCCCCCCCCCCCACCCAACAGCAGCAGGGAGATTGAAGAAAGCATAGGTCAGCAGATTTTGGTAAAGAGTGAATGTAATAGGGTTGTTCTAATGGGTGACTTTAACTTTCCCAATATTGATTGGAAACCTCCTTCGAGCAGATGGTTTGGAAGGAGCTGTTTTTGTAAGGTGTGTTCAGGAGGGTTTCCTAACTCAGCACATTGAAGCGGCTGACGAGGGGAGAGGCCATTTTGATTTTGGTGCTCGGCAATGAGCTGGCACAGGTGTCAGATCTTGCGGTGGGACAGCATTTTGGTGATAGTGACCACAACTGCCTCACATTCTATATAGCCATGGAGAAGGAGAGAAGCAGGCACAATGGGAGGATATTTAATTGGGGAAAAGGAAACTATGATACTATCAGACGTGAGTTGGGAACCATGGACTGGGAGCAATTGCTCTCTGGAAAGGCCACTATAGACATGTGGAGACAGTTTAAGGAACAGTTGTTGCGAGTGATGCATAAATGTGTTCCTCTGAGACAGGCAAGAAGGAGTAAGATAAAGGAACCTTGGATGTTGAGAGCGGAGGAGCTTCTCGTCAAACGAAAGAAGGCAGCTTACGTACGGTGGAGGAAGGAAGGGTCTTGGTCAGCTCTAGAGGATTACAGGCAGGCGAGAAAGGAGCTCATAAATGGCCTGAAGAGAGCCAGGCGGGGGCACGAAAAAGGCTTGGCAGGAAGGATTAGGGGGAATCCAAAGACATTTTACACGGATGTGAGGAGTAAGACAATGATCAAAAAAAGAGTCGGGGCGATCAGGGATAGCATAGGGATCTTGTGTGTAGAGTCTGAGGAGGTAGGGGAACCCCCTAAATGAGTTTCTTTTGCTTCTGTCTTTACTAAAGAAAACGACCTTGTAGTGAATGAAACCATTGAGGAGCAGGTAAGCATGCTGGGACAGATAGACATTGAGGAAGCTGATGTGCTGAACATTTTGACAAACATTAAGATTGACAAGTCGCCAGGGCCAGACCAGATTTGTCCTCGGCTGCTTTGGGAAGTGAGAAATGTAATTGCTTCGCTGCTTGCGAAGATCCTTACATCCTCGCTCTCCATTGGAGTCGTACCTGAGGACTGGAGGGAGGCAAATGTAATTCCTCTCTTCAAGAAAGGAAATAGGGAAATTCCTGGCAATTACAGACCAGACACTCTCACGTCTGTCGTCTGTAACCAGTTAGAAAGGATTCTGAGGGACAGGAGTTATGAGCATCTGGAAGAGCATGGCTTGATTTAATGCAATCAACACGGCTTTGTGAGGGGAAGGTCATGCCTCACAAACCTTACTGAGTTCTTTGAGGATGTTACTAGGCAAGTTGATGAGGGTCGAGCTGTGGATGTGGTGTATATGGACTTCAGTAAGGCATTTGATAAGGTTCCCCTGGTAGGTTCATTCAGAACGTCAGGAGGAATGGGATACAGAGGAACTTAGCTGTCTGGATACAGAATTGGTTGGCCAACAGAAGACAGCGAGTGGTAGGAGAAGGAAAATATTCTGCCTGGAAGTCAGTGCTGCGTGGTGTTCCACAGGGCTCTGTCCTTGGGCCTCTACTGTTTGTAATTTTTATTAATGACTTGGATGAGGGGATTGAAGGAGGGGTCAGCAAGTTTGCAGATGACACAAAGGTTGGAGGTGTCGTTGACAGTATAGAGGGCTGTTGTAGGCTGCAGCGGGACATTGACAGGATGCAGAGATGGGCTGATAGATGGCAGATGGAGTTCAACCTGGATAAATAGAGGTGATGCATTTTGGAAGGTCAAATTTGAAAACTGAGTACAGGATTAAAGACAGGATTCTTGGCAGTGTGGAGGAACAGAGGGATCTTGGTGTGCAGGTACATAGATCCCTTAAAATCGCTACCAAAGTGGAGAGGGTTGTTAAGAAAGCATATGGTGTTTTGGCTTTCATTAACAGGAGGATTGTGTTTAAGATCTGTGAGATCTTGATGCAGCTCTATAAAACTTTGGTTAGAACGCACTTGGAATACTGTGTCCAGTTCTGGTCGCCCTATTATAGGAAAGATGTGGATGCTTTGGAGAGGATTCAGAGGAGGTTTACCAGGATGCTGCCTGGAATGGTGGGCTTATCTAACAAAGAGAGATTGACTGAGCTCGGACTTCTTTCAGTGGAAAAAAGAAGGAGGGCAGGGGACCTAATTGAGGTGTACAAGATAATGAGAGGCGTAGATAGGGTTGATAGCCAGAGACTTTTTTCCCAGGGCAGAAATTGTTAACACGAGAGGTCATAGTTTTAAGCTGTTTGGAGGAAAGTATAGAGGGGATGTCAGAGGCGGGTTCTTTAAGCAGAGAGTTGCGAGAGCATGGAATGCGTTGCAAGCAGCAGTTGTGGAAGCAAGGTCATTGGGGATATTTAAGTGACTGCTGGACATGCATATGGTCATAGAAATTTCAGGGTTCATACTTTAGGTTTCCCTTACATGAGGATCGATGGTCGGCACAGCATCAAGGGCTGAAGGGCCTGTTCTGTGCTGTACTGTTCGATGTCCTATGTTCTATGAAGTGTATCTGTACCTTTCGACTATCTGCACCCTGCACTGACAGATAGTGCTCCCTCAATACCTTAGAAACCATCCCCTCAGTATGTTTATCCCCAAAGCACCTCGACAGAACATTCATGCCTTCAACACCTCAGAAAGCAAACCTGTTGCCCCCTTGGACCGTGTTCAACCCCAAACCTGTTCTCACTGTGATGACCCAGAGCCACCTCCAAGATTGGAGCCCAGGGCCCAGAACAGTATTTGAGTCTCTGGATTGATCATAGATTCCCTAAGATGTGGAAGCAGGTCATTCGGCCTATCAGGTTCACACTGACCCTCGGCAGAGCATCCTCCCCTACCCCCTCTATCCCCGGATCCCTTCATTTCCTCTGGCTAACCCACCCAGCCTGCACATCTTTGGACAGTGGGTGGGAACTGGACCAGCCGGAGGCTGACACGGGGAGAATGTGCCAACTCCACACAGACAGTCGCCCGAGGCTGGAATCGAACCCGGGTGGGGTGAGGCAACACTGCGCCCCCGTGACCATCCCACCATCTCCTTCCCGTTGATGACCGTTTGATATCTGTACCCGGGGAGTATCGAACTTGTCTAGCATTTATGTAAGAAAGATTAGGGACAAGGGCAATGCCTCCACAAGCTCAAGATGCTTGGTCCCCCTCGAAAAAAATATTTATATCAATTTCAAAAAGATACTTTATTCACAAAAAAACTTTACGTACAAACATAGTCACTAAAGTTCGGTTCTGTACAGTCTGTACAACAAGTCTTTGCCATGACATATATACTCCCCTTGGCTGATTAACTGAAATGTTAGGTCTGAGCTGTTTCTTCTGAATTAATATCACAAAGTTACATTGAGAAGGATCTTTGTGAAGTGCCTGTGTTCTGTATCTGTTCTCCCATGTACCCCGCCCTCCGAATACAATACCTTACAGAGCCTTAAACCTGTTTGTCAACTTTCAGCAGAAGCAGCCTCAGGGCATTGCACACTGACTGAATTACTCTTTGACGCTTGGATCAGGTCAAATTCTCAAGCAAACAGATGGTGGGGAAATTCAGCAGGTAGCAACGGTGAAGAGAGAGAGGAATAATTCGCATTTCAAGTGACCCTTCCTCAAAATGGTCTTTTCTGAAGGAACGTTCCCGCAGAAATCACTGGATTGAAAGGTGAACTCTCTCTCTGTCTCTTTCTCCCTCCCCCTTCAGAGATGCTGCCGGACATGCTGAGTTTCTTCAGCAATCTCTGTATTGATGTTTCAGGCCTCCAGCGCGTCCGTACAGATTGATTTTAGTGTTGAATTCTCAAGCTTGCTCTAGTAAAGGGATTGAATCCCTCTGCTACAAAGGAGGGTCACTTACCTCAGCTAACAGGTTCGTGATGCCAACATTGTTGGCTCAATCTCTATCATGTCTGAAATTACGATGAAGGTCCCAGCTTCTCAACCTCACCCCTCACCTGAGGTGTGTGACCGACCAGTCCTCTCGCTCTGACAAGACAGCAGCTCTCGGGTCCTCCTGGTCTATACTAACTTTCCAACTTTAAAAGGACACTCCAGTAAGAGAGCTCTTTACATGGTTCAGGTCAAAATCCTGGCGCTCCCTCCCTAACATCACTGTGGGACACCCAAGGACTGCAGCAGGAGAGTACAGCTCACCCCCACCTTCCAGACAACTATTAGAGGGTGTGGGAATCACATACAAACCTCATGTGAAAATAAGTTTTATAACAGGGTCACAGTGGATGGTCACTATCTTTGTTTCTTTACCTCTGTTCAAATCAACGTAATGAAGAAGCTAAGGGTGGGTTGAAAATGACAATGATAGCCTTTCGTAGGTTGGTGTTTATTAGAGTTTGTATCGACAGTATGAATGTTAGAGCACTTATTCAAGGGTATGCAGGTAGCGGCTAGATGAAGTGATGGCGCTGGTACAGTTGTGACATTTAAAAGGCATCAGGATGAGTATGTGAATAGGAAGGGTTTAGAGGGATATCAGCCAAGTGCTAGCTCGTGGAATGAAATGAGATGAGAATATCTGTTTGGTATGGACGCGTTGGACAGGAGGGTCCATTTCCAAGCTGTGCACCTCTGTGACTCTGTGCCTCTGAATAGTCTATTACAGAGATATTCAGACAGTGTTTGGTTTGTGTGTCTCTCTCATGCTTCCTCAGAATCTGCAAACCCTATGTCTCCAAATTTCCACAAGACTCTATGAAATAGAAAAAAAAGAGGGTCAGTGCTGAGGGAGTGCAGCACTGTCAGAGGGTCAGTGCTGAGGGAGTACTGCACTGTCGGAGGGTCAGTACTGAGGGAGTGCTGCACTGTCAGAGGGTCAGTACTGAGGGAGTGCTGCACTGTCAGAGGGTCAGTACTGAGGGAGTGCTGCACTGTCAGACGGTCAGTACTGAGGGAGTGCTGCACTGTCAGAGGGTCAGTGCTGAGGGACTGCTGCACTGGAAGAGGGTCAGTACTGAGGGAGTGCTGCACTGTCAGAAGATCAGTACTGCGGGAGTGCTGCACTGTCAGAGGGTCAGTACTAAGGGAGCGCTGCACTGTCAGAATGTCAGAACTAAAGGAGCGCTACACTGTCAGAATGTCAGAACTAAAGGAGCGCTGCACTGTCAAAGAGCTGCACTGCCAGAGGGTCAGTACTGAGGGTGTACCGCACTGTCACACGGTCGGTATGGGGGCAGTGCCACTCTGTCACATGGTCAGTACTGAGGAATTCTGCACTGTGTGAGCGTCAGTACTGAGGGAGTGCCGCACTGTCAGAGGGTCTGTACTGAGGGATCACTGCACTGTCAGAGGGTCAGTACTGACGGACTGCTGCACTGCCAGAGGGTCAGTACCGAGGGATCACTGCACTGTCGGACAGTCAGTAGTGAGGGACTGCTGCATTACCAGACAGCCATTTCTGAGGAGTACTACACTGTCAAAGGGTCAGTACTGAATGAGCACCACACTGTCAGTGGTTCAGTCCAGAGGGAATGCCGCACTGTCTGAGGCTCTGTACTCTGAGAGCACTGCACCATCAGAGGGTCAGTACTGAGCGACCACTACACTGTCAGGGGGTCAGAACTGAGGGAGCATGCATTATCAAAAGGTCACTACTGAGGGAGCGCTACACAGTGAGAGTGTCAATTCTGAGTCAATGCAATTTCAGAGAGTCAGTACAGAGAGAGTGCTGCACTGTCAGAGGGTCAGAACTGAGAGAGTGCTGCACTGTTAGATGGTCAGTTCTGAGGGAGTGCTGCACTGTCTGAGGGTCAGTACTGAGTGAGCACCACACTGTCAGAGTTTCAGTCCAGACGGCAAGCCTCACTGTCAGAGGATCTGCACTGAGAGAGCACTGCACCACCAGAGGGTCAGTACTGAGGGAGTGCCTCATTGACAGAGGGACAGTACTGAGAGAGTGCTGCACTGTCAGAGTGTCAATACTGAGGGAGTGCCGCACTATCAGAGGGTTAGTCCATAGAGAGTGCTGCACGGTCAGATAGACAGTACGGAGGCACTGCTGGAATGTCAGATGTGCAGGACCGAGGCAGAAGGTCAGTGCTGAGGGACTGCTACACTGTCAAAGAGTCAGTACTGAGGCAGTGCTGCACTGTCAGACAGTCAGTTAGGATGGAGTGCTGTACTGTCAGAGGTTTTGTCCTGAGATTGGGCAACACTGTCGGAGGTCTGTACAGGGCCACTTCCACGCAGTCAGAGAGTCAGTACTGAGGGAGTGGATCACTATCAGAGGGTCAGTGTGGAGGGAGTGCAGCATTGTCAGAGGGTCAGTGTGGAGGGAATGCAGCATTGTCAGAGAATCAGTATGGAGGGAGTGCAGCATTGTAAGAGGATCAGTATGGAGGGAGTGCAGCATTGTAAGAGGATCAGTGTGGAGGGAGTGCAGTGTTATCAGAGGATCAGTGTGGAGGGAGTGCAGTATTGTCAGAGGGTCAGTGTGGAGGGAGAGCAGCATTGTCAGAGGGTCAGTATGGAGAGAGTGCAGAATTGTCAGAGGGTCAGTGTGGAGGGAATGCAGCATTGTCAGAGGTTCAGTATGGAGGGAGTGCAGCATTGTCAGAGGATCAGTGTGGAGGGAGTGCAGCATTGTCAGAGGATCAGTGTGGAGGGAGTGCAGCATTGTCAGAGGATCAGTGTGGAGGGCGAGCAGCATTGTCAGAGGATCAGTGTGGAGTGAGTGCAGCATTGTCAGAGGATCAGTGTGGAGGGAGGGCAGAATTGTCAGAGGATCAGTGTGGAGGGAATGCAGCATTGTCAGAGGATCAGTATGGAGGGAGTGCAGCATTGTCAGAGGATCAGTGTGGAGGGAGAGCAGCATTGTCAGAGGATCAGTATGGAGGGAGTGCAGCAATGTCAGAGGATCAGTGTGGAGGGAATGCAGCATTGTCAGAGGGTCAGTGTGGAGGGAGTGCAGCATTGTCAGAGGGTCAGTGTGGAGGGAGAGCAGCATTGTCAGAGGGTCAGTGTGGAGGGAGTGCAGAATTGTCAGAGGGTCAGTATGAAGGGAGTGCAGCATTGTCAGAGGATCAGCATGGAGGGTGTACAGCATTGTCAGAGGATCAGTGTGGAGAGAGTGCAGCATTGTCAGTGGATCAGGGTGGAGAGAGTGCAGCATTGTCAGAGGATCAGTATGGAGTGAGTGCAGCATTGTCAGAGGGTCAGTTGGAGGGAGTGCAGCATTGTCAGCGGATCAGTATGGAGCGAGTGCCGCAATGTCAGAGTGTCAGTGTGGAGGGAGTGCAGCATTGTCATAGGGTCAGTATGGAGGGTGTGCAGCATTGTCAGAGCGTCAGTGTGGAGGGGGTGCAGCATTGTCAGAGGGTCAGTGTGGAGGGAGTGCAGCATTTTCAGAGGATCAGTATGGAGGGAGTGCAGCATTTTCAGAGGATCAGTATGGAGGGAGTGCAGCATTGTCAGAGGGTCAGCATGGAGTGAGTGCAGCATTGTCAGAGGATCAGGGTGGAGAGAGTGCAGCATTGTCAGAGGATCAGTATGGAGTGAGTGCAGCATTGTCAGATGGTCAGTTGGAGGGAGTGCAGCATTGTCAGAGGGTCAGTGTGGAGGGAGTGCAGCATTGTCAGAGGGTCAGTATGGAGGGTGTGCATCATTGTCAGAGGGTCAGTATGGAGGGAGTGCAGCATTGTCAGAGGGTCAATGTGGAGGGAGTGCAGCATTTTCAGAGGCTCAGTGTGGATGGAGTGCAGCATTATCAGAGGGTCAGTGTGGAGAAATGCAGCATTGTCAGAGGATCAGTGTGAAGGGAGTGCAGCATTGTCTGAGAATCAGTGTGGACGGTGTGCAGCAGTGCCAGTGTGTCAGGAAGGAGGGAGTGCAGCATTGTCACAGGGTCAGTGTGGAGGGAGTGCAGCATTGTCAGAGATTCAGTGTGGAGGGAGTGCAGCATTGTCAGAGGGTCAGTATGAAGGGAGTGCATCATTATCAGAGCATCATCGTGGAGGGCGTGCAGCATTGTCAGAGGGTCAGTGTGGAGGGAGTGCACCATTGTCAGAGGATCAGCATGGAGGGAGTGCAGCAATGTCAGAGGGTCCGTTGGAGGGACTGCAGCATTGTCAGAGGATCAGTGTGGAGGAAGTGCAGCATTATCAGAGGGTCAGTATGGAGGGAGTGCAGCGTTATCAGAGGATCAGTGTGGAGGAAGTGCAGCATTATCAGAGGGTCAGTGTGGAGGAAATGCAGCATTGTCAGAGGATCAGTATGGAGGGATTGCAGCATTGTCAGAGCATCAGTGTTGAGGCAGTGCAGCATTGTCAGTCGATCAGTATGGAGGGAATGCAGTATTGTCAGTGGATCGGTGTGGAGGGAGTGCAGCATTGTCAGAGGATCAGTATGGAGGGAATGCATTATTGTCAGAGGATCGGTGTGGAGGGAGTGCAGCATTGTCAGAGGGTCAGTATGGAGGGAATGCAGTATTGTCAGAGGATCGGTGTGGAGGGAGTGCAGTATTGTCAGAGTGTCAGTGTGAAGGGAGTGCAGCATTGTCAGAGGGTCAGTATGGAGTGAGTGTAGCATTGTCAGAGGGTCAGTATGGAGGGAGTGCAGCATTTTCAGTGGGTCTGTATGGAGGGAGTGCAGCATTGTCAGAGGATCAGTATGGAGGGTGTACTGCATTGTCAGAGGATCAGGGTGGAGAGAGTGCAGCATGGTCAGAGGGTCAGTGTGGAAGTAGTGCAGCTTTGTCAGAGGGTCAGTGTGGAGGGAGTGCAGCATTTTCAGAGGGTCAGTATGGAGGGAGTGCAGCATTTTCAGAGGATCAGCATGGAGGGTGTACAGCATTGTCAGAGGATCAGTGTGGAGAGAGTGCAGCATTGTCGGTGGATCAGGATGGAGTGAGTGCAGCATTGTCAGAGGGTCAGTGTGGAGGGAGTGCAGCATTGTCAGAGGATCAGTATGGAGGGAGTGCCGCAATGTCAGAGCGTCAGTGTGGAGGGAGTTCAGCATTGTCATAGGGTCAGTATGGAGGGTGTGCAGCATTGTCAGAGGGTCTGTGTGGAGGGAGTGCAGCATTGTCAGAGGGTCAGTGTGGAGGGAGTGCAGCATTTTCAGAGGGTCAGTATGGAGGGAGTGCAGCATTTTCAGAGGATCAGTATGGAGGGATTGCAGCATTGTCAGAGGGTCAGTTGGAGGGAGTGCAGCATTGACAGAGGATCAGTAAGGAGGGAGTGCAGCATTGTCATATGATCAGTATGGAGGGTGTACAGCATTGTCAGTGGATCAGTGTGGAGAGAGTGCAGCATTGTCAATGGATCACGGTGGAGAGAGTGCAGCATTGTCAGAGGATCAGTATGGAGTGAGTGCAGCATTGTCAGAGGGTCAGTTGGAGGGAGTGCAGCATTGTCAGAGGATCAGTATGGAGGGAGTGCCGCAATGTCAGAGTGTCAGTGTGGAGGGAGTGCAGCATTGTCATAGGGTCAGTATGGAGGGGGTGCAGCATTGTCAGAGGGTCAGTGTGGAGGGAGTGCAGCATTGTCAGAGGGTCAGTGTGGAGGGAGTTCAGCATTTTCAGAGGATCAGTATGGAGGGAGTGCAGCATTTTCAGAGGATCAGTATGTAGGTAGTGCCGCATTGCCAGAAGGTCAGTTGGATGGAGTGCAGCATTGTCAGAGGATTAGTATGGAGGGAGTGCAGCAATGTCAGAGGGTCAGTGTGGAGGGAGTGCAGCATTGTCAGAGGGTCAGTATGGAGGGTGTGCAGCATTGTCAGAGGGTCAGTATGGAGGGAGTGCAGCATTGTCAGAGGGTCAGTGTGGAGGGAGTGCAGCATTGTCAGAGGGTCAGTGTGGAGGGAGTGCAGCATTTTCAGAGGATCAGTGTGGAGGGAGTGCAGCATTATCATAGGGTCAGTGTGGAGAAATGCAGCATTTTCAGAGGATCAGTATGGAGGGTGTAAAGCATTGTCAGAGGGTCAGAGTGAAGGGAGTGCAGCATTGTCTGAGGATCAGTGTGGACGGTGTGCAGCAGTGCCCGTGGGTCAGTAAGGAGGGAGTGCAGCATTGACAGAGGGTCAGTGTGGAGGGAGTGCAGCATTGTCAGAGAATCGGTGTGGAGGGAGTGCAGCATTGTCAGAGGGTCAGTATGAAGGGAGTGCAGCATTATCAGAGCATCATCGTGGAGGGCGTGCAGCATTGTCAGAGGGTCAGTGTGGAGGGAGTGCAGCATTGTCAGAGGGTCAGCATGGAGGGAGTGCAGCATTGTAAGAGTGTCAGTTGGAGGGAGTGCAGCATTGTCAGAGGATCAGTATGGAGGGAATGCAGTATTGTCAGAGGATCGGTGTGGAGGGAGTGCAGCATTGTCAGAGGATCAGTATGGAGGGAATGCAGTATTGTCAGAGGATCGGTGTGGAGGGAGTGCAGCATTTTCAGAGGATCAGTGTGGAGGAAGTGCAGCATTATCAGAGGGTCAGTGTGGAGGGAGTGCAGCATTGTCAGAGGGTCAGTACGGAGGGAGTGCAGCATTGTCAGAGGGTCAGTGTTGAGGGAGTGCAGCATTGTCAGAGGGTCAGTATGGAGGGAGTGCAACATTGTCAGAGGGTCAGTGTGGAGGGAGTGCAGCATTATCAGTGGGTCTGTATGGAGGGAGTGCAGCATTGTCAGAGGATCAGTATGGAGGGTGTACTGCATTGTCAGAGGATCAGGGTGGAGAGAGTGCAGCATGGTCAGAGGGTCAGTGTGGAGGGAGTGCAGCATTGTCAGAGTGTCAGTGTGGAGGGAGTGCAGCATTATCATAGGGTCAGTATGGAGGGTGTGCAGCATTGTCTGAGGGTCTGTGTGGAGGGAGTGCCGCATTGTCAGAGGGTCAGTGTGGAGGGAGTGCAGCATTTTTAGAGGGTCAGTATGGATGGAGTGCAGCATTGTCAGAGGATCAGTGTGGAGGGAGTGCAGCATTGACAGAGGGTCAGTGTGGAGGGAGTGCAGCATTGTCATAGAATCAGTATGGAGGGATTGCAGCATTGTCAGAGGGTCAGTTGGAGGGAGTGCAGCATTGTCAGAGGATCAGTAAGGAGGGAGTGCAGCATTGTCAGAGGATCAGTATGGAGGGTGTACAGCATTGTCAGAGGATCAGTGTGGAGAGAGTGCAGCATTGTCAGTGGATCAGGGTGGAGAGAGTGCAGCATTGTCAGAGGATCAGTATGGAGTGAGTGCAGCATTGTCAGAGGGTCAGTTGGAGGGATTGCAGCATTGTCAGAGGATCAGTATGGAGGGAGTGCCGCAATGTCAGAGTGTCAGTGTGGAGGGAGTGCAGCATTGTCATAGGGTCAGTATGGAGGGGGTGCAGCATTGTCAGAGGGTCAGTGTGGAGGGAGTGCAGCATTGTCAGAGGGTCAGTGTGGAGGGAGTGCAGCATTTTCAGAGGATCAGTATGGAGGGAGTGCAGCATTTTCAGAGGATCAGTATGGAGGGAGTGCAGCATTGTCAGAGGGTCAGTTCGAGGGAGTGCAGCATTGTCAGAGGATCAGTATGGAGGGAGTGCAGCATTGTCAGAGGGTCAGTGTGGAGGGAGTGCAGCATTGTCAGAGGGTCAGTATGGAGGGTGTGCAGCATTGTCAGAGGGTCAGTATGGAGGGAGTGCAGCATTGTCAGAGGGTCAGTGTGGAGGGAGTGCAGCATTTTCAGAGTATCAGTGTGGAGGGAGTGCAGCATTATCATAGGGTCAGTGTGGAGAAATACAGCATTGTCAGAGGATCAGTATGGAGGGTGTAGAGCATTGTCAGAAGGTCAGTGTGGAGGGAGTGCAGCATTGTTAGAGTATCAGTGTGGAGGGAGTGCAGCATTGACAGAGGGTCAGTGTGGAGGGAGTGCAGCATTGTCAGAGAATCAGTGTGGAGGGAGTGCAGCATTGTCAGAGGGTCAGTATGAAGGGAGTGCAGCATTGTCAGAGGGTCAGCATGGAGGGAGTGCAGCATTGTCAGAGGGTCAGTTGGAGGGAGTGCAGCATTGTCAGAGGATCAGTATGGAGGGAATGCAGTATTGTCAGAGGATCGGTGTGGAGGGAGTGCAGCATTGTCAGAGGATCAGTATGGAGGGAATGCAGTATTGTCAGAGGATCGGTGTGGAGGGAGTGCAGCATTGTCAGAGGGGCAGTATGGAGGGAATGCAGTATTGTCAGACGATCGGTGTGGAGGGAGTGCAGTATTGTCAGAGTGTCAGTATGAAGGGGTTGCAGCATTGTCAGAGGGTCAGTATGGAGGAAGTGTAGCATTGTCAGAGGGTCAGTGTGGAGGGTGTGCAGCATTTTCAGTGGGTCAGTATGGAGGGAGTGCAGCATTGACAGAGGATCAGTATGGAGGGAGTGCAGCATTGTCAGAGGATCAGTGTGGAGGGAGTGCAGCATTATCAGAGAGTCAGTGTGGAGAAATGCAGCATAGTCTGAGGATCAGTGTGGACGGTGTGCAGCAGTGCCAGTGGTTCAGTATGGAGGGAGTGCAGCATTGTCAGAGGGTCAGTGTGGAGGGAGTGCAGTATTATCAGAGGGTCAGTGTGGAGGGAGTGCAGCATTGTCAGAGGGTCAGTATGAAGGGAGTGCAGCATTGTCAGAGGGTCAGTATGGAGGGAGTGCAGCATTGTCAGAGGGTCAGTGTGGAGGGAGTGCAGCATTTTCAGTGGGTCTGTATGGAGGGTGTGCAGCATTGTCAGAGGATCAGTATGGAGGGTGTACTGCATTGTCAGAGGATCAGGGTGGAGAGAGTGCAGCATGGTCAGAGGGTCAGTGAGGAGGGAGTGCAGCATTGTCAGAGGGTCAGTGTGGAGGGAGTGCAGCATTTTCAGAGGGTCAGTATGGAGGGAGTGCAGCATTTTCAGAGGACAAGCATGGAGGGTGTACAGCATTGTCAGAGGATCAGTGTGGAGAGAGTGCAGCATTGTCAGTGGATCAGAGTGGAGAGAGTGCAGCATTGTCAGAGGATCAGTATGGAGTGAGTGCAGCATTGTCAGAGGGTCAGTTGGAGGGATTGCAGCATTGTCAGAGGATCAGTATGGAGGGAGTGCCGCAATGTCAGAGTGTCAGTGTGGAGGGAGTGCAGCATTGTCATAGGGTCAGTATGGAGGGGGTGCAGCATTGTCAGAGGATCAGTTGGAGGGAGTGCAGCATTGTCAGAGGATCAGTATGGAGGGAGTGCAGCATTGTCAGAGGGTCAGTGTGGAGGGAGTGTAGCATTGTCAGAGGGTCAGTATGGAGGGTGTGCATCATTGTCAGAGGGTCAGTATGGAGGGAGTGCAGCATTGTCAGAGGGCCAGTGTGGAGGGAGTGCAGCATTGTCAGAGTGTCAGTGTGGAGGGAGTGCAGCATTGTCAGAGGGTCAGTGCGGAGCGAGTGCAGCATTATCAGACGGTCAGTGTGGAGAAATGCAGCATTGTCAGAGGATCAGTATGGAGGGTGTAGAGCGTTGTCAGAGGGTCAGTGTGAAGGGTGTGCAGCATTGTCTGAGGATCAGTGTGGACGGTGTGCAGCAGTGCCAGTGGGTCAGTAAGGAAGGAGTGCAGCATTGACAGAGGGTCAGTGTGGAGCGAATGCAGCATTGTCAGAGAATCAGTGTGGAGGGAGTGCAGCATTGTCAGAGGGTCAGAGTGGAGGGAGTGCAGCATTGTCAGAGGGTCAGCATGGAGGGAGTGCAGCATTGTCAGAGGGTCAGTTGGAGGGAGTACAGCATTGTCTGAGGATCAGGATGGAGTAAGTGCAGCATTGTCAGAGTGTCAGTGTGGAGGGAATGCAGCATTGTCAGAGGGTCAGTATGGAGGGAGTGCAGCATTTTCAGAGGATCAGTGTGGAGGAAGTGCAGCATTATCAGAGGGTCAGTGTGGAGGAGATGCAGCATAGTCAGAGGATCAGTGTGGAGGGATTGCAGCATTGTCAGAGCATCAGTGTGGAGGGAGTGCAGCATTGTCAGACGATCAGTATGGAGGGAATGCAGTATTGTCAGAGGATCGGTGTGGAGGGAGTGCAGCTTTGTCAGAGTGTCAGTATGAAGGGAGTGCAGCATTGTCAGAGGATCAGTATGGAGGGTGTACTGCATTGTCAGAGGATCAGGGTGGGGAGAGTGCAGCATGGTCAGAGGGTCAGTGTGGAGGGAGTGCAGCATTGTCTGAGGGTCAGTTGGAGGGAGTGCAGCATTTTCAGAGGATCAGTGTGGAGGGAGTGCAGCATTATCAGAGGGTAAGTGTGGAGAAATGCAGCATTGTCAGAGGATCAGTATGGAGGGTGTAGAGCATTGTTAGAGGGTCAGTATGAAGGGAGTGCAGCATTATCAGAGCATCATTTTTGAGGGCGTGCTGCATTGTCAGAGGATCAGTATGGAGGGAGTGCAGCATTGTCAGAGAGTCAGTGTGGAGGGAGTGCAGCATTGTCAGAGGATCAGTATGGAGGGAATGCAGTATTGTCAGAGGATCGGTGTGGAGGGAGTGCAGCATTGTCAGAGGATCAGTACGGAGGGAATGCAGTATTGTCAGAGGATCGGTGTGGAGGGAGTGCAGCATTGTCAGAGTGTCAGGATGAAGGGAGTGCAGCATTGTCCGAGGGTCAGTATGGAGGGAGTGTAGCATTGTCAGAGGGTGAGTGTGGAGGGAGTGCAGCATTGTCAGAGGATCAGTGTGGAGGGAGTGCAGCATTGTCAGAGGGTCAGTATGAAGGGAGTGCAGCATTGTCAGAGGGTCAGTATGGAGGGACTGCAGTATTGTCAGAGGATCGGTGTGGAGGGAGTGCAGCATTGTCAGAGTGTCAGTATGAAGGGAGTGCAGCATTGTCAGAGGGTCAGTATGGAGGGAGTGTAGCATTGTCAGAGGGTCAGTGTGGAGGGAGTGCAGCATTGTCAGAGGATCAGTGTGGAGGGAGTGCAGCATTGTCAGAGGGTCAGTATAGATAGATAGATAGATAGATAGATAGAAGAATACAGCGCAGTACAGGCCCTTGGGCCCTCGATGTTGCGCCGATCCAAGCCCACCTAAACTACACTAACCCACTATCCTCCATATACCTATCCAATGCCCTCTTAAATGCCCATAAAGAGGGAGAGTCCACCACTGTTACTGGCAGGGCATTCCATGAGCTAACGACTCGCTGAGTGAAGAACCTACCCCTAACATCAGTCCTATATCTACCCCCCCTTAATTTAAAGCTATGCCCCCTTGTAATACCCGACTCAATACGCGGGAAAAGGTTCATACTGTCGACCCTATCTAACCCCCTAATCATCTTGTACACCTCAATCAAGTCACCCCTAAACCTTCTTTTCTCTAGTGAAAACAGCCCCAAGTGCCTCAGTCTTTCCTCATACGATTTTCCTTCCATACCAGGCAACATCCTGGTAAACCTCCTCTGCACCCGTTCCAATGCCTCCACATCCTTCCTATAGTATGGCGACCAAAACTGCACACAATATTCCAGATGCGGCCGTACCAGAGTCTTATACAACTGCATCATGACCTCAGGACTCCGGAACTCAATTCCTCTACCAATAAAAGCCAGTACGCCATATGCCTTCCTCACCGCACTATTTACCTGGGTGGCAACTTTCAGAGATCTGTGTACATGGACACCAAGATCCCTCTGCTCATCCACACTACCAAGTATCCGACCATTAGCCCAGTACCCCATCTTTTTGTTATTCTTCCCAAAGTGAATCACCTCGCACTTAGCTACATTGAATTCCATCTGCCACCTTTCTGCCCAGCTCTGCAGCTTCTCTATATCCTGCTGTAACCTGCCACATGCTTCCTCACTGTCAACAACTCCTCCGACTTTCGTATCATCCGCAAACTTGCTCACCCAACCTTCTAACCCCTCTTCCAGGTCATTTATAAAAATGACAAACAGCAATGGTCCCAAAACAGATCCTTGCGGAACACCGCTAGTGACGGCACTCCATGAAGAAACTTTGCCATCAACTACTACCCTCTGTCTTCTTCCATCCAGCCAATTCCTAATCCAAACCTCCAACTCACCCTCAATGCCATATCTCCGTATTTTCTGCAGTAGCCTACCATGGGGAACCTTATCAAACGCCTTACTAAAATCCATATATACCACATCTACCGCTTTCCCCTCATCAACCTCCTTCGTCACCTTTTCAAAGAATTCAATAAGGTTTGTGAGGCACGACTTGCCCTTCACAAAACCATGCTGACTATCCTTGATCACATTATTCCTATCTAGATGTGCATAAATCCTATCCCTTACAATTCTCTCTAAGACTTTGCCCACAACAGAAGTGAGACTCACCGGCCTATAGTTACTAGGGCTATCCCTACTCCCCTTTTTGAACAAGGGAACCACATTTGCTATCCTCCAGTCTTCTGGGACTACTCCTGTAGACAAAGAGGACATAAAAATCAAGGCCAATGGCTCTGCAATCTCCTCCCTTGCTTCCCAGAGAATCCTAGGATAAATGCCATCAGGCCCAGGGGACTTATCTATTTTCACCTTTTCCAGGATTTCCAACACCTCTTCTCTACATACCTCAAAGCCATCCATTCTACTTATTTGTGCCTCAGTATTCTCATCGACAACAATGCCCTGTTCCTGAGTGAATACTGAAGAAAAGTATTCATTCAGTGTCTCCCCAATCTCTTCCGCCTCCACACGCAACTTCCCCCTACTATCCTTGACTGGACCTATTCCTACCCTAGTCATTCTTTTATTCCTAACATACCTATAGAAAGCCTTAGGGTTTTCCCTAATCCTATCTACTAAGGACCTTTCATGTCCCCTCCTTGCTGCTTTTAGCTCTCTCTTCAGGTCCTTCCTGGCTACCCTATAACTCTCAATCGCCCCAATTGAACCTTCACGTCTCATCTTGAGATAGGCCGCCCTCTTCCATTTAACAAGGGATTCCAATTCCTTATTAAACCACGGCTCCCTCGCACGACCCTTTCCTTCCTGCCTGACAGGTACATAATTATCAAGGACACTCAATAGTTGCCCCTTGAACAAGTTCCACATATCATTTACACTCTTGCCTTGGAGTCTACTTTTCCAAGCCACACATCCTAAGTCATGCCTCACCGCATCATAATTTCCCTTACCCCAGCTATAATTCTTGCCCTGTAGTACACACTTATCCCTCTCCATCACGAGTATGAAGGGAGTGCAGCATTGTCAGAGGGTCAGTATGGAGGGACTGCAGTATTGTCAGAGGATCAGTGTGGAGGGAGTGCAGCATTGTCAGAGTGTCAGTATGAAAGGAGTGCAGCATTGTCAGAGGGTCAGTATGGAGGGAGTGTAGCATTGTCAGAGGGTCAGTGTGGAGGGAGTGCAGCATTGTCAGAGGATCAGTGTGGAGGGAGGGCAGCATTGTCAGAGGGTCAGTGTGGAGGGAGGGCAGCATTGTCAATGGGTCTGTGTAGAGGGAGTGCAGCATTGTCCGAAGGTCCGTGGAGAGGGAATGCAGCATTGTCAGAGGATCAGTATGGAGGGAGGGCAGCCTTGTCAATGGGTCAGTGTAGAGGGCGTGCAGCATTGTCCGAGGGTCCGTGTGGAGGGAATGCAGCATTGTCAGAGGATCAGTATGGAGGGTGTACAGCATTGTCAGAGGATCAGTGTGGAGGGAGTGCAGCATTGTCAGAGTGTCAGTATGAAGGGAGTGCAGCATTGTCAGAGGGACAGTGTGGAGGGAGTGCAGCATTTTCAGTGGGTCTGTATGGAGGGAGTGCTGCATTGTCAGAGGATCAGTATGGAGGGTGTACAGCATTGTCAGAATGTCAGGGTGGAGAGAGTGCAGCATGGTCAGCGGGTCAGTGTGGCGGCAGTGCAGCATTGTCACAGGATCAGAATGGAGTGAGTGCAGCATTGTCAGAGGGTCAGTGTGGAGGGAGTGCAGCATTTTCAGAGGATCAGTGTGGAGGGAGTGCAGCATTATCAGAGTTTCAGTGTGGAGAAATGCAGCATTGTCAGAGGATCAGTATGGAGGGTGTATAGCATTGTTAGAGGGTCAGTGTGGAGGGAGTGCATCATTGTCAGAGGTTCAGCGTGGAGGGAGTGCAAAATTATCAGAGGGTCAGTGTGGAGGGAGTGCAGCATTGTCATAGGGTCAGTATGGAGGGTGCGCAGCATTGTCAGAGCGTCAGTGTGGAGGGGGTGCAGCATTGTCAGAGGGTCAGTGTGGAGGGAGTGCAGCATTTTCAGAGGATCAGTATGGAGGGAGTGCAGCATTTTCAGAGGATCAGTATGGAGGGAGTGCAGCATTGTCAGAGGGTCAGTATGGAGTGAGTGCAGCATTGTCAGAGGATCAGGGTGGAGAGAGTGCAGCATTGTCAGAGGATCAGTATGGAGTGAGTGCAGCATTGTCAGAGGGTCAGTTGGAGGGAGTGCAGCATTGTCAGAGGGTTAGTGTGGAGGGAGTGCAGCATTGTCAGAGGGTCAGTATGGAGGGTGTGCATCATTGTCAGAGGGTCAGTATGGAGGGAGTGCAGCATTGTCAGACGGTCAATGTGGAGGGAGTGCAGCATTTTCAGAGGCTCAGTGTGGATGGAGTGCAGCATTATCAGAGGGTCAGTGTGGAGAAATGCAGCATTGTCAGAGGATCAGTGTGAAGGGAGTGCAGCATTGTCTGAGAATCAGTGTGGACGGTGTGCAGCAGTGCCAGTGTGTCAGGAAGGAGGGAGTGCAGCATTGTCACAGGGTCAGTGTGGAGGGAGTGCAGCATTGTCAGAGATTCAGTGTGGAGGGAGTGCAGCATTGTCAGAGGGTCAGTATGAAGGGAGTGCATCATTATCAGAGCATCATCGTGGAGGGCGTGCAGCATTGTCAGAGGGTCAGTGTGGAGGGAGTGCACCATTGTCAGAGGATCAGCATGGAGGGAGTGCAGCATTGTCAGAGGGTCCGTTGGAGGGACTGCAGCATTGTCAGAGGATCAGTGTGGAGGAAGTGCAGCATTATCAGAGGATCAGTATGGAGGGAGTGCAGCATTATCAGAGGATCAGTGTGGAGGAAGTGCAGCATTATCAGAGGGTCAGTGTGGAGGAAATGCAGCATTGTCAGAGGATCAGTATGGAGGGATTGCAGCATTGTCAGAGCATCAGTGTTGAGGCAGTGCAGCATTGTCAGTCGATCAGTATGGAGGGAATGCAGTATTGTCAGTGGATCGGTGTGGAGGGAGTGCAGTATTGTCAGAGGATCAGTATGGAGGGAATGCATTATTGTCAGAGGATCGGTGTGGAGGGAGTGCAGCATTGTCAGAGGGTCAGTATGGAGGGAATGCAGTATTGTCAGAGGATCGGTGTGGAGGGAGTGCAGTATTGTCAGAGTGTCAGTGTGAAGGGAGTGCAGCATTGTCAGAGGGTCAGTATGGAGTGAGTGTAGCATTGTCAGAGGGTCAGTGTGGAGGGAGTGCAGCATTTTCAGTGGGTCTGTATGGAGGGAGTGCAGCATTGTCAGAGGATCAGTATGGAGGGTGTACTGCATTGTCAGAGGATCAGGGTGGAGAGAGTGCAGCATGGTCAGAGGGTCAGTGTGGAGGTAGTGCAGCTTTGTCAGAGGGTCAGTGTGGAGGGAGTGCAGCATTTTCAGAGGGTCAGTATGGAGGGAGTGCAGCATTTTCAGAGGATCAGCATGTAGGGTGTACAGCATTGTCAGAGGATCAGTGTGGAGAGAGTGCAGCATTGTCAGTGGATCAGGGTGGAGAGAGTGCAGCATTGTCAGAGGATCAGTATGGAGTGAGTGCAGCATTGTCAGAGGGTCAGTTGGAGGGAGTGCAGCATTGTCAGAGGATCAGTATGGAGGGAGTGCCGCAATGTCAGAGCGTCAGTGTGGAGGGAGTGCAGCATTGTCATAGGGTCAGTATGGAGGGTGTGCAGCATTGTCAGAGGGTCTGTGTGGAGGGAGTGCAGCATTGTCAGAGGGTCAGTGTGGAGGGAGTGCAGCATTTTCAGAGGGTCAGTATGGAGGGAGTGCAGCATTTTCAGAGGATCAGTATGGAGGGATTGCAGCATTGTCAGAGGGTCAGTTGGAGGGAGTGCAGCATTGTCAGAGGATCAGTAAGGAGGGAGTGCAGCATTGTCATAGGATCAGTATGGAGGGTGTACAGCATTGTCAGAGGATCAGTGTGGAGAGAGTGCAGCATTGTCAGTGGATCACGGTGGAGAGAGTGCAGCATTGTCAGAGGATCAGTATGGAGTGAGTGCAGCATTGTCAGAGGGTCAGTTGGAGGGAGTGCAGCATTGTCAGAGGATCAGTATGGAGGGAGTGCCGCAATGTCAGAGTGTCAGTGTGGAGGGAGTGCAGCATTGTCATAGGGTCAGTATGGAGGGGGTGCAGCATTGTCAGAGGGTCAGTGTGGAGGGAGTGCAGCATTGTCAGAGGGTCAGTGTGGAGGGAGTTCAGCATTTTCAGAGGATCAGTATGGAGGGAGTGCAGCATTTTCAGAGGATCAGTATGTAGGTAGTGCCGCATTGCCAGAAGGTCAGTTGGTTGGAGTGCAGCATTGTCAGAGGATTAGTATGGAGGGAGTGCAGCAATGTCAGAGGGTCAGTGTGGAGGGAGTGCAGCATTGTCAGAGGGTCAGTATGGAGGGTGTGCAGCATTGTCAGAGGGTCAGTATGGAGGGAGTGCATCATTGTCAGAGGGTCAGTGTGGAGGGAGTGCAGCATTGTCAGAGGGTCAGTGTGGAGGGAGTGTAGCATTTTCAGAGGATCAGTGTGGAGGGAGTGCAGCATTATCATAGGGTCAGTGTGGAGAAATGCAGCATTTTCAGAGGATCAGTATGGAGGGTGTAAAGCATTGTCAGAGGGTCAGAGTGAAGGGAGTGCAGCATTGTCTGAGGATCAGTGTGGACGGTGTGCAGCAGTGCCCGTGGGTCAGTAAGGAGGGAGTGCAGCATTGACAGAGGGTCAGTGTGGAGGGAGTGCAGCATTGTCAGAGAATCAGTGTGGAGGGCGTGCAGCATTGTCAGAGGGTCAGTATGAAGGGAGTGCAGCATTATCAGAGCATCATCGTGGAGGGCGTGCAGCATTGTCAGAGGGTCAGTGTGGAGGGAGTGCAGCATTGTAAGAGTGTCAGTTGGAGGGAGTGCAGCATTGTCAGCGGATCAGTATGGAGGGAATGCAGTATTGTCAGAGGATCGGTGTGGAGGGAGTGCAGCATTGTCAGAGGATCAGTATGGAGGGAATGCAGTATTGTCAGAGGATCGTTGTGGAGGGAGTGCAGCATTTTCAGAGGATCAGTGTGGAGGAAGTGCAGCATTATCAGAGGGTCAGTGTGGAGGGAGTGCAGCATTGTCCGAGGGTCAGTACGGAGGGAGTGCAGCATTGTCAGAGGGTCAGTGTTGAGGGAGTGCAGCATTGTCAGAGGGTCAGTATGGACGGAGTGCAGCATTGTCAGAGGGTCAGTGTGGAGGGAGTGCAGCATTATCAGTGGGTCTGTATGGAGGGAGTGCAGCATTGTCAGAGGATCAGTATGGAGGGTGTACTGCATTGTCAGAGGATCAGGGTGGAGAGAGTGCAGCATGGTCAGAGGGTCAGTGTGGAGGGAGTGCAGCATTGTCAGAGTGTCAGTGTGGAGGGAGTGCAGCATTGTCATAGGGTCAGTATGGAGGGTGTGCAGCGTTGTCTGAGGGTCTGTGTGGAGGGAGTGCAGCATTGTCAGAGGGTCAGTGTGGAGGGAGTGCAGCATTTTCAGAGGGTCAGTATGGATGGAGTGCAGCATTTTCAGAGGATCAGTGTGGAGGGAGTGCAGCATTGTCAGAGGGTCAGTGTGGAGAAATACAGCATTGTCAGAGGATCAGTATGGAGGGTGTAGAGCATTGTCAGAGGGTCAGTGTGGTGGGAGTGCAGCATTGTCAGAGAATCAGTATGGAGGGAGTGCCGCAATGTCAGAGTGTCAGTGTGGAGGGAGTGCAGCATTGTCATAGGGTCAGTATGGAGGGGGTGCAGCATTGTCAGAGGGTCAGTGTGGAGGGAGTGCAGCATTGTCAGAGGGTCAGTTGGAGGGAGTGCAGCATTGTCAGAGGATCAGTAAGGAGGGAATGCAGCATTGTCAGAGGATCAGTATGGAGGGTGTACAGCATTGTCAGAAGATCAGTGTGGAGAGAGTGCAGCATTGTCAGTGGATCAGGGTGGAGAGAGTGCAGCATTGTCAGAGGATCAGTATGGAGTGAGTGCAGCATTGTCAGAGGGTCAGTTAGAGGGATTGCAGCATTGTCAGAGGATCAGTATGGAGGGAGTGCCGCAATGTCAGAGTGTCAGTGTGGAGGGAGTGCAGCATTGTCATAGGGTCAGTATGGAGGGGGTGCAGCATTGTCAGAGGGTCAGTGTGGAGGGAGTGCAGCATTGTCAGAGGGTCAGTGTGGAGGGAGTGCAGCATTTTCAGAGGATCAGTATGGAGGGAGTGCAGCATTTTCAGAGGATCAGTATGGAGGGAGTGCAGCATGGTCAGAGGGTCAGTTCGAGGGAGTGCAGCATTGTCAGAGGATCAGTATGGAGGGAGTGCAGCATTGTCAGAGGGTCAGTGTGGAGGGAGTGCAGCATTGTCAGAGGGTCAGTATGGAGGGTGTGCAGCATTGTCAGAGGGTCAGTATGGAGGGAGTGCAGCATTGTCAGAGGGTCAGTGTGGAGGGAGTGCAGCATTTTCAGAGGATCAGTGTGGAGGGAGTGCAGCATTATCATAGGGTCAGTGTGGAGAAATACAGCATTGTCAGAGGATCAGTATGGAGGGTGTAGAGCATTGTCAGAAGGTCAGTGTGGAGGGAGTGCAGCATTGTCAGAGGATCAGTGTGGAGGGAGTGCAGCATTGACAGAGGGTCAGTGTGGAGGGAGTGCAGCATTGTCAGAGAATCAGTGTGGAGGGAGTGCAGCATTGTCAGAGGGTCAGTATGAAGGGAGTGCAGCATTGTCAGAGGGTCAGCATGGAGGGAGTGCAGCATTGTCAGAGGGTCAGTTGGAGGGAGTACAGCATTGTCAGAGGATCAGTATGTAGGGAATTTAGTATTGTCAGAGGATCGGTGTGGAGGGAGTGCAGCATTGTCAGAGGATCAGTATGGAGGGAATGCAGTATTGTCAGAGGATCGGTGTGGAGGGAGTGCAGCATTGTCAGAGGGTCAGTATGGAGGGAATGCAGTATTGTCAGAGGATCGGTGTGGAGGGAGTGCAGCATTGTCAGAGTGTCAGTATGAAGGGGTTGCAGCATTGTCAGAGGGTCAGTATGGAGGAAGTGTAGCATTGTCAGAGGGTCAGTGTGGAGGGTGTGCAGCATTTTCAGTGGGTCAGTATGGAGGGAGTGCAGCATTGTCAGAGGACCAGTATGGAGGGTGTACTGCATTGTCAGAGGATCAGCGTGGAGAGAGTGCAGCATGGTCAGAGGGTCAGTGTGGAGGGAGTGCAGCATTGACAGAGGATCAGTGTGGAGGGAGTGCAGCATTGTCAGAGGGTCAGTGTGGAGAAATACAGCATTGTCAGAGGATCAGTATGGAGGGTGTAGAGCATTGTCAGAGGGTCAGTGTGGAGGGAGTGCAGCATTGTCAGAGAATCAGTATGGAGGGATTGCAGCATTGTCAGAGGGTCAGTTGGAGGGAGTGCAGCATTGTCAGAGGATCAGTAAGGAGGGAGTGCAGCATTGTCAGAGGATCAGTATGGAGGGTGTACAGCATTGTCAGAAGATCAGTGTGGAGAGAGTGCAGCATTGTCAGTGGATCAGGGTGGAGAGAGTGCAGCATTGTCAGAGGATCAGTATGGAGTGAGTGCAGCATTGTCAGAGGGTCAGTTAGAGGGATTGCAGCATTGTCAGAGGATCAGTATGGAGGGAGTGCCGCAATGTCAGAGTGTCAGTGTGGAGGGAGTGCAGCATTGTCATAGGGTCAGTATGGAGGGGGTGCAGCATTGTCAGAGGGTCAGTGTGGAGGGAGTGCAGCATTGTCAGAGGGTCAGTGTGGAGGGAGTGCAGCATTTTCAGAGGATCAGTATGGAGGGAGTGCAGCATTTTCAGAGGATCAGTATGGAGGGAGTGCAGCATGGTCAGAGGGTCAGTTCGAGGGAGTGCAGCATTGTCAGAGGATCAGTATGGAGGGAGTGCAGCATTGTCAGAGGGTCAGTGTGGAGGGAGTGCAGCATTGTCAGAGGGTCAGTATGGAGGGTGTGCAGCATTGTCAGAGGGTCAGTATGGAGGGAGTGCAGCATTGTCAGAGGGTCAGTGTGGAGGGAGTGCAGCATTTTCAGAGGATCAGTGTGGAGGGAGTGCAGCATTATCATAGGGTCAGTGTGGAGAAATACAGCATTGTCAGAGGATCAGTATGGAGGGTGTAGAGCATTGTCAGAAGGTCAGTGTGGAGGGAGTGCAGCATTGTCAGAGGATCAGTGTGGAGGGAGTGCAGCATTGACAGAGGGTCAGTGTGGAGGGAGTGCAGCATTGTCAGAGAATCAGTGTGGAGGGAGTGCAGCATTGTCAGAGGGTCAGTATGAAGGGAGTGCAGCATTGTCAGAGGGTCAGCATGGAGGGAGTGCAGCATTGTCAGAGGGTCAGTTGGAGGGAGTACAGCATTGTCAGAGGATCAGTATGGAGGGAATTTAGTATTGTCAGAGGATCGGTGTGGAGGGAGTGCAGCATTGTCAGAGGATCAGTATGGAGGGAATGCAGTATTGTCAGAGGATCGGTGTGGAGGGAGTGCAGCATTGTCAGAGGGTCAGTATGGAGGGAATGCAGTATTGTCAGAGGATCGGTGTGGAGGGAGTGCAGCATTGTCAGAGTGTCAGTATGAAGGGGTTGCAGCATTGTCAGAGGGTCAGTATGGAGGAAGTGTAGCATTGTCAGAGGGTCAGTGTGGAGGGTGTGCAGCATTTTCAGTGGGTCAGTATGGAGGGAGTGCAGCATTGTCAGAGGACCAGTATGGAGGGTGTACTGCATTGTCAGAGGATCAGCGTGGAGAGAGTGCAGCATGGTCAGAGGGTCAGTGTGGAGGGAGTGCAGCATTGACAGAGGATCAGTATGGAGGGAGTGCAGCATTGTCAGAGGATCAGTGCGGAGGGAGTGCAGCATTATCAGAGAGTCAGTGTGGAGAAATGCAGCATAGTCAGAGGATCAGTGTGGACGGTGTGCAGCAGTGCCAGTGGTTCAGTATGGAGGGAGTGCAGCATTGTCAGAGGGTCAGTGTGGAGGGAGTGCAGTATTATCAGAGGGTCAGTGTGGAGGGAGTGCAGCATTGTCAGTGAATCATTGTGGAGGGAGTGCAGCATTGTCAGAGGGTCTGTATGAAGGGAGTGCAGCATTGTCAGAGGGTCAGTATGGAGGGAGTGTAGCATTGTCAGAGGGTCAGTGTGGAGGGAGTGCAGCATTTTCAGTGGGTCTGTATGGAGGGTGTGCAGCATTGTCAGAGGATCAGTATGGAGGGTGTACTGCATTGTCAGAGGATCAGGGTGGAGAGAGTGCAGCATGGTCAGAGGGTCAGTGTGGAGGGAGTGCAGCATTGTCAGAGCGTCAGTTTGGAGGGTGTGCAGCATTTTCAGAGGGTCAGTATGGAGGGAGTGCAGCATTTTCAGAGGACCAGCATGGAGGGTGTACAGCATTGTCAGAGGATCAGTGTGGAGAGAGTGCAGCATTGTCAGTGGATCAGAGTGGAGAGAGTGCAGCATTGTCAGAGGATCAGTATGGAGTGAGTGCAGCATTGTCAGAGGCTCAATTGGAGGGATTGCAGCATTGTCAGAGGATCAGTATGGAGGGAGTGCCGCAATGTCAGAGTGTCAGTGTGGATCGAGTGCAGCATTGGCATAGGGTCAGTATGTAGGGAGTGCAGCATTGTCAGAGGATCAGTTGGAGGGAGTGCAGCATTGTCAGAGGATCAGTATGGAGGGAGTGCAGCATTGTCAGAGGGTCAGTGTGGAGGGAGTGTAGCATTGTCAGAGGGTCAGTATGGAGGGTGTGCATCATTGTCAGAGGGTCAGTATGGAGGGAGTGCAGCATTGTCAGAGGGCCAGTGTGGAGGGAGTGCAGCATTGTCAGAGTGTCAGTGTGGAGGGAGTGCAGCATTGTCAGAGGGTCAGTGCGGAGCGAGTGCAGCATTATCAGACGGTCAGTGTGGAGAAATGCAGCATTGTCAGAGGATCAGTATGGAGGGTGTAGAGCATTGTCAGAGGGTCAGTGTGAAGGGTGTGCAGCATTGTCTGAGGATCAGTGTGGACGGTGTGCAGCAGTGCCAGTGGGTCAGTAAGGAGGGAGTGCAGCATTGACAGAGGGTCAGTGTGTAGCGAGTGCAGCATTGTCAGAGAATCAGTGTGGAGGGAGTGCAGCATTGTCAGAGGGTCAGTGTGGAGGGAGTGCAGCATTGTCAGAGGGTCAGCATGGAGGAAGTGCAGCATTGTCAGAGGGTCAGTTGGAGGGAGTGCAGCATTGTCTGAGGATCAGGATGGAGTAAGTGCAGCATTTTCAGAGGATCAGTGTGGAGGAAGTGCAGCATTATCAGAGGGTCAGTGTGGAGGAGATGCAGCATAGTCAGAGGATCAGTATGGAGGGATTGCAGCATTGTCAGAGCATCAGTGTGGAGGGAGTGCAGCATTGTCAGACGATCAGTATGGAGGGAATGCAGTATTGTCAGAGGATCGGTGTGGAGGGAGTGCAGCTTTGTCAGATTGTCAGTATGAAGGGAGTGCAGCATTGTCAGAGGATCAGTATGGAGGGTGTACTGCATTGTCAGAGGATCAGGGTGGGGAGAGTGCAGCATGGTCAGAGGGTCAGTGTGGAGGGAGTGCAGCATTGTCTGAGGGTCAGTTGGAGGGAGTGCAGCATTGTCACAGGATCAGTAAGGAGTGAGTGCAGCATTGTCAGAGGGTCAGTGTGGAGGGAGTGCAGCATTTTCAGAGGATCAGTGTGGAGGGAGTGCAGCATTATCAGAGGGTAAGTGTGGAGAAATGCAGCATTGTCAGAGGATCAGTATGGAGGGTGTAGAGCATTGTTAGAGGGTCAGTATGAAGGGAGTGCAGCATTATCAGAGCATCATTTTTGAGGGCGTGCTGCATTGTCAGAGGATCAGTATGGAGGGAGTGCAGCATTGTCAGAGGGTCAGTGTGGAGGGAGTGCAGCATTGTCAGAGGATCAGTATGGAGGGAATGCAGTATTGTCAGAGGATCGGTGTGGAGGGAGTGCAGCATTGTCAGAGTGTCAGTATGAAGGGAGTGCAGCATTGTCCGAGGGTCAGTATGGAGGGAGTGTAGCATTGTCAGAGGGTCAGTGTGGAGGGAGTGCAGCATTGTCAGAGGATCAGTGTGGAGGGAGTGCAGCATTGTCAGAGGGTCAGTATGAAGGGAGTGCAGCATTGTCAGAGGGTCAGTATGGAGGGACTGCAGTATTGTCAGAGGATCGGTGTGGAGGGAGTGCAGCATTGTCAGAGTGTCAGTATGAAGGGAGTGCAGCATTGTCAGAGGGTCAGTATGGAGGGAGTGTAGCATTGTCAGAGGGTCAGTGTGGAGGGAGTGCAGCATTGTCAGAGGATCAGTGTGGAGGGAGTGCAGCATTGTCAGAGGGTCAGTATGGAGGGAGTGTAGCATTGTCAGAGGGTCAGTGTGGAGGGAGTGCAGCATTGTCAGAGGATCAGTGTGGAGGGAGTGCAGCATTGTCAGAGGGTCAGTATAGATAGATAGATAGATAGATAGATAGAAGAATACAGCGCAGTACAGGCCCTTGGGCCCTCGATGTTGCGCCGATCCAAGCCCACCTAAACTACACTAACCCACTATCCTCCATATACCTATCCAATGCCCTCTTAAATGCCCATAAAGAGGGAGAGTCCACCACTGTTACTGGCAGGGCATTCCATGAACTAACGACTCGCTGAGTGAAGAACCTACCCCTAACATCAGTCCTATATCTACCCCCCCTTAATTTAAAGCTATGCCCCCTTGTAATACCCGACTCAATACGCGGGAAAAGGTTCATACTGTCGACCCTATCTAACCCCCTAATCATCTTGTACACCTCAATCAAGTCACCCCTAAACCTTCTTTTCTCTAGTGAAAACAGCCCCAAGTGCCTCAGTCTTTCCTCATACGATTTTCCTTCCATACCAGGCAACATCCTGGTAAACCTCCTCTGCACCCGTTCCAATGCCTCCACATCCTTCCTATAGTATGGCGACCAAAACTGCACACAATATTCCAGATGCGGCCGTACCAGAGTCTTATACAACTGCATCATGACCTCAGGACTCCGGAACTCAATTCCTCTACCAATAAAAGCCAGTACGCCATATGCCTTCCTCACCGCACTATTTACCTGGGTGGCAACTTTCAGAGATCTGTGTACATGGACACCAAGATCCCTCTGCTCATCCACACTACCAAGTATCCGACCATTAGCCCAGTACCCCATCTTTTTGTTATTCTTCCCAAAGTGAATCACCTCGCACTTAGCTACATTGAATTCCATCTGCCACCTTTCTGCCCAGCTCTGCAGCTTCTCTATATCCTGCTGTAACCTGCCACATGCTTCCTCACTGTCAACAACTCCTCCGACTTTCGTATCATCCGCAAACTTGCTCACCCAACCTTCTAACCCCTCTTCCAGGTCATTTATAAAAATGACAAACAGCAATGGTCCCAAAACAGATCCTTGCGGAACACCGCTAGTGACGGCACTCCATGAAGAAACTTTGCCATCAACTACTACCCTCTGTCTTCTTCCATCCAGCCAATTCCTAATCCAAACCTCCAACTCACCCTCAATGCCATATCTCCGTATTTTCTGCAGTAGCCTACCATGGGGAACCTTATCAAACGCCTTACTAAAATCCATATATACCACATCTACCGCTTTCCCCTCATCAACCTCCTTCGTCACCTTTTCAAAGAATTCAATAAGGTTTGTGAGGCACGACTTGCCCTTCACAAAACCATGCTGACTATCCTTGATCACATTATTCCTATCTAGATGTGCATAAATCCTATCCCTTACAATTCTCTCTAAGACTTTGCCCACAACAGAAGTGAGACTCACCGGCCTATAGTTACTAGGGCTATCCCTACTCCCCTTTTTGAACAAGGGAACCACATTTGCTATCCTCCAGTCTTCTGGGACTACTCCTGTAGACAAAGAGGACATAAAAATCAAGGCCAATGGCTCTGCAATCTCCTCCCTTGCTTCCCAGAGAATCCTAGGATAAATGCCATCAGGCCCAGGGGACTTATCTATTTTCACCTTTTCCAGGATTTCCAACACCTCTTCTCTACATACCTCAAAGCCATCCATTCTACTTATTTGTGCCTCAGTATTCTCATCGACAACAATGCCCTGTTCCTGAGTGAATACTGAAGAAAAGTATTCATTCAGTGTCTCCCCAATCTCTTCCGCCTCCACACGCAACTTCCCCCTACTATCCTTGACTGGACCTATTCCTACCCTAGTCATTCTTTTATTCCTAACATACCTATAGAAAGCCTTAGGGTTTTCCCTAATCCTATCTACTAAGGACCTTTCATGTCCCCTCCTTGCTGCTTTTAGCTCTCTCTTCAGGTCCTTCCTGGCTACCCTATAACTCTCAATCGCCCCAATTGAACCTTCACGTCTCATCTTGAGATAGGCCGCCCTCTTCCATTTAACAAGGGATTCCAATTCCTTATTAAACCACGGCTCCCTCGCACGACCCTTTCCTTCCTGCCTGACAGGTACATAATTATCAAGGACACTCAATAGTTGCCCCTTGAACAAGTTCCACATATCATTTACACTCTTGCCTTGGAGTCTACTTTTCCAAGCCACACATCCTAAGTCATGCCTCACCGCATCATAATTTCCCTTACCCCAGCTATAATTCTTGCCCTGTAGTACACACTTATCCCTCTCCATCACGAGTATGAAGGGAGTGCAGCATTGTCAGAGGGTCAGTATGGAGGGACTGCAGTATTGTCAGAGGATCAGTGTGGAGGGAGTGCAGCATTGTCAGAGTGTCAGTATGAAAGGAGTGCAGCATTGTCAGAGGGTCAGTATGGAGGGAGTGTAGCATTGTCAGAGGGTCAGTGTGGAGGGAGTGCAGCATTGTCAGAGGATCAGTGTGGAGGGAGGGCAGCATTGTCAGAGGGTCAGTGTGGAGGGAGGGCAGCATTGTCAATGGGTCTGTGTAGAGGGAGTGCAGCATTGTCTGAAGGTCCGTGGAGAGGGAATGCAGCATTGTCAGAGGATCAGTATGGAGGGAGGGCAGCCTTGTCAATGGGTCAGTGTAGAGGGCGTGCAGCATTGTCCGAGGGTCCGTGTGGAGGGAATGCAGCATTGTCAGAGGATCAGTATGGAGGGTGTACAGCATTGTCAGAGGATCAGTGTGGAGGGAGTGCAGCATTGTCAGAGTGTCAGTATGAAGGGAGTGCAGCATTGTCAGAGGGACAGTGTGGAGGGAGTGCAGCATTTTCAGTGGGTCTGTATGGAGGGAGTGCTGCATTGTCAGAGGATCAGTATGGAGGGTGTACAGCATTGTCAGAATGTCAGGGTGGAGAGAGTGCAGCATGGTCAGCGGGTCAGTGTGGCGGCAGTGCAGCATTGTCACAGGATCAGAATGGAGTGAGTGCAGCATTGTCAGAGGGTCAGTGTGGAGGGAGTGCAGCATTTTCAGAGGATCAGTGTGGAGGGAGTGCAGCATTATCAGAGTTTCAGTGTGGAGAAATGCAGCATTGTCAGAGGATCAGTATGGAGGGTGTATAGCATTGTTAGAGGGTCAGTGTGGAGGGAGTGCATCATTGTCAGAGGTTCAGCGTGGAGGGAGTGCAGCATTATCAGAGGGTCAGTGTGGAGGGAGTGCAGCATTGTCAGAGGTACAGCGTGGAGGGAGTGCAGCATTATCAGAGGGTCAGTGTGGAGGGAGTGCAGCACTGTCAGAGGGTCAGTGTGGAGGGAGTGCAGCATTGTCAGAGGGTCAGTATGAAGGGAGTGCAGAATTATCAGAGGGTCATTGAGGAGGGCGTGCAGCATTGTCAGAGAATCAGTATGAAGGGAATGCAGTATTGTCAGAGGATCGGTGTGGAGGGAGTGCAGCATTGTCAGATGGTCAGTATGAAGGGAGTGCAGCATTGTCAGAGGGTCAGTATGGAGGGTGTGCAGTATTGTCAGAGGATCGGTGTGGAGGGAGTGCAGCATTGTTAGAGTGTCAGTATGAAGGGAGTGCAGCATTGTCAGAGGGTCTGTATGGAGGGAGTGAAGCATTGTCAGAGGGTCAGTGTGGAGGGAGTGCAGCATTGTCAGAGGATCAGTGTGGAGGGAGTGCAGCATTATGAAAGGGTCAGTGTGGAGAGAGGGCGGCAGTGTCAATGGGTCAGTGTAGAGGGAGTGCAGCATTGTCAGAGGATTGGTGTGGAGGGAGTGCAGCATTGTCAGAGGGTCAGTATGAAGGGAGTGCAGCATTGTCAGAGGGTCAGTGTTGACAGAGTGCAGCATTGTCAGAGGGTCAGTCTGGAGGGAGTGCAGTATTGTCAGATGGTCAGTGTGGAGGGAGTGCAGCATTGTCAGAGGGTCAGTGTGGAGGGAGTGCAGCATTTTCATAGGATCAGTGTGGAGGGGGGGCAGCATTGTCAGAGGGTCAGTGTGGAGGGAGTGCAGCGTTTTCAGAGGATCAGTGTGGAGGGAGTGCAGCATTGTCAGAGAGTCAGTGTGTAAGGAGTGCAGCATTGTCAGAGGGTCAGTGTGGAGGGAGTGCAGCATTTTCAGAGGATCAGTGTGGAGGGCGTGCAGCATTGTCAGAGGGTCAGTATGAAGGGAGTGCAGCATTGTCCGAGGGTCAGAGTGGAGGGAGTGCAGCATTGTCAGAGGATCAGTGTGGAGCGAGAGCAGCATTGTCAGAGGGTCAGTGTGGAGGGAGTGCAGCACTGTCAATGGGTCAGTGTGGAGGGACTGCAGCATTGTCAGAGGGTCAGTGTGGAGGGAATGCAGCATTGTCAGAGGATCAGTATGGAGAGAGTGCAGCGTTGTGAGAGGATCAGTATGGAGGTAGTGCAGTAGTGTCAGAGGATCAGTATGGATGGTTTACAGCATTGTCAGTGTGTCAGTGTGGATGGTGTGCAGCATTGTCAGAGGATCAGTGTGGAGGGAGTGCAGCATTGTCAGAGGGTCAGTATGACGGGAGTGCAGCATTGTCAGAGGGTCAGTGTGGACGGTGTGCAGCATTGTCAGAGGCGCAGTATGGAGGGAGTGCAGCATTGTCAGAGGGTCAGTGTGGAGGGAGTGCAGCATTGTCAGAGGGTCAGTGTTGAGGGAGTGCAGCATTGCCAGAGGGTCAGTGTGGAGGGAGTGCAGCATTGTCAGAGGGTCAGTGTGCAGGGAGTGCATCATTGTCAGTGGGTCAGTTTGGAGGGAGTACAGCACTGTCAGAGGGTAAGTATGGAGTGAGTGCAGCATTGTCAGAGCATCAGTGTGGACGGTGCGTAGCAGTGTCAGTGGGTCTGTATGGAGTGTGTGCAGCATTGTTAGAGGATCAGTATGGAGGGTGTACAGCATTGTCAGAGGTTCAATGTGGAAGGAGTGCCGCATTGTCAGAGTTACAGTGTGGAGGGAGTACAGCATTGTCAAAGGGTCAGTGTGTAGGGATTGCAGCATTTTCAGAGGATCAGTGTGGAGGGAGTGCAGCATTGTCAGAGGGTCAGTGTAGAGGGAATGCAGCATTGTCAGAGGATCAGTATGGAGGGAGTGTAGCGTTGTCAGAGGATCAGTATGGAGGGAGTGCTCTATTGTCAGAGGATCAGTGTGGAGGGAGTGCCGCATTGTCAGAGGGTCAGTATGCAGAGAGTGCAGCATTATCAGAGGATCAGTGTGGAGGGCGTGCAGAATTGACAGAGGGTCAGTGTGGAGGGAGTGCAGCAGTGTCAGAGGGTCAGTGTGGAGGGAGTGCAGCATTGTGAGAGGATCAGTGTGGAGGGAGTGCAGCATTGTGAAAGGGTCAGTGTGGAGGGAGTGCAGCATTGTCAATGGGTCAGTGTGGAGGGAATGCATTATTGTCCGAGGATCAGTATGGAGGGAGTGCAATATTGTCAGAGGATCAGTATGGAGGGTGTACAGCATTGTCAGAGGGTCAGTATGGAGGGAGTGCAGCCTTGTCAGAGGGTCTGTATGGAGGGTGTACAGCATTGTCAGAGGATCAGTGTGGAGAGAGTGCAGCATTGTCAGAGGGTCAGTATGGAGGGAGAGCAGCATTGTCAGAGGGGCAGTTGGAGGGTGTGCAGCATTGTCAGATGATCAGTGTGGAGGGAGTGCAGCATTGACAGAGGGTCAGTGTGGAGGGAGTGCAGCATTGTCAGAGAATCAGTGTGGAGGGAGTGCAGCATTGTCAGAGGGTCAGTATGAAGGGAGTGCAGCATTGTCAGAGGGTCAGCATGGAGGGAGTGCAGCATTGTCAGAGGGTCAGTTGGAGGGAGTACAGCATTGTCAGAGGATCAGTATGGAGGGAATTTAGTATTGTCAGAGGATCGGTGTGGAGGGAGTGCAGCATTGTCAGAGGATCAGTATGGAGGGAATGCAGTATTGTCAGAGGATCGGTGTGGAGGGAGTGCAGCATTGTCAGAGGGTCAGTATGGAGGGAATGCAGTATTGTCAGAGGATCGGTGTGGAGGGAGTGCAGCATTGTCAGAGTGTCAGTATGAAGGGGTTGCAGCATTGTCAGAGGGTCAGTATGGAGGAAGTGTAGCATTGTCAGAGGGTCAGTGTGGAGGGTGTGCAGCATTTTCAGTGGGTCAGTATGGAGGGAGTGCAGCATTGTCAGAGGACCAGTATGGAGGGTGTACTGCATTGTCAGAGGATCAGCGTGGAGAGAGTGCAGCATGGTCAGAGGGTCAGTGTGGAGGGAGTGCAGCATTGACAGAGGATCAGTATGGAGGGAGTGCAGCATTGTCAGAGGATCAGTGCGGAGGGAGTGCAGCATTATCAGAGAGTCAGTGTGGAGAAATGCAGCATAGTCAGAGGATCAGTGTGGACGGTGTGCAGCAGTGCCAGTGGTTCAGTATGGAGGGAGTGCAGCATTGTCAGAGGGTCAGTGTGGAGGGAGTGCAGTATTATCAGAGGGTCAGTGTGGAGGGAGTGCAGCATTGTCAGTGAATCATTGTGGAGGGAGTGCAGCATTGTCAGAGGGTCTGTATGAAGGGAGTGCAGCATTGTCAGAGGGTCAGTATGGAGGGAGTGTAGCATTGTCAGAGGGTCAGTGTGGAGGGAGTGCAGCATTTTCAGTGGGTCTGTATGGAGGGTGTGCAGCATTGTCAGAGGATCAGTATGGAGGGTGTACTGCATTGTCAGAGGATCAGGGTGGAGAGAGTGCAGCATGGTCAGAGGGTCAGTGTGGAGGGAGTGCAGCATTGTCAGAGCGTCAGTTTGGAGGGTGTGCAGCATTTTCAGAGGGTCAGTATGGAGGGAGTGCAGCATTTTCAGAGGACCAGCATGGAGGGTGTACAGCATTGTCAGAGGATCAGTGTGGAGAGAGTGCAGCATTGTCAGTGGATCAGAGTGGAGAGAGTGCAGCATTGTCAGAGGATCAGTATGGAGTGAGTGCAGCATTGTCAGAGGCTCAATTGGAGGGATTGCAGCATTGTCAGAGGATCAGTATGGAGGGAGTGCCGCAATGTCAGAGTGTCAGTGTGGATCGAGTGCAGCATTGGCATAGGGTCAGTATGTAGGGAGTGCAGCATTGTCAGAGGATCAGTTGGAGGGAGTGCAGCATTGTCAGAGGATCAGTATGGAGGGAGTGCAGCATTGTCAGAGGGTCAGTGTGGAGGGAGTGTAGCATTGTCAGAGGGTCAGTATGGAGGGTGTGCATCATTGTCAGAGGGTCAGTATGGAGGGAGTGCAGCATTGTCAGAGGGCCAGTGTGGAGGGAGTGCAGCATTGTCAGAGTGTCAGTGTGGAGGGAGTGCAGCATTGTCAGAGGGTCAGTGCGGAGCGAGTGCAGCATTATCAGACGGTCAGTGTGGAGAAATGCAGCATTGTCAGAGGATCAGTATGGAGGGTGTAGAGCATTGTCAGAGGGTCAGTGTGAAGGGTGTGCAGCATTGTCTGAGGATCAGTGTGGACGGTGTGCAGCAGTGCCAGTGGGTCAGTAAGGAGGGAGTGCAGCATTGACAGAGGGTCAGTGTGTAGCGAGTGCAGCATTGTCAGAGAATCAGTGTGGAGGGAGTGCAGCATTGTCAGAGGGTCAGTGTGGAGGGAGTGCAGCATTGTCAGAGGGTCAGCATGGAGGAAGTGCAGCATTGTCAGAGGGTCAGTTGGAGGGAGTGCAGCATTGTCTGAGGATCAGGATGGAGTAAGTGCAGCATTTTCAGAGGATCAGTGTGGAGGAAGTGCAGCATTATCAGAGGGTCAGTGTGGAGGAGATGCAGCATAGTCAGAGGATCAGTATGGAGGGATTGCAGCATTGTCAGAGCATCAGTGTGGAGGGAGTGCAGCATTGTCAGACGATCAGTATGGAGGGAATGCAGTATTGTCAGAGGATCGGTGTGGAGGGAGTGCAGCTTTGTCAGATTGTCAGTATGAAGGGAGTGCAGCATTGTCAGAGGATCAGTATGGAGGGTGTACTGCATTGTCAGAGGATCAGGGTGGGGAGAGTGCAGCATGGTCAGAGGGTCAGTGTGGAGGGAGTGCAGCATTGTCTGAGGGTCAGTTGGAGGGAGTGCAGCATTGTCACAGGATCAGTAAGGAGTGAGTGCAGCATTGTCAGAGGGTCAGTGTGGAGGGAGTGCAGCATTTTCAGAGGATCAGTGTGGAGGGAGTGCAGCATTATCAGAGGGTAAGTGTGGAGAAATGCAGCATTGTCAGAGGATCAGTATGGAGGGTGTAGAGCATTGTTAGAGGGTCAGTATGAAGGGAGTGCAGCATTATCAGAGCATCATTTTTGAGGGCGTGCTGCATTGTCAGAGGATCAGTATGGAGGGAGTGCAGCATTGTCAGAGGGTCAGTGTGGAGGGAGTGCAGCATTGTCAGAGGATCAGTATGGAGGGAATGCAGTATTGTCAGAGGATCGGTGTGGAGGGAGTGCAGCATTGTCAGAGTGTCAGTATGAAGGGAGTGCAGCATTGTCCGAGGGTCAGTATGGAGGGAGTGTAGCATTGTCAGAGGGTCAGTGTGGAGGGAGTGCAGCATTGTCAGAGGATCAGTGTGGAGGGAGTGCAGCATTGTCAGAGGGTCAGTATGAAGGGAGTGCAGCATTGTCAGAGGGTCAGTATGGAGGGACTGCAGTATTGTCAGAGGATCGGTGTGGAGGGAGTGCAGCATTGTCAGAGTGTCAGTATGAAGGGAGTGCAGCATTGTCAGAGGGTCAGTATGGAGGGAGTGTAGCATTGTCAGAGGGTCAGTGTGGAGGGAGTGCAGCATTGTCAGAGGATCAGTGTGGAGGGAGTGCAGCATTGTCAGAGGGTCAGTATGGAGGGAGTGTAGCATTGTCAGAGGGTCAGTGTGGAGGGAGTGCAGCATTGTCAGAGGATCAGTGTGGAGGGAGTGCAGCATTGTCAGAGGGTCAGTATAGATAGATAGATAGATAGATAGATAGAAGAATACAGCGCAGTACAGGCCCTTGGGCCCTCGATGTTGCGCCGATCCAAGCCCACCTAAACTACACTAACCCACTATCCTCCATATACCTATCCAATGCCCTCTTAAATGCCCATAAAGAGGGAGAGTCCACCACTGTTACTGGCAGGGCATTCCATGAACTAACGACTCGCTGAGTGAAGAACCTACCCCTAACATCAGTCCTATATCTACCCCCCCTTAATTTAAAGCTATGCCCCCTTGTAATACCCGACTCAATACGCGGGAAAAGGTTCATACTGTCGACCCTATCTAACCCCCTAATCATCTTGTACACCTCAATCAAGTCACCCCTAAACCTTCTTTTCTCTAGTGAAAACAGCCCCAAGTGCCTCAGTCTTTCCTCATACGATTTTCCTTCCATACCAGGCAACATCCTGGTAAACCTCCTCTGCACCCGTTCCAATGCCTCCACATCCTTCCTATAGTATGGCGACCAAAACTGCACACAATATTCCAGATGCGGCCGTACCAGAGTCTTATACAACTGCATCATGACCTCAGGACTCCGGAACTCAATTCCTCTACCAATAAAAGCCAGTACGCCATATGCCTTCCTCACCGCACTATTTACCTGGGTGGCAACTTTCAGAGATCTGTGTACATGGACACCAAGATCCCTCTGCTCATCCACACTACCAAGTATCCGACCATTAGCCCAGTACCCCATCTTTTTGTTATTCTTCCCAAAGTGAATCACCTCGCACTTAGCTACATTGAATTCCATCTGCCACCTTTCTGCCCAGCTCTGCAGCTTCTCTATATCCTGCTGTAACCTGCCACATGCTTCCTCACTGTCAACAACTCCTCCGACTTTCGTATCATCCGCAAACTTGCTCACCCAACCTTCTAACCCCTCTTCCAGGTCATTTATAAAAATGACAAACAGCAATGGTCCCAAAACAGATCCTTGCGGAACACCGCTAGTGACGGCACTCCATGAAGAAACTTTGCCATCAACTACTACCCTCTGTCTTCTTCCATCCAGCCAATTCCTAATCCAAACCTCCAACTCACCCTCAATGCCATATCTCCGTATTTTCTGCAGTAGCCTACCATGGGGAACCTTATCAAACGCCTTACTAAAATCCATATATACCACATCTACCGCTTTCCCCTCATCAACCTCCTTCGTCACCTTTTCAAAGAATTCAATAAGGTTTGTGAGGCACGACTTGCCCTTCACAAAACCATGCTGACTATCCTTGATCACATTATTCCTATCTAGATGTGCATAAATCCTATCCCTTACAATTCTCTCTAAGACTTTGCCCACAACAGAAGTGAGACTCACCGGCCTATAGTTACTAGGGCTATCCCTACTCCCCTTTTTGAACAAGGGAACCACATTTGCTATCCTCCAGTCTTCTGGGACTACTCCTGTAGACAAAGAGGACATAAAAATCAAGGCCAATGGCTCTGCAATCTCCTCCCTTGCTTCCCAGAGAATCCTAGGATAAATGCCATCAGGCCCAGGGGACTTATCTATTTTCACCTTTTCCAGGATTTCCAACACCTCTTCTCTACATACCTCAAAGCCATCCATTCTACTTATTTGTGCCTCAGTATTCTCATCGACAACAATGCCCTGTTCCTGAGTGAATACTGAAGAAAAGTATTCATTCAGTGTCTCCCCAATCTCTTCCGCCTCCACACGCAACTTCCCCCTACTATCCTTGACTGGACCTATTCCTACCCTAGTCATTCTTTTATTCCTAACATACCTATAGAAAGCCTTAGGGTTTTCCCTAATCCTATCTACTAAGGACCTTTCATGTCCCCTCCTTGCTGCTTTTAGCTCTCTCTTCAGGTCCTTCCTGGCTACCCTATAACTCTCAATCGCCCCAATTGAACCTTCACGTCTCATCTTGAGATAGGCCGCCCTCTTCCATTTAACAAGGGATTCCAATTCCTTATTAAACCACGGCTCCCTCGCACGACCCTTTCCTTCCTGCCTGACAGGTACATAATTATCAAGGACACTCAATAGTTGCCCCTTGAACAAGTTCCACATATCATTTACACTCTTGCCTTGGAGTCTACTTTTCCAAGCCACACATCCTAAGTCATGCCTCACCGCATCATAATTTCCCTTACCCCAGCTATAATTCTTGCCCTGTAGTACACACTTATCCCTCTCCATCACGAGTATGAAGGGAGTGCAGCATTGTCAGAGGGTCAGTATGGAGGGACTGCAGTATTGTCAGAGGATCAGTGTGGAGGGAGTGCAGCATTGTCAGAGTGTCAGTATGAAAGGAGTGCAGCATTGTCAGAGGGTCAGTATGGAGGGAGTGTAGCATTGTCAGAGGGTCAGTGTGGAGGGAGTGCAGCATTGTCAGAGGATCAGTGTGGAGGGAGTGCAGCATTGTCAGAGGGTCAGTGTGGAGGGAGGGCAGCATTGTCAATGGGTCTGTGTAGAGGGAGTGCAGCATTGTCTGAAGGTCCGTGGAGAGGGAATGCAGCATTGTCAGAGGATCAGTATGGAGGGAGGGCAGCCTTGTCAATGGGTCAGTGTAGAGGGCGTGCAGCATTGTCCGAGGGTCCGTGTGGAGGGAATGCAGCATTGTCAGAGGATCAGTATGGAGGGTGTACAGCATTGTCAGAGGATCAGTGTGGAGGGAGTGCAGCATTGTCAGAGTGTCAGTATGAAGGGAGTGCAGCATTGTCAGAGGGACAGTGTGGAGGGAGTGCAGCATTTTCAGTGGGTCTGTATGGAGGGAGTGCTGCATTGTCAGAGGATCAGTATGGAGGGTGTACAGCATTGTCAGAATGTCAGGGTGGAGAGAGTGCAGCATGGTCAGCGGGTCAGTGTGGCGGCAGTGCAGCATTGTCACAGGATCAGAATGGAGTGAGTGCAGCATTGTCAGAGGGTCAGTGTGGAGGGAGTGCAGCATTTTCAGAGGATCAGTGTGGAGGGAGTGCAGCATTATCAGAGTTTCAGTGTGGAGAAATGCAGCATTGTCAGAGGATCAGTATGGAGGGTGTATAGCATTGTTAGAGGGTCAGTGTGGAGGGAGTGCATCATTGTCAGAGGTTCAGCGTGGAGGGAGTGCAGCATTATCAGAGGGTCAGTGTGGAGGGAGTGCAGCATTGTCAGAGGTACAGCGTGGAGGGAGTGCAGCATTATCAGAGGGTCAGTGTGGAGGGAGTGCAGCACTGTCAGAGGGTCAGTGTGGAGGGAGTGCAGCATTGTCAGAGGGTCAGTATGAAGGGAGTGCAGAATTATCAGAGGGTCATTGAGGAGGGCGTGCAGCATTGTCAGAGAATCAGTATGAAGGGAATGCAGTATTGTCAGAGGATCGGTGTGGAGGGAGTGCAGCATTGTCAGATGGTCAGTATGAAGGGAGTGCAGCATTGTCAGAGGGTCAGTATGGAGGGTGTGCAGTATTGTCAGAGGATCGGTGTGGAGGGAGTGCAGCATTGTTAGAGTGTCAGTATGAAGGGAGTGCAGCATTGTCAGAGGGTCTGTATGGAGGGAGTGAAGCATTGTCAGAGGGTCAGTGTGGAGGGAGTGCAGCATTGTCAGAGGATCAGTGTGGAGGGAGTGCAGCATTATGAAAGGGTCAGTGTGGAGAGAGGGCGGCAGTGTCAATGGGTCAGTGTAGAGGGAGTGCAGCATTGTCAGAGGATTGGTGTGGAGGGAGTGCAGCATTGTCAGAGGGTCAGTATGAAGGGAGTGCAGCATTGTCAGAGGGTCAGTGTTGACAGAGTGCAGCATTGTCAGAGGGTCAGTCTGGAGGGAGTGCAGTATTGTCAGATGGTCAGTGTGGAGGGAGTGCAGCATTGTCAGAGGGTCAGTGTGGAGGGAGTGCAGCATTTTCATAGGATCAGTGTGGAGGGGGGGCAGCATTGTCAGAGGGTCAGTGTGGAGGGAGTGCAGCGTTTTCAGAGGATCAGTGTGGAGGGAGTGCAGCATTGTCAGAGAGTCAGTGTGTAAGGAGTGCAGCATTGTCAGAGGGTCAGTGTGGAGGGAGTGCAGCATTTTCAGAGGATCAGTGTGGAGGGCGTGCAGCATTGTCAGAGGGTCAGTATGAAGGGAGTGCAGCATTGTCCGAGGGTCAGAGTGGAGGGAGTGCAGCATTGTCAGAGGATCAGTGTGGAGCGAGAGCAGCATTGTCAGAGGGTCAGTGTGGAGGGAGTGCAGCACTGTCAATGGGTCAGTGTGGAGGGACTGCAGCATTGTCAGAGGGTCAGTGTGGAGGGAATGCAGCATTGTCAGAGGATCAGTATGGAGAGAGTGCAGCGTTGTGAGAGGATCAGTATGGAGGTAGTGCAGTAGTGTCAGAGGATCAGTATGGATGGTTTACAGCATTGTCAGTGTGTCAGTGTGGATGGTGTGCAGCATTGTCAGAGGATCAGTGTGGAGGGAGTGCAGCATTGTCAGAGGGTCAGTATGACGGGAGTGCAGCATTGTCAGAGGGTCAGTGTGGACGGTGTGCAGCATTGTCAGAGGCGCAGTATGGAGGGAGTGCAGCATTGTCAGAGGGTCAGTGTGGAGGGAGTGCAGCATTGTCAGAGGGTCAGTGTTGAGGGAGTGCAGCATTGCCAGAGGGTCAGTGTGGAGGGAGTGCAGCATTGTCAGAGGGTCAGTGTGCAGGGAGTGCATCATTGTCAGTGGGTCAGTTTGGAGGGAGTACAGCACTGTCAGAGGGTAAGTATGGAGTGAGTGCAGCATTGTCAGAGCATCAGTGTGGACGGTGCGTAGCAGTGTCAGTGGGTCTGTATGGAGTGTGTGCAGCATTGTTAGAGGATCAGTATGGAGGGTGTACAGCATTGTCAGAGGTTCAATGTGGAAGGAGTGCCGCATTGTCAGAGTTACAGTGTGGAGGGAGTACAGCATTGTCAAAGGGTCAGTGTGTAGGGATTGCAGCATTTTCAGAGGATCAGTGTGGAGGGAGTGCAGCATTGTCAGAGGGTCAGTGTAGAGGGAATGCAGCATTGTCAGAGGATCAGTATGGAGGGAGTGTAGCGTTGTCAGAGGATCAGTATGGAGGGAGTGCTCTATTGTCAGAGGATCAGTGTGGAGGGAGTGCCGCATTGTCAGAGGGTCAGTATGCAGAGAGTGCAGCATTATCAGAGGATCAGTGTGGAGGGCGTGCAGAATTGACAGAGGGTCAGTGTGGAGGGAGTGCAGCAGTGTCAGAGGGTCAGTGTGGAGGGAGTGCAGCATTGTGAGAGGATCAGTGTGGAGGGAGTGCAGCATTGTGAAAGGGTCAGTGTGGAGGGAGTGCAGCATTGTCAATGGGTCAGTGTGGAGGGAATGCATTATTGTCCGAGGATCAGTATGGAGGGAGTGCAATATTGTCAGAGGATCAGTATGGAGGGTGTACAGCATTGTCAGAGGGTCAGTATGGAGGGAGTGCAGCCTTGTCAGAGGGTCTGTATGGAGGGTGTACAGCATTGTCAGAGGATCAGTGTGGAGAGAGTGCAGCATTGTCAGAGGGTCAGTATGGAGGGAGAGCAGCATTGTCAGAGGGGCAGTTGGAGGGTGTGCAGCATTGTCAGATGATCAGTACGGAGGGAGTGCAGCATTGTCAGAGGATCAGTGTGGAGGGAGTGCAGCATTGTCAGAGGATCAGTATGGAGGGAGTGCAGCATTGTCAGAGTGTCAGTGTGGAGGGAGTGCAGCATTGTCAGAGGATCAGTATGTAGGTTTTGCAGCATTGTCAGAGCATCAGTGTGGAGGGAGTGCAGCATTGTCAGACGATCAGTATGGAGGGAATGCAGCATTGTCAGAGGATCAGTGTGGAGGGAGTGCAGCATTGTCAGCGGGTCAGTGTAGATGGGGTGCAGCATTGTCCGAGGGTCCGTGTGGAGGGAATGCAGCATTGTCAGAGGGTCAGTATGGAGGGTGTGCAGTATTGTCAGAGGATCGGTGTGGAGGCAGTCCAGCATTGTTAGAGTGTCAGTATGAAGGTAGTGCAGCATTGTCAGAGGGTCAGTGTGGAGGGAGTGCAGCATTGTCAGAGGGTCAGTGTGGAGGGAGTGCAGCAGTGTCAGAGGGTCAGTGTGGAGGGAGTGCAGCATTATCAGAGGGTCAGTGTGGAGAGAAGGCAGCATTGTCAATGGGTCAGTGTAGAGGGAATGCAGCATTGTCAGAGGATCAGTGTGGAGGGAGTGCAGCATTGTCAGAGGGTCAGTATGAAGGGAGTGCAGCATTGTCAGAGGGTCAGTATGGAGGGAGTGCAGTATTGTCAGAGGGTCAGTGTGGAGGGAGTGCAGCATTTTCAGTGGGTCTGTATGGAGGGAGTGCAGCATTGTCAGAGGATCAGTATGGAGGGTGTACAGCATTGTCAGAGGGTCAGTGTGGAGGGAGTACAGCATTGTCAGAGGATCAATGTGGAGGGAGTGCAGCATTGCCAGTGGGTCAGCGTGGAGGGAGTACAGCATTATCAAAGGGTCAGTATGGAGGGAGTGCAGCTTTGTCAGAGGATCAGTGTAGACGGTGTGCAGCAGTGACAGTGGGTCAGTATGGTGGGAGTGTAACATTGTCAGAGGATCAGTATGGATGGAGTACAGCATTGTCAGAGGATCAGTGTAGAGAGAGTGTAGCATTGTCAGAGGATCAGTGTGGAGGGAGTGCAGCATTGTGAAAGGGTCAGTGTGGAGGGAATGCAGCATTGTCAGAGGATCA